>NW_008358621.1:659384-692028 GCF_000622305.1 Nannospalax galili | reverse complement strand
CCCTCCCCCTCCCCCTGCCCCCTCCTTCTCTTCTTCCTCCTTTCCCCAGGCCTACATAACTTTCTGAGCATTGTTTTTCTAACAGTATTTTCAAGATTCACCGGCAATCACCCAGGCAGGTTTAGAAGAGAAAGTAGAGCCTGTGGACAGATCCAGCTGGGCCTGAGCAGCAGCATGTCTTGGAGTCTGCAGAGGCCTCTGCAGGGTTCATGAGGCTGCTGCATTCTGGAACACAAGGCCAGATGTACCCACAGACTCCCCAGGTGTCATGAGGACTGTGCTCACTGGGCACCTGATTTCACATGAACTCAGAGGCTCTGAGACTTGCGAGACACAAGTCAAACAGGAGGAAAACTTAGGCTGTAGCTCGGTTGGTAGAGCACCCGCTTAGCATGCACAATCCCCAGGTCTGAACCCTAACATGGCACAAACCAGGCATGGTGGTACATGCCTGCAGCCCCAGCACTGGGGACGTAGAGGTAGGTAGGAGGATCAGGAGCCAAAGATCATCCTTGACTACATAGTGAGTTTAAAGCCAGGCTGGATTCTGTATATGTGCATGTGAATGGTGTGATGCAGGTATGTTGTCTATTTGCAGTGGCGTGGGTACACATATATGCATTCTGTGAACATGGTGTTTTGTATGGATGCATGCTAATGATATATATGTGTAATGCAGGCACACGTGTTGTGTGCATGCTGTATGCATGTATGTGTGATGGGTTCACGTGTGAGCTTCTTGAGGACACAGATACAGTCCTGTCTCCCCCAGGACCTAGAATGCAGTGAATATTTGTTAATGACTGATGAATGAGTGTGATTGTGAGGCAGGGAGGGGGACGGTGGCTTGTCTAGCACTTGGCCCTGGGATTAGAATGGGTCTCAGATGGAAGTTCTGTGAATTCACCTGGGAAGGTGCCAGTCTGTCAAATTCATTATGGTTTATTGGGCTTTCATGTGGTATGGATATGTACATAAGAGTGCAGGTGCCCATGGAGGCTGGAGAGGGCATCAGATGCCCTGTAGCTGGAGTTAGAGTTAGGAGCCACATGACACGGTGCTGGGAACTGAACAGACAGTTGATAGCCACCGTTGGGGGAACTGAACCTGGATCCTCTACAAGAGCAACAGGTGCTCTTAACCACTGAACCATCGCTCCAGCCCCTCTCGCGTTCACCTATTAAAAACCGGATCCTTTCCTCCACACTGTGTGGTGTGACGGCCAGCTCTCACCCCGATGAAGAAACACTGACAATAGGTGTGGCAGAGTTTTTCTGGTGACATCAAGCCAACAGCAAAGCTGAAGGCTAAACACTGTGAGAGGCTCGGCAAGAGGAACCAGGCTCCCAGAGCTGATGAGCTGAATGTAATCTTGGTTTCAATCCTTGGGAGCTGGGTTTCCTGAGGTGAGTTACTTAACCCCTCTGAACTCCCATTCGCTCTACTAAGAAACAAGTACATTATCCCTCAGCTTGGGGAAATGTCTAACCAGACAAAGTCCTCACATCAGGCACTCAGCCGGGAACAGCTCATCACATAGCCTTAACAGAATATCACTTTCCCCCTTTCAATCCTCGGCTGCAACCCACATTCCACCAGAAGTAATCAGGCATTTTTAGAGAAGCCAGCCGCTGAACCAGTTGGCGGGCATCAACTATTATCACCGGGGGGCTGGGGGTGGAGGGCTGGCTGGAGTCATCTCTCTTTGGGGGTCATTCGGGCGTGATGACCTATGACCTGTGACCTAGGAGGCAGCCAGCAGGGGTAGAAGCCCAGTGGGCTGGGGGTCATTTTGGAATTCTGGAGGGACCTGACTGGCCACTTTCCAATGGGGGTTTTCATTATGTAGGGACAGCAAATCAAAGAAAGGCCCCGGGCTGCAGAGAACCCGGGGCTGGTGGGGTAGGCAGGGAGGAGTCTCTGTTGATGGACTAGAAGGCCCCCTGCCTGGTGATCAAGTGAATCTGAGTAACACATACACAGAGAGAGAAGGCCACTGAAAATAAAACAGGAAATGGACACTAGGGAGGTAAGAGTGCTTGCTGTATGAGCCTGAGGACCTGAGTTCCAATCCCCAGCACGCATGTAAAAAGCTAGGAATGGTTGTGTGTGTGTGTGTGTGTGTACGTGTCTATAACCCCAGCATTGGGGGTGAAGAAAGGCAGATCCCTCTTCAAGGAAATAAGGCAAAAAGTGGCCTCCTCTGGGCCCTGCATAGGTGCTTATGCATGCCCACTCATGCATATACCACATACATATGTGCACATGTATACACAATAAATAAAACAAAAACAAAACATCAAGCCAGAGAAGAACCTTCAGTGTCTCTGCCTCAGACAGCTGACATCTTTGCTATGTAAAGAGCTTTTGTAAATCAATAAGAACGACAAGCTGTGGGCCAAGGACACAGACAGACAACTTACAAAAGACATATTTGAGGGCTACAAGTATGAAAAATTCTAAGTCTTACCAAATATCCAAGAAAAGGGAAATGAGACCAACTCAATGCCACGCTCACCCATCACAGTGGCAGTCACGAGGGAGTGATGCTGCCCATGCTGCTGAGGCCCTGGAAACTTTGATTCTTACTTTGATTCTTATAAACCGTCTGCGGCTGGTAAATTGATAGCAGCTTGCTGAAGGGCAGTTTGGAAAGTGGGTTTGAAAAGCTGTAGAAACGTTTAGCACCATCTTTGGCTTATTGTGTGTGTGTGTCTATGGTTTGTTACGCGTGTGTGCAAGATACAGAACATCCCGACATTCCCACAACCGGGACATGGGAGGGGTCCCAAACTCCTAAGGACAGGATACCAATAGATACACCGTGAAATGTCCATCTCCTCGAATGTTCTAGAACCATCGCAGAAACCCCTAAGATGTGCAGTTGCCACATGTTTCTTTTGCTCCATGACAGCAACGGTCTGTACTCCGATTAGCTTACTTCATCCTCACAACTGTTTAGGTACCAAGATTCTTGATGGTGCTAGTGAAGCAAGGGGGCCTCTCCCTCCCTCCCTCCCTTCCTCCCTCCCTCCTCACCCTCCTCCACATCCCCTTCCCCCTCCACCTTTTGTAGTGCTGAGGATAGAACCCAAGCCTTGTGCATGTTCAGCTAGGATCTACCATGTGGCCACATCCCAAACCCAGGCCATGAGTTCTTAGCTGATTCTTGTAGCTGCTCAGAACTTTGAATAGGCAAAATTTTTATGGGACTTTGAGCAAAAGTTGGCAGTTTCTCTGAGCAACTCGGCCTGACTTTAGAGAAAATGGCACTTCTAGTAGAATGATGGAACCCTCCAGCTGCCACCATGCCTAGGTCCTGGGGAAGCTCAGGATATGGGTTTTATTGATTATCATCTTTGGAATTCCAAGCATTTTTTATGTCATGGATCACCTCTTTTACAAATCAAACATTGGGCTGGAAAGATGGCTCAGCGGTTAAGAACATTTGCTGCTCTTTCAGAGGACCCAGGTTCAATTCCCAGTACCCTCGTGGCAGATGACAACTGTCTGTAACTCCAGTTCCAGGGGATCCGACATCCTCTTCTGGCCTCCTCCGGCATTGCATGATATGGATGTAGTTACACACATGCAGGCAATACACTCATACACATAAAATAAAAATAAGTAAATATTCTAAAGATCAAATATCGGCCGGGAACAGCTCAGCAGTGGAACGTTGGCTTAGCATGCACAGGACCTGGGTTTCATTCCCAGCACTGCAATAAAGCAAGGGAAAAACCAAACCAAACTAAACCAAACCAAACTGGACATGTGAAAACTGGATGAAGAGAGATGGGCTTTGAGCCCATGTTTGCTCTTGACACCTGTCTCCTAACAACAATGGTTACAAGTAAATGAGAGATGGCCACGCAAGTGTCCCCATCTGTCCCAGCGTACACTAGGTCCTTCCTCTGTGTTTTTCTTCCCAGAAGGTACTTCCATGGTCTGGATGTCACCAACAAAGGTAAGGGACAGAGATACACACTGATCACTCCTGTGGCTGGCCCTCTGGGGCTGGCACGCCCCGAGTCTGTGCAGAACTCCAGGGCCTCTGCATCTGCTTACTGACATGAGTGTGTTCATGAGAGCACATACATGCACAGCTGTATGCATGTATGTAGAGGCCAGAGGTTGATATTGGGTGTCTTCCTCATTTATTTTTCACTGTATTTGAGACAGGGTCTCTTACTGATTTGGGGGCTCACCAGTCAGGAGAGATTGGTCAGCCAGAGAGAGCCTTAGAGGTCCTCCTGTCTCTGCCTCCCCATTGCTGAGATTATAGGCACAAGCTGACCCACCCGGTTTTTCACATGGATGCTGGGGATCTGAACTCAATTCCCCATGTTTTCATAACAGGCACTTTACTGACTGAGCACCTCCCCAACCCCTGCTTTTCAGTCCCATGCCCAAACCAGTGCATCTGTAGTGTAACACTATTCCTGGGGAGATGTGAACGAAGGGTCTACTCAGCCCAGATAGGGAGCCAATGACAGACCAAAGTAGGTATCTCCACCTCGGTGAACCAGTGAGTTTATTAAGGTTACTTACAAGAGTATGGAGGGTTACCTACAGGAGCAGAAATGACTCAAAGTCAGCTGTATCACTAAAGCCCACCCTAGCATGGGTGACAGCTCACAAAAGCAGGAAACTTGTAGCTCACTGCACAGTTTACTGTACAATCAGCTCCATAGACAGGAAAGTGTCTCTTAGAAGTGGCTCAGTCGGTCTGGGCTTCTTCTAGGAAGCTCAGCTTGTCTTAGAGGAGCTCTCAGTAGACCTTAATGCTTCTACATGCATGGGCAGGGAGGTTGGGGGAGGTAGTGAATCTGGTCAGTTTCAGGAACTTCCTGAAGCTTTTTGAGTTTACTTCCTGAGCTTAAGTTTCACTTCCCTTTAGAACATCCTGTGTGTTACCCAGGTCCCCCCAAGATGGAAAGTTTGACCTCAGTTGAAGTTACTAGATAAATCCTGCCTGCCCCAGGTGAAGAAAGTTGAATATTCCCTTTTGCCTGAGCCATCCCAGAAGCTTTTAGAACACATGCTAATAAGCCTAAAAGCAGGGTAGGGGTGGTAATAGGGATGGGGTTGGGGTTGAGGGGGTGCAGATCTGCATCCACACAGCATCCCTAGGAGCCTGTGGGAGCTGAAACTCTCAGACCTCTCCCAGGCCTGCTGAATCAGAGCTTTGAGCAGTGAGGAGGTAGGTGGGTACATTAGTCTGAGTTCAGACATGCCTTCTAGAAGATTCCAATGTTCACAAAGGGGTAAGAGTCACTGAAGGCTCAGCACACAGGTTTGGGGTGTCTGAGGGTGACTTGGATGTTTCCCATCTTCTCATGTGCCCCTGAAACGAGCAGCTCTGCTAAAATCGTTTTTTGAAGTTGGGAAGACAGGCTCTGGGAAATGACTTAGTGTCTCCACCACCCCCCACTCCCTGCACAGCGACAGCTGATTAATGGGAACTCCCCAAAGATCTCTCTACTTATATTCAGCCAGGGAAGTCTGAGAACTTTCTGTGGTAATGGTGCCTGCAGAGATTCCCCGTGGCTCCCCTCCAGGAAGGAAGAGTCGTCTGTCTCTTTGTGACTTAGACAAGGCCCTCAATTTTCTTTTTTCTTTTCTTCTTTTTTTAAGTGTGTGTGTGTATGTTCATGTGTGAATGCGGGCACGTGAGTACAAGACTAATATGTAGAGGTCAGAGGACAACCTCTGGTGTCAGTCTTGGCCTTTCACCTTGTTTGACACATGGTCTCCCTTTTTTGTTTTTGTTTTAAGAGAGGGTCTCACTGTGTAGCCCTGGTTGACCTAGAACTCAGTATGTAGACCAAGTTGGCCTCAAACTCCCAGAGATTCACCTGCCTCTGCCCCCTGTGCTGGGATTAAAAGAGTGTGCCAGCGTGTCTGGCCGTTCATTTATTTTTATTTTATGTGTATGAGTGTTTTCCTGCATGTATGTAAGTGTACCATGTGTGTGCAATGCATGCAGAGGCCAGAACAGGCAGTTGGATCTCCTGGAATTAGAGTTATGGATGGTTGTTAACTACCATATGGGTGCTGGGAACTGAGCTCCATCCAGTTCTCTGGAAGAGCAGCAAGTGCTCTTAACTGCTGAGCCATATCTCCAGCACTTTAAGAATTGTTTTTACCTGTTATTAAAAAAATTTTTTTATTTATTATTTTTATATGTAGGAGTGTCTTGCCTGCTTATATGTAGGTGTACCCATGTCATGCACTGCCTGTGGAGGTCAGAAGAGGGCATTGGATCCCCTGGACTGGAGTTATGGATATTGTTAGCCGCCATGTGGGTGTTGGGAATCCAACCCGGGTCCTTTGTAGTCAGTGCTCTTAACTACTGTGCCAATTCTCCAGTCCTATTTTATTTATTTATTTTTTTTAAAGACAGGATTTTGGGACCAGGTGTGGTGGCACATGCTTTTAAACCCAGCATTCAGAAGGCAGAAGCAGGCCGATCTCTGACAGTTCAAGGCCAGCCTGGTCTACATAGTGAGTTCCAGGACAGCTGGAGCTACAGGGAGACCCTGTCTCCACTTACCTCTGCCTCTTGAGTGCAGGGATTAAAGGTGTGGGCCACCATGCCTGGCTTGGTTTTATCCTTTAATTATGTGTATATGTGTTTGTGTGTATGTGCATGTGAGTACAGATGCCCATGGAAGCCAGAGGTGTTGGATCCCCCTGGAGCTGGAGTCGCAGGTGGTTGTGAATCGCTGAATGTGGGTGCTGGGAAATGAACTCAGGTTCTCCAGAAGTGCTCTTAACTGCTGAGCCATCTCTCCAGCTTGCAGGTCTCTCCTTGCTCCAACCTCCTTGTGCCCCCGTTAGTTACAGGGTCAAAGGGTCCTGAGCCTGCATCCATGAGTTGACATCTGGAACTGTGATTGGATTTTAAAGTTCCTGAGCTGGTACTGTGGAGAGCTAAGACATGCTGTGTGTACTGACTAATTCTAATGGGAAAGTCGTGGAGTTGTAAAGAGAGACTGAAAATGTGTGGTGTGTGCGCTCATGAGCATGTGTGCCCTAAAGACAGATACAGCTGAGGTCTGTAGACAGGGAGTTAAGCGCCTGGGAGATGGTTCAGTGGGCGAGAGTGCTTGCTGTGGAGCATGAGTTGAGTTAGGGTTTCCAGCACCCACAAAAAGCCAGATGCATCTGTAATCCCAGCTCTCCCATGGCAAGATGGGAGGTGGAGACAGGAAAATCCTCTGAAGCTCCTGGGTCAGCTAGCTGGGTGTCCACAGCTGCAAATAACAGGACACCTTGTCTCAGCAAGGCAGAAGGTGAGGATTCACACTAGAGTTTGCCCTCTGACCTCCACAGCTGTGCTGTGGCATGCAGTCACCTGTACTCAGGCATACACATACACACACACACACACACACACACACCTGGGGGAGGGGAATTAAAAAGAGTCAGGGCTGGTGCTGTTAGAGCACACTCCAGCTTTCCTCACACTGTGAAAGATACACTAGCAAAAAGTGTTGACTGATCCTGGATCACTGCAAATGGCAGATCATGGGCCATTCAGAAGTACAGAAAGAAGTACAGAAAGGGTTCTAGACAGGGGTTATCCTGGACCAAGCCTCCTGATAGACTTATGTTTGGATCCCTCTGTGTGTGTTCACATGAGTAGTGTGTGAGCGTGAGTTTGCATGTGTGTGAGCATGTGACAGCATGTGCATGTGTGATTATGAGCAAGTGTGTATGTAGTATGTGTGAATGTGAGTGCGTGTGTGAAGGCATGCATTGTGTGCAAATGAATTCGTGTGTGTAAGCATGGGGAGTCTGCATGTGTGAGTGTGTGTTTGAGAGCAGGTATGTGCATGTATGAATTTGAGTGTGTGAAGGTGTGTGCTGAGAGGTGTGGGGGTGTGAATGTGAGTTTGAGTGATTGTATTAGCATACAAGCATGTGGACATGTGCGAGTGTGTGTTTGAATGATGGGTATGTTTTTAGTGAGTGAGAGTGTGAAACTGAGTGCATATGTGCATATGTAAGAGGTGTTTGGGTGTATGCATGAGTTTGAATGTGATTAAGGGTGTTAGTGTGAGAGTGTGTTCTTATGTGTCTGAGTGCGTGCGAATGATGTGTATGAGATTGTATATTTGAGTGTGAATGTGTTTGAGTGTGTGTTTGAGAGTGCGTGTACATGGGAGTGAGTGTGTGTATGTTTGAGAGTTTCAGTGACTGAGTGTATGATTTCATGACTGTGAGTATTGGAGTGGATGTGTGTGGCATGTGCCCCCAGAGCCCTTCCAGTTTTCTCCAGGACTGCACTTCCTCTCTGAAGAGAGCAGCCCCATAGCTGGGAGGCCAGGGCCACCTGCAGCTGCCTCCCTTCCAGTGATGCGAGGTCCCACCAGGAGAGGCAGTGGCTAAGGCCAGAGAGCAAAGGAAAGTTTTGGCTGTCTTCGAGCTGGGACCCTTTTCCAAGGATGTCCTTGACATCCCTGAAATTTGATGGAGATAAATATTTTGAATTAGAAAAGTAACATCCAGGAGTGGAGAGGTGGCTCAACAGTTAAGAGCACTGTCTGCTCTTGCAGAGGACCCAGGTTCAGCTCCCAGCACCTATATGGCGATAACAGCCATCTGTAACTCCAGTTCCATGGAAGTTTAACACCCTCTTCTGACGTCCGAGGGCATTTCACAACATGGGTGCACTTACATACATGCAGGCAATACACTCATACACATAAAATGAAAAAATAATGATATTTTTCAAAAAAAGAAAAAAAAAAGCAACACTCATTCTTTGTAGTCTGGAGAAAGAGGCCATCTATGGGCCCAGATGTGGCTCAGGTGAGAGAGCACTGGCCTAGTATGTGGGCTGGAGTCCCTGGGCTCCATCACCAGCATCACATAAACTGGGCGTGGTGGTGCAGGATCAATCCCAGGATCAAGAGCTCAGGTCATACTTGCTATATAATGAGTTCCAGGCCAACTTGGGCTACATAAGACTTTGTCTCATAAACAAACAACCAAAAATAAATAGGAAAAAGAGGTCTGGGGTGTAGCTCAGTCATTGAACACTGGCTTAGCATCTGAGAGGTCCTGGACTTCCTCCTCAGTAGCACAAGAAAGCAAGCACAGGGTCAGGAAAGAGCGTTTCCTTCTTCATCCTAGTTCTTGAATATGGGAATCTTGTCTGCATCACATACCAAGGCAGAGGAGAAAAGGGTAGCCAGCCAGCCAGGGACCACACAGCACTGGGAGGGTGAGCAGAGGGTCCTGGGGCTGCTCAGGACGCCAGTCAGAGGGATATTTTGTCTACACAACATTGTGCAGCTGGTTCGAAGCTTGGATTTCTGTTTTCTTTTTCCTGTCTTGGACTGGCTGCTTTAACTTCATGAAGAAGCAATTTGAGATTGACTGGGAAAAAATAATATTTTCATTCAAGCCCAAGATTCCAAATTGCCTGGTTAATAGGAGCAGGGCAGGGCCATGCTTTGAAGGAGCTGGCCCTGGAGCACTTGGAACCTAAATGAGTTTTGGTCCCACTCCAAGCCAGGGAGAGATGATGCAATGGGGAGCCTGAGGCAGCTCCCCCTGGAAGGGGTGTGTGACAGGTGTACAGGGGTCATTGAGCACTATTCACCAGAGGAAAAGAGGAACAGGCCACCTGGTCCCAGCTGGGAATGGGGAGAAGATCTGTGTCCATATGGCAGAACACTGCAGCCTCCAAACATGTTGTCTACATAAATAAAAGAAAATAAACCTGAAGGACACAAAGAAACAGCTTCATGTAGCTCTGGGTAAGGATAGCTTGAACCCAGAGTTTCATTTTACATTGTCAGGGAAGCGTCAGTTAGAGCAAGCACATTTCATCGTATGTGTCAGGAAAGAAAGAATGAGCGCACGCATGGAAAGGCAAGGAGCATTTTCCACACATGGAGGACTCCCTGGCATGGAGCATTCTCTTACACATGGAACACTCTCTGATGGAGAAATATTAGGTCCATGCTCCTGGCATGATTATCATTCTCTGGTCACTTTTCTGGACCACCTCCCCCCGCCCCCGGCTCCTCTGATATGATTCAGTCCAGATTAAAGGACACATCCTGAACCAGAATCCCCCATGACTTAACTGCTCTACCCCAAATGGTGAAACCCACCCTGCACCTGCCCTTCCTGATATGACCCAGGTTCACCCTTCCCTGAAGGGAGAAATATATAATAACCCCCAGTCTGTAAGGTTGCTTTCCTCCTGAGTGTGGGCTATGAGAATCCCTCTTTGGTTTATTCTCTAATAAATCTTGCTCTGTAGAGTTCTTCTCCTCCACACGGAGTGTTTACCACACATGGAGTTCTCCTTGAATGTGGAGTGTTTCACTTGCTATGTAGTTGAGGATTATCCTGCTCCTCCTGCCTCCACCTCCTGAGTGCTGAGATTACAGGCATGCACCACCATGCTCAGGTTTTTTGTTTGTTTGTTTTTTAAACGGTGAAACATACTTACTGTAACCCTTCTTAGAGCCATCTCCAAGTTTGAGGTTTGATGACATTTAGAGTGATCACATTGGACCTGGTGGCCACACCTGTAATCCCTGTCAGGACTGGGAAGGCTGAGGAAGAGGTTGGCCTGGGCTACAAAGTGAAACTCTGTCCCAAATAGTAATAATAGTAATAATAATAGCAATAAAAAACTTAAACAGTGTACAGGCATTTCTACTATCTTGCCTTAGCACATACCAGAAAACAATATGCAAAACAATTTTCTTCCCAACACCAATTTCTGATTTACTTCCTGCCTCAGCAGATTTGCTGTGTGGGTTTCTTGTCTGTGGAGCTGCACCTGTGTCCTTGGGGGTCTGCATTCTTCCACTCAGGCTGTTTTCCAGGCTTTCCCTGTTGTAGCATGAATCAGGCCTGTACCTCTTTTCATGGTTGAGTAGTATTCTCCTATGTGGAGATATCGGCTACTGTTCTTTCCTGTTGGGTCAGGCCGTTGGTGATGGCATGGGAGGGGACACTGCCAGGAGGAGGCTGCTGGAAACCAGTAGACAGCATCAAGTGTGTCATCCACACAGGGTGTGGTCTGTGTAGGGAATGAATCAAGCTTGTTTTGGGGTAAGATCATTTAATTTGGTCTCCCATGCTGGCTGGGGAGGCTGAGTTTCCTCATTGGTTAAAAAGAAGTCACACTATGCTTACAAAGGCCACTGTGGGGGTGAACTGGCCACTTCAGACCATATGTGAAGAGCTGTCATCAATGTGGTGAGTGTCCAGCTAAGTGTGTGGATGGTCCACCTGGTTTTCAATGTTGTCTTCAATTTGTGTGTAAATCTTAGCTTCATTACAGAACCTCAGTTCCCTCACCTGCTTGCTATGGCTATTTGCAAAAGAAACTGCAAATCAAGTAGGAAGATGAATGGCTTGTGGGTAATGTACTTGCCACTCAAGCATCGGGACCTGAGTTTGATCCCCAGAAACCCATGTAAAAAAGCCAGGTACTGGGGCTAGAGAGATGGCTCAGTGGTTAAGAGTGCTGGCTGCTCTTGCAGAGGACCTGGGTTCAGTTCCCAGCACCTACATGGTGGCTCACAATGGTTTGTAACTCCATTTCCGGGGGATTTGATGCCCTCTTCTGGCCCTTGCAGGCATTGCATGCACAGATACACTTACATACATGCAGGCAAATAACTCATACACATTAAAAAAAAACTTGAAAAAATTTAAAGTTGTTTATATTAAGATATTTGGAAAAAATAGCAGAGTCAAGCCTTATTTTAAAATAAACCCAGGGCTGGAGAGATGGCTTAGTGGTTAAGAGCACTGGCTGCTCTTGCAGAGGACCCAGGTTCACATCCCAGAACCCACATGGTGGCTAACAACTGTCTCTAACTCCAGTTCCAGGGGATCCAACACTCTCTTCTGACCTCTGTGGGCACTGCATGCACATGGTATGCTTACAAATATGCAGGCAAAGTACTTACATATATATGAAAATAAATAAACAAACAAATAAACAAAATAGGGGGCTGGAGAGATGGCTCAGTGATTAAGAGCACTGACTGCTCTTGCAGAGGACCCAGTTTGATTCCCAGCACCCACGTGGCAGCTATGAACCATCTTTAACTCTAGTTCCAAGGGAACCTGAACCTGTCTTCTGACTTCCTTGGGCATTGCACGACACGGGTGCACTCACATAATGCAGGTGATACACTCATACACGTACAATAAAAATAATAAAATATTAAAAATAAATAAATAAAAATTAAAAAGCCAGGTATGGTGGTGCCAGCACTGCGCAAGCAGAGACAGGAAGATCCCCAGGGTGCACTGGCTAGACATTCGAGCTGGATTAGTGAGTTCCAGGTTCAGTGAGACTGACCTTGTCTCAAAACTAAAAGGAAGAGAGTGATTAAGGAAGACACCTAACATGGTCCTCTGGCCTTCACAAACACATACATGAGCACTCACAGCACATGTGCACACACACCCATATGAACAGACACACACAGACATGTACACACACAAGAAAGTGCAAATCATAGAACACTTTATCACCTAAAAAGTCCCAACATGCCGGGCGTGGTGGCGCATGCCTTTAATCCCAGCACTGGGGAGGCAGAAGCAGGCGGATCTCTATGAGTTCAAGGCCAGCCTGATCTACATAGTGAGTTCCAGGACAGCTGGGGCTACAGGGAGACCCTGTCTCAAAAAGACCAAAAAAAAAAAAAGTCCCAACACAATTAAAAAACTCCCATAGGACTATTGAAAGGTGGAAAAGCAAGTTTGTAGAATTGAAGATTCAAGTTGGGAGGAGAAAGAGTTAAAGCCAGAAACCTAGGCTGAGAAAAGCCATGCCAACTGAGTATGAAATTTTGCTCTGAGCTCCCTGCTGCCCAAGGTGAAAGGGAAATAAAGCAAGATTGGATCATTCTGATGCAAGATCTTTGAACCAAAACATCACTGACATGTTGGGCTGTATAATTTGGAGGTGTAGCATTGGTCTTGTGAATTGTAGGGTGCTTGGTAGCTTTCCCGTCATCATTCTGTCCATTTGATGCCAAAGCATCTCTCTAATAAGCAATATGGTCACATTTTCTCTGTGGATGAACATAGCCCCCCATCCCGGATTATTGCACCTGGGAAATCAGTGATGCTGAGGTGGGTGGTCCATGCAGTGGACAGTGGTCCAGAGAGGGCAGAGTGGGTCTGGTGGGGTGGAGTGTGGAAGGACTAGCTAGTGTGTTAAAGTCTAGGTATGATTTAAGAATATCCATCAAAGTTCCATGCAGGAAGCTTGTTCCTAGTGCGGCTATGTCGAGAGGGGCGGGGCCTTTAAGAGAGGTAGTTAGGTCATGGAGGCTCTGCCCTCTGCAGAGATTAATGTGGGTTTCTCAAGACCCTGGTTAGTTCCTTCAAGAGTGGGTTGTTAGGAAACTATGAACTTGCCCTTGCATCTCCTCCCAGACACGGTCTCCTTCTCCCTTGACCCCCACCATAATGCCATGCTATAGCTTGATGTACCCAGGCCCCACCCCAGATGCTGGCACCAAACTTTTCAATCACCAGAACATGAATTCAACTTCTTTTCTTCATAAAACACCCAACACTAGACATCTTGTCACAGCAATAGAAAACAGACCCATATATTTTGCCTCCAGTGTCACACTGGACTTTGTCAGCTGCCTCTACTCCTTGTCTGGTTCCTAGAGAAAAGGCCTGCATGTGCCCTCAGCTCTGTGGATGTCCACACTGGCTCAGGAAGGTCTGCTGCCACCAGGAACCATCAGTAGGCTTTAAGATTCCAGGCACACGTTTGTATTTATTTTAGGTTGATGAAGCGAGGTTGGAAGATAAAGGTATAAGCCTAGACTTACAGAACTGGTCTCCAGGAGGGATTTGGAGTGGGGTACCACCACACCTGTATAAGGGCAAGCCACCCTCTTCCCAGGGCCAGCTGCATGCTAGGCTTGCCCTCCCCTTTTCCCTTAAGTGAGGACCAGAAGGCAGCAGACACCATATGCCACCGTGCCTGTTCCTGTCAATTTTTTTTGTTGTTGAGATAGGGTCTCATGTAGCCCAGGCTACCCTTGAACTCACTAAGCAGCTGAGGATGACCTTGAACTTATGATCCTCCTGCCTCCACCTCCCTAGGATGCCAGGCATGCATCACCACACTTACTTGGTTCCTGTGGAACAGGAGATTGAACTCAGTGCCTTGTGTATTTGAGGCAAGTGCTCTACACACTAAGCCACATCCCAGCCCCACTGTTAAATTCTTACATTCCCGTGTCAGAAAACCCTAGAGATAATCTAGTCCAGCCTCTCCTGGTAGAAGAGGAAAAGTGAGGAGGCCCAGGGTGGGAAAGAGGGGGCGGGCACTTGCCACTGCCCACAGGAGGAGGAGATGGAAGGGAAGGAATCCCTGAGCTGGCGGAAGCCTTCTCCCCCTGAACCAATTTGTAATGAATGGCTTTTAGCCATGTCTCCCTGGCCTCTAGGACAGACCTGCTAAACCTGTTGGGAAGCCGCAGCAGGCCTGGCCACAGCCTCTTTTGGCCCCTTTGTCCCACAGCTTCGGCAGGAGGGGGCTGGTGGCACCTCCCATCCATCCTGGCCCAGCCCTTCCCTGCGGCTAGCCACCCTGGGCTGTCTAGGCTGTCATTAGCGGTTGGTGGAGGCCGCTCTGGGTGTGGTGCCCTAGGGAGAGGGTGGCAGGCCAGTCTCTGAGGCAGGGGGTGCAGAGAGGAGGGCAGTAGCCAGTGCCAGGCACAGCTGGGGCATGGATCCCGCAGCTGCCTCCCCTCCCTGCCCGAGGCCCCTGGGGCGATGCCACTGTAGCCAGCCGGAGTTCCGGGAGCCGGGTGTCTCTGCCTAGCTGCTGACTTTGGCAAAAAGGGAGCCCTCCTCCTGCCTAAGATAGACGGGGTGTGGATACTGCGGTGGAGCGGGGAAGACAATCTAACTGCTAATGCGCCATGCAGTACAGTAAATATTCTGCTGAGTGTCCCCGGGAAACAATCCCCGAACCCTCCAATAATAATAAAGACAAATACAAGAATGGGAACCTTCTAGAGGCCTCTTTCTTTGGTAAAAATTTATGCACATGGGAAGTGAAGCCAGCTCCCTGTCCCCCCTGTTCCCCACAGCCCACTCTCACGTCCACACCAGAGCCTCTCTTTTGGCTCAGGGTACCTCCTGAGCTTGCATGAGGTCACAACAGTCCCAGGGTTGGGACCAACCTGAGCCCTCATTCATCCCCCACCTGGTGGTTTGATTTAGCATCCTCTTGCCCCACCCCCTGTCTTCCAGCACCCCACGCGCCTGTCTTCAAAAAAAGTCTCCAGTTTTCCATTAAATCCGGGAGTCGATAGGGAAGGAATGACCTGGCTACTTCAATTAATTTTTTTTCCCTTTCAAATCATAAGGTTCTATTTCCTTGGGAGGTGGGTGGCATCGTGCAGGGTGGTGTGGTGTCGAAAACGGAGGGCCGTGTTTGAATGTTCTCTCTCGATAGGAGATAGGGCCGGCATGGAAAATTACCCCTATCAGCCAGTGCGGAGAGGAAGGCGAGGTCCAGCCGGCATACCAAGAGCCAGCCAGCCCTTATCATAATCCCAGGAGCCAGCCCCCCTCGTCAGTCACCTCTGCTGTTCCACGCAAGTGTCACATAGGCTTCCCTGCTGAAGGATCCAGATAGCACCAAGCCCGGCCTCGCAGCAGGCTTAATAAGAAGTGGAAATTGCTCCCAAGGAAAGTTTCTAAGGAATTAACTTTGGATGGGTCGAGGGTTGGGGGTGTGTGGGCAGGGAGGGCTGGGGAGCAGGAGGAAGACCTTGGCATGGGTACAGAGGAACAGAGGTGGAGACCATGAGCTGCACTGCTCTGCTGAGGGGTAAAAGGGGGCCTGGTGGCTGGGCAAACCATAGACACAAGATGCCGGAAGGGAGGTGATTGATTCCTCCCATTGGGCCTCACAGCTCTGGTTCCCCTGGAGGCCCGGCTTGATATCTTGGTCTATTGGAGCCTCTACTTCTGTCACATTGACCTCACTGCCTCTCTCTGAAGGCTTCCTATGCAGAGGATCCTCAGGTTGTCCCAGAATCTTCCATCCCTTGCCTACATGTTTGTTGAATGGCTACTATGCACCTATTTGGAGACCTGGGGAATCCAGCATGGAAGAGGTTGACCAGATGTCTACAAAGTCAAGGCACCAGAAGCATACACTTTTCCAGAGACAAGATCAGGAACAGGTGGATGCAGGGCAAGGAATGTTCCAGAGGACATGGCACCTGCCAGTTCAGGCCAGCCTGGGCTGTATCTTCTCCTTGGACAAAACAGGAAGTCTTTCATCTGTAAGAACCTTTCATCTGTGATCATCTCTTCACCTGGGCTTCCATTCTTTCCCTGTAGAACGGGGTTCTGTCTCTGTGCTTCCCAGGAGTGAGGTGGCTGGGTGGGCTTTCCTTAGCCTTTACTGTCAGCCAGGGGACCAGGAAGCTGGCAAATGTCCCATTGGGAAGGGTGCCCATGTGAGAAGGGTCTGTACCTGCTTACTGTCAGCCAGGGGACCAGGAAGCTGGCAAATGTCCCATTGGGAAGGGTCCCCATGTGAGAAGCCCCGGCTTTGAACCCTGGATCTCCGTGACCTCTGTGACAACTCGCCCTCTGGCTTCAGTTTCCTCACGTGTGGATTCAGGATGTTGATAAATGGTTGGCATGGCCAGAATTAAATGGGTTACTATGGAAACTTCTGGAACTTTAGTCTGTAGTCATTTGCCTTGGACGTCCCCCACCCCCCAACATGGGGAGGGGAGGGTACGTGGTCCAGACCTGAGGGCTCTGGTTCCCCTCTGTCAAGTTCACCTTTTCCTTGATCACTTGGTGTGCACAGCTGTGGGGTCATGTTAGGGTAGAGAGCAGATCCCTTGAATGCCCAGTCAGCCTATGAGGTGAGATTCCCAGAGAGGTGTGTGGATCTCCCAAGGTCACACAGCTACTTGAAGGAGTAAGGCTTGAGCAGAGGGCAGCGCTGGCCCTGGGGGACAACAGAGGGGCTGTCTAATGGGGGAGCTACTGGGTACAAATGCCTCCCCTTTCATCCTCCTGCTCGCTCCAAGGATCCCCAAGCCTTTACATGACAATGCTACATTAACTCATAAATCCTCAGGCCTGCTGGGAGCAGAGGTGGGTGGTATACTGCAGCCCAGGAATTAACCTCAATTATTTCTCTCTGATTTAGCCTCCTTGAGTTGCCAGGTGGGCTCCTGGTTATCAGTTGTCCTGTGCTCCTGGGTGGATGTGGGTGGAGGCCCAGGGACCAAGGAAGGGGGGGACCCTGTTGGCCCAGCTCAGCCTGGTGTTGGAGTCCACAGCTTTAGGGCTTAATGTCAGCACAGTCCTTCGGGCTGAACCGTGTTGAGTTCATTTCTACAGCATGGTGTCTCAGAGAGGCACAGGGCTCACAGCTTGGAAGGGGCTAGCCTGGAATGTAGCCCCAGTGGTCTCACAGTGAGGCAGGGCCACAGGAGTCCTGGAGGGGAGATGTGGCCTGCTATCAGCATGCTATGTGAGTCTAGGCTGTCTTGTTTGTCTCTAGAAGGTCCACGGTGAGGTCTTAAGCATATTGCTGTCTCTCAGATCTGTAAGGGCTGCTTCTGCTCACTGTGGGAGAACTCAGGCCTGGGGTGGGGAGGGGACTAGGTGAGAGGGGGAAGTAGCTCAGCCTCCCTCCCTCCTTCCTTTCCCTCCCCTCCCCTCCCCTCCCCTCCTTTCCTCCTTTCTCTCCCCTCCCTTCCTTCTTACCCTTTCTACTTCCTCCCTCTCTCCTTCCTTCCTTCTTCCTCTTTACTTCCTTCCCTCCTTTCCTCCTTCCTTCCTCTCTAGTTCCTTCCTTTCTTCCCTCCCCACTTCTTTCCAATCCTCCCTCCCTCCCTTCGTTCCCTACCTTTCCCTCCCTACCTTTCCCTCCCTTCCTATTTCCCTCCCTCCTTCCTTCATCTCTCCCTCCCTCCTTTCTGCTCCCTTCCCTCCCACATTCCTTGATTGGTTTTGTTCACTGTCTATGTGCAGGTGACTCATGGGTAGGCTCTGGTGAGGCTGTCTGGGTTCAGTCTATGAACCAGGTGACCTGACAACTTTACTTCTCAGAGTGAAGGGGGCACAGTAACAGCCCTGGCTGATGCTGCTGTCCCTATACTTCTGTACAGCAAGATGCCAAGTGCCTACTATGCACAGGCCCCGGTCCTGCCCAGGGGACATGTCAGTGAGCAAAACAGATGCTGGTTGCCTGGTGGCATACCACTTATTGGAGGCACTCCAACACATCACAGGGTGTGTGTGTGTGTGTGTGTGTGTGTGTGTGTGTGTGTGTGTGTGTACGTATGTGTAAAAGCAACATGTCAATGGGAATCTGTCTCAAGGGCATCTAGGACAGGATTTGGCTGGGGTCAGCATTCAGTCAGCCTTGAGGGGGTTTGATATGTTGGTGCCACTTTGAGGACCTGGGACATGCAGGGCTCTTGGTCTGTGTGACCATCAGAGCTGGAGGATGGACAGGACTCCTTCACACAGACCCATGCAGGGATCACCGGACACGCTGGGCAGGGGCCAAACAGAGTTGGGGGCTTCCCAAGCTTGGTCTCCCCAGCCAGGGCTGTTCCATCTTGCAAATATGGAGACTGAGGCCCAGAGACATGGCAGAACTTGTTTCGTGTTACACCATCAGCTCGGTACCAGACTTAAAGAGTCATAGTCTCCCCTAACAAGGGGGGGTCTCTTGGGGGGACCCCAGCCATCTGGGCATTCACTGTGGAGTGCTGGTCTTCAGGGCTTTGTGGGGAATAACTGAGCCATACCTCCAACCCTTGTTAATATAGATTTTTTTTTGTAGAAATGTGTGTTTACAGCAGGGCACAGGGTCCCAGGCCAGCCCAGCTCAGGTTGGGAAGGGACAGGCAGATAGCGGGGCGTGTGACATCCTGTCTCACCTGTTCTGAGACTTAAGGACAGTGGTAATAGCGGGGGTACGGGGCGGGGGTGGTACTGGAGGGGGAGCAGGCGTGTCCCAGGAGAGACAGCTGGATCTGGCAAACAAAAATGCAGGTTTAGCAAATATCAACACAGATGGAGCAGATCAAATTGCCCAGTGAAATGTGAATTTCAGATGAATAACAAATAGTTCTTAGCATAGGTATGCCCCAAGCTTTGTTCCCTGTTTTATCTGGCAGGGCCTGCTCCTTGGGTAGAGTGGAAAGGGTGCTCAGAGCAAGTGGCTTCCTGGCTTCAGTGTCTCTGTATGGGGCAGAAATCCCTTTACCCAATGCATCCAGGAACAAGAAGCCCATTTGGAGCCTGGGGAAGGGGATGATGGGACACTTACCTAGGAAGAAACCACTGCCCTGTACTGCTTTCAGCCAGTTCAGGGTCATGTTGTGGGTGAGAGGGGGGGCCTTGGGCCTGTGCCATCAATGGATGTGCAAACATAGACCCCTGACTTCAGTGCTCTGAGCTCAGATGCCAATGGAGAATCACTTCTGCCCGTCTCGGTTTTCTCATCTGTACTATGGCAGAGCGGGAAGCACAGATATAGTAGTGGCTGCATATTACGTGGTGTTGATGGCCTTAAATGTATCTGCCCAGTGAGGAGACGGGTGACTAACTCCCTGGAAGTGGGGGGTTCCAGACTCCCAGCTCCCTGTGTGGTCATTCAGCATACCCTACTTGGGCTTTCTTTCAGTTTGGGGGTCAAGATCTATAGAAAATGAAAATTATTTTTTAAAATAAATAAAAAGTTTTATTTATTTTTCTGTGTATGAGTGTTTTGCCTGCATGTATGTATGTGCACCACATATATGTCTGGTGCTCAGGAGGCCAGAAGAGGGTGTTGGATCCCCCAGAACTGGAGTTAGGGACAGTTGTTAGCTATTATGTGGGTGCTGGGAACCAAACCTGGGTCCTCTGCAAGAGCAGCTGAGCCAGCTCTCCAGTCCCCAAATGAAGATTTGTTTGGGTTTACCTACTCCAGATCCTCCCTCCTCCTTCCCCTCCCCCTCTCCCTCCTCCCCCTCCTCTCTCCTTCTCTTCTTCCTCCTCTTCGTCCTCCTCCCACTTGGACTACAGGTAGAAGCCCCAGGGTCACACATGACTCTGTAGCGTTGCTGGAAGCTGGGAGCTTTGAGCAGGCGCACTAAATTCTAGTTCCAGAGGTTTGGCCTTCTATAATTTTAAAGCTTGAAGCTCCTGCATATGTGTGTGTGTGTGTGTGTGTGTGTGTGTGTGTGTGTGTGTGTGTGGTGTGTTAGAGTGCAAATGGGCGGTATCTGAAAAATGTCTTCTGAAAATCACTTTGGCTGAGAAGAATCTTCCTCCCCTGGGCTGAGGAAGGGCCATCAGTCTTGTCTTTGAATGAAAGGCATGGCTGTGGCTGTGTTCCCTTTGTGCCCTGGACCTGGGAAACAGGACACAGGAGGGAGGGGCTGTGCAGGTGCCTCTCCCCTGCCTTTTGCCTCAGATCTGTTTCTCTGGGAGCCTCTCTTCCAGCTGGATATGCAGGGCGGGGGCTACAGCACCATCCTCACCCCTGGGGCCACAGTGCCTATAATTTAATTTAATTATAATTAGTTTATGATCAAGCCCCTTCCTGCTGGGGTCCTCCACCCCGTTGTGAAGCAGTCAGTGAGCAAGAGGGAATGGGTGGGTCTCTCAGGGTCGTCTCATCTTCTGCTCTGCCTCCCGCTGGGGAAGAGACCTGGGCTCCAGGAAGCTTTTGACAATGAACCAACTTCAGTTCCAGGTTCACGGGCTGCCCTCTGCTTGGGCTCTGCAGAGCTGAGGCAGGAGGATTAAAGGGAGGCCATGGGAACTAGTCAGGACACTCACTTGTTCATTCATTCACTGGTACACTCCTTCCTGTCAGGTGAGTGTCTTCTGTGAGCTGCACACTGCCTTGGGCATGTGCTGAGCAGAATCAGGCTCTTGGTGCTCACAGTGAGTGTGGCAGGTGTGTGTGTGTGTGTGTGTGTGTGTGTGTGTGTGTATGTGTCCCAGACTGTTACTCAAGAGATTGCTGAGCCACTGCTGAAGGAAGGACGAATATGCTGATTTTGTCATACGGAGTTTGACTTAGTCTGGGGTGGGAGGCAGAGAGAGGAACATTCTTTTTTTAAAAAATGTGTGTTCTGTTTTTTTTTTTGTGTGTGTGTGTGTGTGTGTGTGTGTGTGTGTGTGTGTGTTTGGGGGGAGTGTCACAGCATGCATGTGGAGGTCAGAGACAACTTGCACTTGTGGGAGAGTCAGATCTCTCCCACTACCATGTGGGTTCCAGGGATGGTATGCAGACCATCAGGCTTGGCAGCAAGCACCTTACCCACTGAGCCATTTTGCCAGCCCCAGCACTCTCTTCTTCTGATTATAACCAATAAATAGCACCATTGGCCAAGGGTTCATGAAGGGGGTCAGGCAGGTAGAGCATAATTTTTGCCTTGTTACTCCATCCCTCCCTCCCTCCCTCCCTCCCTCCCCCCAGCTGCCTGTCCTAGGGAGCTGTCTCAGTGTAACCACTTTTCCCCTTCCTCCCTTTTTTCATTTGAGACAGGGCCTTGCTCTATATCCCAGGACGAGTGTGAACTCATAATTCTCTTGCCTTAGCCCCCAAATGTTGGGATAACAGACCAGGCCACCACATACCTCTGGTCTTATTTTTTAAATATTTTATACCTGCCTGTATGTAAGTGCACCATATGCATGTAATGCCTGCAGAGGCCAGAAGAGAACATCAAATCAGCTGAACTGGAGTTATGGCTGGCCTGTTGTTAGATGCCATGTGGGTCCTGGGAATTGAACCCAGGTCCTCTGTAAGAGCAGCCAGCCACTGAGTCATCTCTCCAGCCCCTCTGGTCCTATTTTTATCTGTCCTGGGCTGACTCTTGATACCATCTCTCACTGATGGAATGGATTCTGACAGCCTCTGGAGGGTTCCTCCAGTGAGAGCCCTTCCCAGCCCTCAGAGTCCCTCAGCTGAGCCATCACCCAAGCAGGCACAAGCGACTCCCCACCCCTCCACCCCATTCCTCTCCACTGCCACTTCTGTCAGTGTTTCAGCTGGAAGGGATAGATAGATAGGAAAGAGACCATGGTTCTGCAACTGGGGGTTCTGGGCCAGTCAAGCCCAGTCCTAGGGTCTTTGTTTTCACATGTGAAATGGACCACACGTCCCACGTTTCTTACAGCATATGGAATTTGCTGAGGGTCATATGGTATTTATTGCCTCACCCCCCTGGAGTCACCACTGTATCTGTTGTCATCGGTATTAGTGAGGGGTTAGGGTGGGACCGGGGCAGGGCCAGGGTGGGTGGGAACTTTTAGGAAGTCAGAACCTTGCCTCCCAGAGCCAGACACAGCTCATGCCACAGACTGGGCTGCGGAGCAATGCTGCCACCTAGTGGTCTCTGAGCCCTTCTCTTCCGGAAGCCAGAGCCGGCCCAGCTGCCTGTCCTAGGGAGCCCTCTCAAAGTAAACACTTTCTCCTCTACTCCCACAAGCTCCCTACGGTGACACTTCCCCTGCTGCTCACCAGAGGGCATTACAGTCAGGTACCACTTAGATTTGGGCCTGCCCTGAGAGATGTCCTGTGTGAACATAGGGTGAGCCTGGATTGCGCAGGTCAACTACAGAGTGGGCTCTCATGCCACTGAGAGACAAGGTTAGTCCACACCTGTGCTTCCAGCACTGGAGAGACAGCAGCTGGAGGATCTGGAGTTCAAAGCCTGCTGGGCTGCATACTGAGTTCCAGGCCTGCCTGTGGTACATAGTTGAGACCCCATCGCAAATAAGAGCACAGTAGTAATAGATTAATGATACAGGGCTAGGGGATGCAGGTCAGTGGGCAGAAGGTCTGCCTGGGGTACCCAAAGCCCTGGGTTGGACCCCCAGCACAGCACAAAACTTGGTGTGGTGATGCTCGCCTGTAATCCTAGCACTCGAGGAAGAAGAAAGATCAGAGTTCAAGGTCATCCTTGGCTACATAGCTAATTTGAGGTCAGCTTGAGCTATGTGAGACCTGTTTAAAAGAAGACAACAATCAAAAGTGTATCTAATAAACAGATAAACAGTCACATAGCCTCTCACTGTCATTATCAAACACATTGGACTGTGATCTTGTGCAACGTTTTGTTTGCAGTTGGCAGAGCTAAAGCTGTTCACATCCGCAGACATGCACAAACTCACACACATGCACACAGACACGCACACACATACATACATACACAAACACATGCACACATACACATGTATACACATACACACACACTCATACACATGCACACACGCAGACACATCTACACACATGCACACACATAAAAATGCACACACCATACACCCACATGTATGTGCAAACATATATACACACATTCATACACATATATGTGTAGACCCACTCATACATAGAATACACATACATGCACACAGAGACACATATACACACATGCATACACACACATACAAATGCATACATCATACATATACATGCACACATATTTACACACATACATATACACCATACACTCTCATACACAATACACATGCACACACACACATTAAACACAATATACACACATGTACACATTCACACAATAGACATGCACACTCATTCATTGAGCTGGCAGGAGAGTTTAGTCGGTAAAGGTTCTTGCCACCAAGCCCTACAACCTGAGTTTAATCTACAGAACCCACATGGTGGAAGGAGAGAACTGACTCCTGCAAGTGCATGCTATCACATGCACACACACACACATACACACACACACACACACACATACACACTGTAATAAAAATTAACGAAAGGGACGAAGTATAGGTCAGTGGCAGAGCTTTTGCATAGTTTGGCCAAGGGCCTGGATTCCATCTCAATACTGAGGGAAAAATAAGGGGAGGAGGAGGGAGGGAGGGAGAGAGAGAGAGAGAGAGAGAGAGAAGAGAGACACTGAGGCAGGAGGAGCACTGGAGCCCTGGAGCTCAGGGCCAGCCTGGAGACCTAGTAGGACAAATCACTGAGAAAATTTAATGCTTAATTGGGTGCTGCAGGAGAGCAAGGGGGGACTGGGCAAGAAGGAAAACACTGTCATGATTTCATCTTCTGAGCCACGGTGGGCTAGGATTACTATAGAATGTTGTAAACACAAAAAAAGCACAACATGCGTTGTATAGCACATTACTCAGATTTCCATTACTGTAATGAAATACTTGAGACAATCAAGTTATGAAGAGGAAACTATATTGTTTTATAGTATTGGAGCTTCCCATCCATGATTGATTGGTCCCATGGCTTTGGGACTGTGTGAGACTGCCCACCATGTGGGAGCGAGTCACCTCACAGCTAGGAAGTAAAAGAGAAAGAAAGGGGTTCCACAACCCTCCACCAATTCCTGCCCCCAATGGTTTGAAGACCTTCCCACATCTAAAACTCCTGCGGGTTCCATGCGCTGCCTCTCTGGGGACCCAGCACTCACCACACAGACCTTCTGGGGACACTGAAGAGGATTACAACAGAGGAACCACCTAAAAAACACAAACCACACAATAAAGACCTAAAAAAAAAACCCATTAAAATATTATGCAAAATAGTAAGAACATGGGTGTTAGAAATGGCGGTGAATGTAAATGGGACCAATTTGTTTAGTCAAAGGAAAAAAAAAATCAGATTGGATTAGAAGATGAAACTGGACCTTTCTACACCGGGCCATCCACACATCCAGTGTAATCGAGGGTGACTGAATTTAAACCCTCATGCCAGGGAAATGTAGCTAAAGATCTTACCAGATCACAGTTCTAGACAGACAAAGGAACTCTGTAACACACAGGCGTGTGATCCACAGCAAAGGTAGGGCCTGTGAATATCTGTTCTTTAAATCACATAGCAGGTGTGTATACAAGGGGGAGGCTATGCCAGCTCTAGGGAGACACATCTCAACTAGCTTTCCCCATTACCCAACAGGTAAGGACTGTAGAAAACACTCCTCACATGACCAGCAAGTTTCATCCATTGCTCAGCTGTTCAGATGATGTCACATATTGGCACCTCGCTCCCAGTATTAATTCCTACGCATTGAAGGTATATCTAACTCTTATAAGGAAAAATTGCTAAAATATACTGGCTTCAGGAATAGGGAAGGCAACTTCTCACATGCAGACAGTTTGTTCACATCATGACCCAAAGTGAGAGAGATGAGGAGATGGTGACCCCACGACTCCTTTAAGGGCACATTTCAAATGACCCAAAGGCCCCTCATTGGCCCCCGGCTCTTAAAAAAAATCCCACCACCTCTGTGACAAACCCCTGGGTACATCTGTGAGTTTCTAGATGGGCTTAATTAAGGAGGAAAGACTCACCCTGAAAGTGTGAGTCCCCATTTCATGGGCTGGGGTCCTGGACTGAATAAAAAGGAGAAAGTGAGCTGGGAATGGTGGTGCACACCTTTAATCCCAGCACTTGGCAGGCAGAAGCAGGCAGATCTCTGTGAGTTTGTGGCCAGCCTGGTCCACATGGCGAGTTCCAGGACAGCTGGGGCTGCAGGAAGACCCTGTCTCAAAAAGGCAAAAAAAAAAAAACAAAAGGAGAATGTGAGCTGAGCACCAGTGTTTATCTCTCTCCGTTTCCCGTCTGTTGATGCAACATGACCAGCTGCCTCACACTCCCGCCATCATGCCTTCCTTGCCATGATGGACTGTATCCTTTAACTGTATCCTTTAAGATCCTAAACAAACTCTTTGTTCTGTAAGTTATTTTGTCATAGTGATGAGAAAAGTAACAATACAGGAAACTGGTATTGAGAATTGGGGCTGTTGCTGTGCTAAACCTGACTTTGTGAGTCTTGGGCTTTTGGAATGGATTTATAGGAGGAATGTGGAAGAGTTTGGAGCTGTGGGCTAGGGAAGATCTGGAATGCAGTAAGGAGAATTTAATGGACCATTCTGAGGATCTGGCTCAGGAGGAATCAGGGGAACAGGGACTCTATGAGATTTGGGCTAGAGGCCATTTGTGGTACATTCTGGCAAGGAATCTGGCTCCATTCTGCCCATGTCCTAGGAAGTGGAGTGAGCTTGAATTAAAAATTCATAACCTAGCTGGGCGTGGTGGCACACGCCTTTAATCCCAGCACTCGGGAGGCAGAGGCAGGTAGATCTCTATGAGTTCAAGGCCACCCTGGTCTACATAGTGAATGCCAGGACAGCTGGGGCTACAGAGAGACCCTGTCTCAAAAAGACCAAAAAAAATAAAATTAAAAAAAAAATTCATAACCTAATTTGTTCAGCAGAGGAAATTCCATGACAGCATTTCGGGCTATGCCATGGCTACTACTCAAGGCTCTTAGATCTGCAGTGAGCGAGAGCAGCAAGATACAGAAAACATGCACTTTGACAAGGAAAGAAGCGTGAGCAAGTTAAACATTTCAGATAAGGAGTGTGTAGAGAAAGCAGCTGTAGTTAAAGAGATTAGCATAATGTGTTACTTTTCTGTTGCTGTGACAAAACACCACGACCAAAGCAACTTATAAGAGTTTATTTGGCTTATGGTTGCAGAGGAGTAAGGAGTCCATCATGATGGCAGAGGCATGGAAGCCACAGCAGGAAGCTGAGAGTTCACATCTTCAAGCATGCACAAGAAGCAGAAAGAGCAAAACTGGAAGTGGGACAAGATTGTGAACTTTCAAAGCCCACCCCCAAAGATGTACTTCCTCCAGCAAGGCCATTCCTTCTAAGCCTCCACAAACAACAGCATGAACTGGGCCAAGTATTCAAACACATGAGCTTATGGGGGACATTCCTCATTCAAAGCACCTCACACCATTACAGAGAAACCATATATTCCACACTGGGACAATAGGAAGATTACCCTGAAGGCAAAACTTGATCCATTGGAGGCTCCAACTTGTGAAAATGTAAGTTCACTTGGAAGGAGTGAGCATGAACTGAAAATCCCTGTTCATAAACAAAACTACCCAGGGGAGTGTTTTCCCAGGGTCAACCTTGAAGGCACACAGAGGCTGCTGCCGTTGTGATCCAAGGACACCAGGCTCCATCTCCAGCTGGCAGTAGAAACTGGCAGTGTCACCCAGGTGATACTGGGTTTGCAGACATGAGTCATGTAAGAGCAAAGGGGCCATGGAGACTTGCAACAGGGTCTTTAAAAGCCAAGTAATGTGTGACTGCATTGACATCCTTGCAAACCTGAGACCCTGAGAGTGAACTTCATGAAGCTGGGAAGGCAAAGCCCATGTTACACAGTGGAGACTCCAGGACATTGGAGATGCCAGAACCATGGGATGTTTGCTGAGGAAAGCTGCAGGGGTGGAGTGGAACTGGCTCAAGAGAGATACTATGTATGCTGCAGGCAGTAGAATGGAGAGGCAGAGCTACCTAAGCCCTTTAGAGCCCAGGTGATTCCACTGTGAGTTCCAGATGCCAGACATGGAGTTTTAGTATTTGATGTTTGCCCTGTTGGGTTTTGGTCTTGCTTTCCTTCAGCCTTTCTTTGTTATGCCCCTATTCTTCCCCGTTTGAAAGAGGATGCTTATTTTATGCCATTGTATATTGGAACTATGGAAATTGTTTTAATTTTATAGGAGGCCACAGTTAAGAGATTGCTTTGAGTCTCAAAAGAGACTTGGACTTAAAGACTTTTAAAAAGTGTTGGAACTGTTAAAGTCTATGGTGGCTTTTGAAGCTAGACTGAGTGCATTTTGCATTATAAGATGGTTATGAGTCTATGGGGACAAGGAGTGGAAGGCTATGACTTAAAAGTGATTTGTTTAGATGTCAAGTTGACTAGGGGTAGACATATGCCGCTTAATATTGGTGGTTAATTTGACAGGATCTAGAATCACCTAGGAGACAAAACTTTGGCCATATCTGTAAAGGGGTTTTTAGATTGGGTTAGTTGAGGAGGGGAGACCCACTCTAAAAATGGACTGCACTATCCCATGGGGTTCTGGAATGAATAAAAAGGAGAAAGTGAGGAGCTGGAGAGATGGCTCAGTGGTTAAGAGCACTGGCTATTCTTGCAGAGGACTTGGGTTCAAATCCCAGTACCCACATGGTGGCTAACAGCCATCAGTAACTCCAGTTATAGGGGATCCAATGCCCTCTTCTGGCCTTCAGGGGCACTGTATGACATGGGTGCATGCATGCAGGCAACACACTCATACACATAAAATAAAATAAAAAAGGAGAAAGGGAGCTGAGCACCAGCATTGTGCTGGAGAGCTTTAGTGTCAACTTGACACACCTGGGTTGAGGGAGCCTCAATTGGGAAATTGCCTCTATTGGACTGGCCTGTGGCCATGTCTGAGGGGCATCTTCTTGATGAGTGATGTGAGAGGGTCCAGCCCACTGTGGGTGGTGCCACCCCGGGGAAGGTGGGCCTTTGTTGCATAAGAAAGCAGGCTGAGCAGGGGCCAGAGGAGCAAGCCAGTAAGCAGTGTTCCTCCATGGCTTGTGCTCTAGCTCCTGCCTCCAGGTTCCTGCCCTGAGTTCCTACCTTGGGCTCCCTGATGAACTGTGACCAAGGTGATGTAAGCTAAATAAACCCTTTCCTCCTCAAGTTGGTAGCGGTCAGAGTATTTTGTCACAGCAATGAAGAACAAACTAGGACAAGTGTTCATCTCTCTCTGCTTCCTGACTGTAGATATGATGTGACCTGCCACCTCACATTCCTCCTACCACGCCTTCCTTATCATGAAAGACTGTGCCCTCAAATTGAGCTACAATAAACCCTTTTTCCCTCAAATTGTTTTTGTCAGGTAGTTTCTCACAGTAATGAGAAAAGTAACAGACACAACCTTCTAGTAATGTCATTTTGGGGACTGAGCCTCTGGACTTGCTTGATTGGTGAGTAGCTCTGCTCCACAGAGGTCTTGAGGCAGCAGAACCCTCCCACATGTCTCACTGACCACCCCCTTAGACATTACCGTCATTTGATGCTGGGTCACTGCAGTTACAGAATGAAGGAAGGGGAGGGACCCTGGTGGAGGCTCACCCACTGTGGAGGGTGGAAGAGGCATGAAGACCTCCATCTACTGCCTGATGTTAAGGACAGAGAATCATGGGGGCCTCATCTAGCTGCAAGGGAGCCTGAGAAATGTAGTCTCACTACAGACCTGGCAAGAAAAAAAATGCAAGCAGTTGGGTAGACTTGATTGGATTAAGAACTTTCTGGAGGCTGGGGAGATGTCTCAGTTGTTAAGAGTGTTTGTTGTATAAGCATAAAACTGAGTGTGAAACCCAGAACCCAGATAAAAATTCAGACATGGTGGTGTGCACTCGTAATCCCAGTGCTAGGGAGATGGAGACAGGCAGATCCCTGGGGCTTACTGACCAGCCAGCCTAGCTATGTCAGTGAGCTCCAGGTCGCAGAGTTTGTCTTCCAAAAACAGAGTGATGACTCCAGAGGAACAATATCAGAGTCTGACCTCTGGCTTCTACATGCCTGTGCACACATGTATACACACATACATGTAAGAACTATCTGGAAAAAGGCCAGGCGTAGTGGTTTGTGCATGCACATCTGTAACTCCAGCACTGTTGACTGAGGTAGGAGGATTGCTTTGAGTTCAGGGCTATCCTGAACTAGAATGTGAGATGCTGTCTCAAATATAAAACAAAACCAAACCCTGCCTTGAGATTAGTGATATACCCCTTGGGATGTATCTGTGAAGTGTTCCTAGAGACACTTAGATCCTGAGGGCTCTCACTTAATAAATGAATTCATTCTTTGATGGATTCATAATATGATGGGAGGTAAGGAGAGGCTGAGGTGGGGCCTTCCTGGAGGAAGTTCTTGGGAGCTATATCCTGCCCTGAACCCCTTCTCCCCGTTACATCCTCACATGTGCTTCCTGTCGACTATGAGATGAAGCAGCTTGCCCATCTCATGCTTCCACCTGCCAATGTGGTTGGAATCCTCTGAAACCATGGACCAAAAATAAATCCTTCCTCCTTTAAGATGTTTCTTTTAGGTGCCCTGGGGAGATGGCTCAGTGTGATGGTTAGTTTTAGTTGTCAACTTGACACAGTCTAGAATCACCTAGGAAGGGAATCTCAATGAGGGATTATCTAGATCACACTGGCCTGTGGGTATGTCTGTGGGGAATTGTCTTGATTATGTTAATTGAGGTAGGAAGACCCACCCACCATGGGTGACACCATTCCCTAATCAGAAGATTCTGAACTGCGTAAGAGTAGATAGAGAAATGCCCTGAGTACCAGTGTGCTTGCATTAGTCGATGGATCTCCATGCTGGACTGTGGATGTGATGTGACCAGCTGCTTTAAGTTGCTGCCATCTTGGCTTTCCCACATGATGGACTGTGACCTGGGATCGTGAGCCAAATCAGCCTTTTCTCCCTTAAGTTGCTTTTGTCCAGATAGTTTATCACAGCAACAGAAATGAAACTAAGATGACGAGTAGAGTGCTTGCTGAGCCAACATGAGCATGTGCTCACATAAAAGCCAGTACAGAGGGACACACATGTAGGTTCCACTGGGGGTGGAGACAGGCATATTCTTGGGGTTCATTGATCAACCAGTCTACTGAAACCACAAGCTTCAGGTTCAGTGAGAGACCATCTCAGAACATAAGGTGGAGTGTGAAAGAAGGAAGATGACATTGACCTCTGGCCTCCACATGGGCAAGCATACCCACATACATACATGCATGCACACCACACACACGTGCATGCATGCATGCACGCACATGCGCTTCTGTTGGGAGTTTTGTCACAATAACAAGAAAAGTAACCACAGTTGGACAGAGGGAAGGGAAGAGCAGACCTTCAGAAAACTATTTGATAGAGTCTGTGAAATTCACAGGCACATCCTGTGACCCGGAGTTGTGCTGTTCTGTCCTCTGAGCATCACAACCATCTTAATCAGAGCAGCATGATACTCACAAGAGACCCTCAAAAGATCAGGCCTGGTGATTGTCCATCACAGAAGGAAGAGGGATACGCATCTTACCCAGGTACATGTGATCTTGCCCCAGACACACATGGTCTCTGGAGGTGCTAGAGTGTACAGAGGATGGAAGGTAATTGAAGGGGGCTCTAGCTACATAGCTATGGGTTTGATATTCATGCTAGAGTGAGATTCTTCAGTGATGTGGCTGTTTAGGGGTCACCCATGCTCCTGTGAGTAACCCCCACCCATGCTCCTGCAGGTAACCCCAATAAACTCATTGGTTCATCAGTCCAGCCTTGGGTGGAATTCTATCTTTGGTCTGTCCTTGGTGCCTGATCTGGGGTGAGCAGACACTTGTTCACATCTCCCCTAGAAGAGTTCAGGTAACACCCAGGCATGTTCCTCTTAGGTGCGTGGACTGACGTGAGCACGTATTTGCATCAACAGAAAGGGACTAGGGTGTTGGGTTCCTGGTACTGTTGTTATTGGTATTGAAAGAGTTATGTTTGCTTATTTTTAAATATTTTATTTATTGGTTTTTTTTTTTTTTGTCTTTTTAAAATTTTTTTGAGACAGCCTCAGCTGTCCTGAAACTCATTATGTAGACCAGACAGCCCCAGCTGTCCTGAAACTCATTATGTAGACCAGGCTGGCCTCGAACTCACAAAGATCCACCTACCTCTGCCTCTCAAGTGCTGGGATTAAAGGCGTGTGCCACCACGACCGGACTTATTTATTGTTTATATTTTATGTGTATGTGTGTATTGCCTGTATGTAGGTAGGTGCACCCGAGTCGTGTAATGCCTGAGGGGGTCAGAAGAGAGCATTGGAATCCTCTGGAACTGAAGTTACAGATAGCTGTTAGCCCCCATGTGGGTGTGTTGTGCCTCATCCACTGGACCCCAAAAAGACCGCTGAGGACCCAACACACCAAAATGCAAAACCAAAGGTTTATGGTTTATTCAGGCTTAAGCTCGGGCTCTCAGACCTCACCAACTCAACTGATGGGGGGGAAACTGAAGATACATTTTGGTTGCTTTAAGGAACCCGCGCTTGCCAACATAATTTTAAACCGATTGGATGTATAAGATGCAGCCCTGGAAGTTTCTTATTGGTAGGTGCTATTCTCAGGGCTGTGGAATGTGCTGACTGTTACCTCTGGGGCCAGGAGTCTCTGTTTTTACCTTATAGGGCAGTTTTTATGTGAGGGCTTGCTTAATCTATAGTTTCCTGGAAGGGGGGTGGGGAATAGCAGGCGGGGGTCAGGGCATGCCAGGGTATGTCTAGGCATGTCTAAAGCAGCAGCCAAGCATTTTACAGAAGCTAAAAGAGCAATTAGTGGGGTTCTGGAGGGATTGGGGGGTAGCGGGTGAATGAAGAGGGTCTCAGGGTTCTACAGGTGCTGAGAATCAAACCCAAGTCTTCTGCAAGAGCAGCCAGTGCTCTTAACCACTGAGACATCCCTCTAACCCCCTTGTTTGTTTGTTTGTTTTTAGAGACAGGTTCTCACTATGTAGTCCTGGCTGACCTGGAACTCTCCATGTAGACCAGGCTGGCCTCAAACTCACAAAGATCCGCTTGCCTCTACCTCTTGAGTGCTGGAATCAAAGACATGTGCCACCATGCCTGATAAGCCCTATTTATTTATTTATTTATTTGTTATTTATTTATTTATTCTCCCTGTAGCCCCAGCTGGCCTGGAACTTACTATGTAGACCAGGCTG
>NW_008358621.1:657295-659296 GCF_000622305.1 Nannospalax galili | reverse complement strand
GTGAAATCCTGTTGTACAATTCTTTACATTTTAAAGGATTTCCTTGAAATATTAATAATTTTCATTTAGTCCATGGATACAGTTTCAATCACTGTTATTTATTTATTTGTTATTTATTTATTTATTTATTTATTTATTTATTTATGAAACAGGGTCTCTCTGTAGCCCCAGCTGGCCTGGAAGTCGCTCTGTAGACTAGGCTGGCCTTGATCTCAAAGAGATTCACCTGCTTCTGCCTCCTGAGTTGCTAGGATTAAAGGCATGTACCACCATGCCTGGCTTAAAATTTATTTTTATTTTTTATGTGGGTGGGTATATTTCCTGCATGCAAGCACACCAAATGTGTGCAGTGCCCACAAAGGCCACAAGAGGATGTCAGATCCACCGGAACTGGAATTATAGATGGTTGTTAGCCGTGTGGATTCTGGGTACTGAATCTGGGTCCTCTGTAAGAGCAGCAAGTGCTCCTAACCATGCCATCTCTCCAGCCTGTTTTTATTATCAGTAGTGTGCTGGATAGCTTCGGTTGTCAACTAGCCACTCCTGGGAAGAAGGCTTCAATAGGGGAATTGTCTCTGTTAGATTGGCCTGTGGGCATGTCTGTGAGTCATGTGGGAGGGCCCATCCCACTGGGACCTGGATGGTGCCATCTCTGGGCAGGTGGTCCTGGGTTATATAAGAAAGCAGGCTGAGCACAGGCCAGAGGAGCAAGCCAGTAAGCAGCGTTCCTCCATGGTCTGCTTAGTTCCTGCCTCCAGGTTTCTGCCCTGGCTTGCTTTGATAATGAATTGCGATTGGGAAATGGAAACCAAATAAACCCTTTCCTCCCCAATTTGCTTTTGGTCAGTGTTTTATCACAGGAACAGAAAGTACTAAGACAGTAACACTATCAACACTGTTACACTCTTCCTAATAGCCCAAACATCCACCAGAGGAAAAATACCTAGACCCTCTGTGACATGTCAACCAGCGGAGCAGGCCACAGCCATGAAGGTGGACCATGAACCATTGCCTGCAGAACACAGGCAGCTCTCACATGGTGAAGAGTGGTGGGACCCAGACACCAGGAACACATACAGCTTGAGTAAGTCATAGAGCTCAGGGCTGGAGTATGGCTCAGTGGCTGAGCACTTGCCTCACATGCACAAGGTCCTGGGTTCCAGTTCCTGTGCTACAGACAGACAGATAACACAAGACTGGAGATGCAGCTCAGTGGGCAGAGTGCTTGCCTAGCACGCATGAAGTCCTGGGTTCAACCCCCAGAACCACATAAAGTGGGCATGGTGGATAGCACTTGCCTGTAGTCCCAGCACTTGGGAGGTGGAGGCAGGAGGATCAGCAGTTCAAGATCATCCTTCACCGCATAATGAGTTTGAGGCCAGCCTGGGCTCCACGAGTCCCTGTCTCAAACAACAACAATTAGAAATCGGACAGGGCTGATGACAAAAGAGGCAGACAGTGTCCTTCTGGGCATGAGGGCAGCTTCCAGGTTGCAGGTTGAGTGTGGCTCTCAGTTTGGGTGGCTGTTTCACATGGTGGAAATTCATCATGTTGGACCCTAATGAGTTGTGACTTTTCTGTACACATGTTCTATTTCAATAATATTTTAATTAACGAAGCTAGTAGAAGACAAAGGAGATGAATGAACAAGCAGAAAGATACATGGGGTTCCAGTAAGGAGACTCAGTACCATGAAATTCTAATTCTCTCTAAGCTAATTGATAAATACACTTTGATTCTAATAAAAACAGCAATGGAGCTATGGAGATGGCTCTCTATTAAGGGCTTCCCTTGCAAGCACAAAGACCTGACTTTGAGCCGAACCTGGGTCCTCTGGAAAAACAGTGAGTGCCATCTCTCCTACACAGTTTTTTTTTTGTTTTTTTTTTGGTCTTTTTGAGACAGGGTCTCTCTGCAAGCCCCAGCTGTCCTGGAACTCACTATGTAGACCAGGCTGGCCTTGAACTCACAGAGATACGCCTGCCTCTGCCTCCCAAGTGC
>NW_008358621.1:644493-657261 GCF_000622305.1 Nannospalax galili | reverse complement strand
TGAGACAGGGTCTCCCTGTAGCCCCAGCTGTCCTGGAACTCACTACGTAGACCAGGCTGGCTTTGAACTTAGAGATCTGCCTGCCTCTGCCTCCCAAGTGCTGGGACTACAGGCATGCACCACCATGCCCAGCTGGTTTAAAAAAAAAATTTTTTTTAAGATTTATTTTTATTTTTTAATTAGTTGTATGTGTGTGTCTGTGTGTGGGTATGTACACGTGAGTGCAAGTTTCCATAGAAGCAAGAGGAGTTGGATCCTTCAGGAGCTGGATTTACAGGTGGTTGGAAGTCACTCAGTGTGAATGTATGTCCTCTCAAAGAACAGTATGTGCTCTTAACCACTGAGCCATCTCTCCAACCCTCCTGTTTTTAAATGAGTTATGTTCATTTCAAAGCTCATGTGAAAAATTAACCCATAAGCATGGCTAAGAGAATTCTGGAAAGAGTTGAAAGGAAAGGACTCATCATAGGATGGTGCATCAATCAGTGAGTCACTGCGGTTTGAGGCCTGGTGCAGCTCAGTGGTCCGGTGTTTACCTGGCATGTGTGAAGCCCTGAGTCAGCACAAGCAAACAAACAAACACAATCGATAAAGCTTTGACCCATGAGTTTTCAAGTGAGTAATGAAATAAAACAGGAAAGCTAGAGAGAGGCCTAAATTGAGATGGATGCTTAGTATTTTATATGGCTACCATATAAATGGGCAAAGATGTGAATTATTCAATCCATGGTGTTGGGACAATCAAATCCTCCCATCCCCAGAGGAGAAACTGGATTCCTACTTTTATGACTTTTATGTGAAATAAATGACAAAGAAGTCAAAGATGGAGATGTGAAAAATGAAGCCATGTTTCAGGAGAATCATGGGAGGATTCCTTCGTGACCTGCAAGTGCCTTTGACCTCTGCTTTCCTGCTTCTGGAGGACTTGGCAATCAGCGAGGTCAAAGAGTCCCACTTGGGCTTTACAAGACCCCACCAGAGGGCCACTGAGATGAGTCGGCAGGTAAAGGAGCTTGTCATCAAGCTTGACGGCCTGAGTTCAATCCCTAGGACTCACATAGTGGAAAGAGAACTGACTCCCACAGGCTGTCCTCTAACCTGCACATGTATGCTGTGGCACACATACACACATGTGCACACACACATAAATAAATAAATGTAAAAGATCTTAAAAAACAAAGCAACAACAAACAAAAACAAATGGCAAACTGGAGAACTCTATTGAGAACTCATATCAGAGGTGCAGGGCTCATCATCCATGTGTAGAATCTACAGACTTGATGAAAAAATCCAACAGCCTAACATAAAGACGGGCGAAGGAGGGGCTGGAGAGATGGCTCAGCAGTTAAGAGCGCTGGCTGCTCTTGCAGAAGACCCAGGTTCAGTTCTAGAACCCATAGGATGACAACAACTGTCTGTAACTTCAGTTCCAGGAGATCCAACACCCTATTCTGAAGGTCTCTCTGGGCATTGTCTGACACGGGTGTGCTTACATACATGCAGGCAAAACACTCATACACATAAAATAAAGTAACTAAACAACTAAATAAAAAGATGGGGGAAGGAACAGATGGCTCACAGTCCAGGAAACCCCAATGCTCTTAAGTGTTGGGATAGACACTCAGTTGCTCACAGTACAATCATCATAGAATGAGGGATGCTTGTTTAAAACTACAGCCATATACCATTTTCCTTCATCAAACAGGCAGAAATCCGAATAAGGTATGCACTCGTTAGTTTTTGGCTGTGGGGCATTTTATTAGTTATTAATTGATGTGGGAGGACCCAGGCTGATGTGGGTAGTGCCATCCCTAGACAGGTGGGTCTGGGATGTAGTAAAGGTAGCCAAATGAGTCAGAGGAAGCAAGCCAGTAACCAGCGTTCCTCCATGGTCTCTGCTTGAGTTCCTGCCTCCAGGTTCCTGCTTGAGTTCTTGCCCCGGCTTCCCTTAATGACGGGCTGTGACCTGTTAGCCAAATAAACCCTTTCCTCCCTCAGGTTAGTTTTGGTCAGTGTTTTATCACAGCAACAGAAAGCACATGAGGATAGAAATATGCCCCCTACTGCTGGTGAGTCTGGGAGGGAAATGGATGCTGTCCTGACCACATCTGACAGACCAACACGGACAGCAAGATGATGGCAGCGTGCAATGTCTGTCAGTATTTCGAATGCCATGCTGTCTATTCTAGCAGTTTCCCTGAAGGGAGTTTATCCCTTGGAGACACTTGTCCACATGTGAAGGGACAGAGGTCACTGTGTACAGCGTTGTTTATGATAGCAAGTGGCTGGGCTCCTTGATTGAGCTGGGTTTCTGGTTCCTGGTGGTTGAAAGCCTGCCGAGAAGGTATCTGGTGTCCTTCCCCTATCCACAGAGGAAGGAACGGAGGCACTGGGTCAGTATGTAGTTGGTGCGAGGCCACAGAGGTAGGAAGAGGTGGCAGGACTGGAACCCAGGCCCTGCTCCCAGGGTCACTTGCTGAGGGGGCCTGGCTATGGTTATTATACCAACAGAGACATGGCTCTGGCCTGGCCAGGAGAGCGTGCTCCCAGAGTGCTCCTTCCATCAGCAAGTCTGGAAACGGCTGTGGTACCAAAGAGTGGGCTTCAGGTACCCCTTTTATGCCTTAAGGAGTTGGGCTAGTGAACCTCTACATCTTCCTCTGAAATCCTGTGCCTCATGGGCTTATGAGGGGTTTGATGAGCCACTGGGGGTGTTAAGGGTCCCTGACCAGTCTCTCTGGGTGGTTTTAATACCAGACTTTTATTTATTTATATTTTTTGAGTGTTCTACCCACAGGTATGTAAGTGCACCACCCATGTACAATTCCTGTGGAGGCCAGAAGAAGGTGTTGGATCCCTTGGAACTGAAGTTAACAGGCAGTTGTTAGCCGCCATGTGTGTGCTGGGAACTGAACCCAGGTCCTCTGCAAGATCAGCCAGTGCTCTTAACCTCTGAACCATGTCTCCAGCTCCACACCTTTTGTTTTGTCTCTCTGTGTGGGCATGCATGTTCCACAGCACATGTGTGGAGGTCAGAGGACAACCTCGGGTGTCGGTCTCCACTTTCTACCTTGTTTGGTCTAATGGGACCATTTATTGTTCGCCACTGTGCACGCCGGGCTAGCTGGCCTGTGAGCTTCTGTGGATCTCCTGCCTCTGCCTCCCATCTTGCCATAGGAGCACCCCAGCTTTATATGGGTTCTGAGGGTCCAAACTTAGGTCTTCATGATTGCATGGTGGTAGCTTCATCCACTGAGCCATCTCCCAGCCTCCCATAGAACTGTTTTATATCCTGGGCCCCCTGCCCCTTTGGACAGAAGACTTGGTCACCTATAGGCAGCTGGAGGTATAGAACGGACAGCCCTGGGATCTGGTGATAGGGTCCAGTGTAACCGACATTCCCGGCTAAGCCTTGAGAAATCCAGACTGGCAGCACACACAGCACTCTGCATGGACCCTTGGGGATGGTCCCATGATGCTTTGCTGCTTACCAGCAGCGCGACTTTGGACAAGTTGCCAAGACTTTCTGAGCTTGTTCCTCCATCTAAAGAATCCATGCACGACAGCTGCTCTCCTGTGTGCCCGTCTTGTTGCCTGGTTGAGGAGACTGAGGTTCACTTGCCCAAGTTGCCCAGTAGATTGGAACTAAGTCAACTGTTCGCTCTCTTGATCTTAGCGAGGTGTGTGCAAGGCTTTGGGTGCTGCTGGGAGGCGTGGTGTGGGAAGAGAGCCCAGCCACCTAGCTCTGGCACTGTCAAGCTTCCAGACTTGGGGAAATAAGTTGTTTCCACAGAAATTTAATTTTATCCTGAGAGCAAAAACATCAGGTTCACAAGGACAAAAGGAGATAGACTGAAGGTCCCTGGATGCTCTGGGACTTTGATGGGTGGTAAAAGAATGAGGCCATGCTGGAAGACCCTAGAAAAAAGGGGCCATGCCTAGACAGACACTAGAAGGTGCCAGTGTTCTAACCTGAGGTCTATGTGACACCTTCCTACCCAGGCTCTGCAGGAAGGCTGTCCCTCCAGGGACTTTGGGTGAGCTTTCCTGAAGGGAAAGGTCTCACAACAGAGGTGAAGGAACCTGGGAGGACTGGAGACCTGCCCCGCAGCCTCTTCTCCAGCGGCTGCATGTGGGTCCCACAAGGGGTTCAGAGCTGGAGTCTGGTGCATAGAGACATGAGGGTTGGGACCTTGGGGACCAAAGCGGCTGGGGCCAAAGGGAGGCTGTGGGTTCCAGGTAGTTGGAAAGATGGAGTTCAAAGCTCAGCAGTACGACTTTCCAGCTGTCTGATCTTAGGTGGATTTCTTAATCTTTCTGAGCCTCAATTTCTTGACTGAAATGGCTGGGTATGGGCCTGGTATTGAGCTGTTTGTTGCCTAAGGCCAGAATGTGCCTGTCACACCGTAATGGCAAGGACAGGCTGGAGGGAGGGTAGTGAAGCAGTGATCTGGATTCCAGCCACAGGGTGTCCCAATGACCGTGTGTAGAATAATACCAGGGACCAGGTAGGGCGACCCTGGCACCACCACGTTGGTGCACCGGATGTTTGTCTGCCTGCACAATCAGGCTCACGCACCAAGGTGGGGAGTGCTCTGGGGACAGCAGTAGCTTGACTGTCCGCTCCCCCCCCATGTTTGATTCTCACCTGCCAGGGGATGTGGGACTGGGATTCTCAGTGCCATGGCTCATCGGTGGGTAAGGCGGGTTGCGATTCGACCTCATGGGAATGCTCGGTGGGTATAGGTTGTAAATTTTCTTCTTTTGTCCTGTCCTTAGAGTGTGAGTGAGAGGGGGTCAGAGCTGTGAGACTGGGATGTGGAATATGGGTCACATCAGGGGTAAGAGGGGAACTTGGAAGGGGCACAGGTTGGCGAGTCTCTGCCTCCAGGGAAGCCCATTCATCCTCAGCTAAAGGAGTCAGGGTCCCTGGCCATGACTCTGGCGTTTTTTATGAGTTTATAAACTGCAGAGGACATGAGCGCTCGGAGCTTCAGGCTGTTAACAGACCATCAATTCCCATTCAGGCTCATTTTATGGGGTGCTGGGCAGGAAGGTCTCTCCTCTTCAGCTACCTTTCACCTGGACCCCAGGCTCCTCTCTGGAAGCCTCTAGAGACCATTGGTGTCTCTTCTCTATGGAGCTGAGTGTGGCTAAGTGGGAAGAGAGAGGCTGGATTAACAGCCTCAGAGATAAAATGAGATGGCACAGGTCCACCTCTGGCAGGTCCAGCCACGACCCCTGCTCCACGTCCCCGACCGTTACCTCAACCCTGGATTGCTGAGTGGACTCGCTGGTCTCCCTGCCTCCACCCTTGTCCCATTCAATCTTGTCCAGCTCCTGCTGTATCTTTGCTCAGTACCGTAGCGCCCCCTAGAGGAAAGTCGATGTCTTTCTAAGCCGCCCTCCACCATTCCTTCAACTTCCACTAGTTCCCATCACCCAGTCTTTTGCTGTTGTGGGTCGTGGCAGCTCTTTCTGGCCCCAGGGCCTTTGCACAGGCGTTATCTGCCCTCTTGTGTGCCAGGATCCTCCCCAACTTCCTTTAAGTCTTTGCTCAGATGTCACTTTTAAGTTAAAATAGAGATTTTAGGGTCAGTGAGCTGACTCTGCTGGTAAAGGTGTTTGTTGCCAAACCTGATGACCTGAGTTAGTTTGATTCCTGGGACTCACATGGTGGAGGGAGAGAACCACCTTCTATTAGTTATCCACTGACTCCCACAGGCATGCCTTGGCATGTCCCCCACAAAATAAACAAATAAAAAGTAAAAAAAAATATGGAAAATTTAATTGCTGGCAATATAAATTCCTTTCAGTTTTCCCCTAAAGCATTTATCACCTACTACAAAATTTGTTTATTCACTGTGACATTTATTTTCTTTCTCTCCCTGACTGAAAATCAGGCCCACACAGATAGGGACTTTTGTTTTTGTTACTGCTGTCACTTGTGGGCTCAGAAAGGTGCCTGGCAGATAGAATATGCTAGACCGCACAGTATAGAAGGTTCTAGCTTTCAGTCAGGACATGGAAGGTTATGAAGTCAGCAGCTGTTGTCAGTCAGATGAGAGGCTGACCGTCTAACTCAGATCCTGATTCTCTGGTCACTGGTCCATGAGAGCTGGTTTCTGTGAACTCTCAGTTCACTCTGGATGGGTGGTCTTGGGACAAAGGAGTTTGTGACAAAGGCAGGCCAGCCCAGGCAGGGGCCCCAGGAGGGCCCATTTCCCAGTGGCCCCCTAAGGCATAGCCAGTCCTTTCTCTGCAATCCAGAAGCAACTCAGAGCTGGGGACAGGAGAAGCCAGGTCCAGAGAACCAAGGAGGCCCTGGCATGGCTCAAGGTCTTGTACTCTCATAGCCCTGTGGCCAGAAGATGGGGCTCTGGGATCATGAGGTGGTCATCAGACCCTTTTGGTGCAGGACAGGGTCCTGGGACAAGGGGAAGGGGAAACTGGACGGCATCTCACACAGAGCAGCTCAGGCACTATCTGTGAAGGACTCATGTCTGGCAGGCTAGACATGGTGTCCTCTTTTTTTAAATATTTATTATTTATTATTTTTATTTTATGTGTATGAGTGTATTGTCTGCATGTATGTGAGTGCACCCGTGTCGTGCAATGCCTCAGAGGTCAGAAGAGGGCTTCGGATTCCCCTGGAACTAGAGTTAAGGACAGTTTTTAGCTGCCATGTGAGTGCTGGGAATCCAGCTCAGATCCTCTGCAAGAGCAGTCAGTGCTCTTAACCACTGAGCCATCTCTCCAGCCCCATGGTGTCCTCTTTGTCCAGGGTTTGTCAGGGAAATGGGGGAAGCAGGGAGCTAGGGTCGCCTTTCTCCTCTACTAAGTGTAGATATGGAAAAGGAAGCGCAGGAGGCCCTGCCTCTGTGTGCTCAGACAGGTTGATTCCAAAGTGAATCCATGCTGGGAGGATTCTGTGAAGAGTCATGGGGGCTGCTACAGAAGGTGAAGATGGCTGTGGGAACTCCATGCTACAGCCCACTTCAGCAGGTGCAGTTTTCCTGGGCCTGCCCAGAGATGCCCGGCCAGTTTTCTGTAGATACGCAGCACCCTATAGATGATGACATTGGTGGTGAGGATGGTCATGGTGGTGATGATGATGGTGGACGAAATAATGATGGTGATGATAATAGTTTTGATGGTGATGATAATGGTGGTAATGGTAGAGATGATGGTGATGATGATCATGGAGCTGATGATGGTGATAGTGATGGTGATGATGGTGGTGATGGTGGTGGTGATGATGGTGATGGGGATGATGGTGGTGATGGTGATGATGACCATGGAGCTGATGATGATGATGGTGGTGATGTTGGTGGTGATGGTGATGATGGTGGTGATGGTGGTGGTGATGATGGTGACGGGGATGATGGTGGTGATGCTGATGATGATCATGCAGCTGGTAATGGTGATTATGGTGGTGATGGTGGTGGAGATGATGGTGAAGGTGATGAATTATCTTTTATTTTGTGCTTTTTCTATCATAAGTTGTGGAACCTGGCTTTTTTTTCCCACTTAATACATCCCTTACCCTCCCAGGGCCTCACTTTCCTCCTTGTGAGTTGGGAGAGTTCCACTGGGCAATTGTTTCCTCAGTTGTAAGATTGAGTACTGACCCTAGGTAAGATCTACACAGGATTGAGGAAGGTGAGTTGCTCACAGTGCTGATCATGCTGCCTGGTGCCTGTCATTGCTTAGCCCACATCAGCTACCAGAAGGCAATCTGTTTCTTCCCCTCTTTCATACCAGGTCACTTCCCTGAATGATTTCTGATTGCTGAGTTTGTTTAAAGTGTTTCCCAATTGTGGCTTCACACCATCCCTCACTTGATCCCTGCAAACACTCTGGCTGGGCATCATTACCTAAACTGAGATTCAGAGATGTTAAGTGGTCAGCCCACTGGTTACACAGCTGTTGAGAGTAGACCCTATTTGGGTGACTTGTTTCTGCATGATTAACTAGCCCCAAATTAGTGGCACAAAGTGTCCTCCTTCTTGTGGCTTGAAGGAGAAATGTCCCTGATAGGCTCAGGTATCTGAACATTTGGTATATGGGCCCAGCTGGCTGTGCTGTTTGTGGGGGCCATGGGATCTTTAGGAGGTGTAGCCTTGCTGGGGGAAGTATGTCACTGGGGGTGGGCTTAGCGATTTCATAACCTGGTCTCACTTCCAGTTCCTTTCCCTGCCTCTAGTTTGCGATAGAAGATGTGAGTTCTCAGCTTTCAGCTCCTGCCACCATGCCCACCTGCTGCCATGCCCACCTGCCACCATGCCTCCCCTCCATGATGGACTCTTACCCCTTTGGAATGGAAAACCAAAATCAAATCTATAGGTTGCCTCGGTCATGGTGTTTTATCACAGTATCAGAAAAGTAGCTAATACAGTTCTTCACTGTGGTTTCTCGTGCCTGGCTGCCTGGGCTCTGCCACGTGGCCCTTCTCCTCCAGGGCTGGACATGTGGCACTAGCTAGGGCTGGCATGCCCAAGAAGCTTCCTGTCCCAGTTAGCTCTGGGAGCCAGCAGAGGTCACTAGGCTGTCTGTTGGAGCACTGTGGTTGTTCACCTGTAGCATCTGCACCAGGTCACAGGGCCACTGAGTTCCAGGGACTGTTGAGGCAGAGGCAGAGGTGGCTACTCTCTAAGTCCCGGCCTTGAGACCTGCACAGTCACTGCGTCTGAGTTCTGTGGGTCGAGACAAACCAGGACAGGTGGATATGAGGGGAGGAGACCAGTTCACACTTTGGGGAGAAACAAGCAAACATAGTGTTAGATAAAAACCAGGCAGGGAATAGCCACAGGAAACATAGGACTCCAGCAAAGTTAGTTTCTTAGGATTGCTGGTGGCTGGCAGCTCAGCTGGGGAGAGAAAGGCGACCAGCTGCCTTCTGACTGCTGAGGAAGTTCTTATGGGGGGGATGGGGAATGTGGAAGGTGGCAAAATAATCTTTAGTTTCAAGGGAAGTAGCTTGAACTGAGACAGTTCTTACATCAGTGGGTGTGGGTGCAGGGTCCTGTTTATCTTCCAAAATTATCTGGGTTGAGACAGCTCTAAATGTATCTGTCCGGACAGTTCCTGTTTTACAAGGGGACCCTCATGGCCTGTTTTGTGAGGCTTTTTTACACTGGGAGAGGGTCGTCTGCAGACCTGGATGCTAACACATAGCAGTAATTTATAGTGGGTCTTGTGGGGCCCAGCCAGAGCCTCCACACCCATTCACCCCACACTGCCTGGCCTCCACCCTTCTCCCCAGGACCTCTCTCAGGTCGATGTTGGGGTGGGCTGGGAAGGCGACCCTCTGATCATGTTAGTATCCATGGGCTTAAGTCCCCGGTGTGGCCTCTGCATCCTTTTTTTTTCTCATTCTTCCATGTCCAGCCAGGGACATGAAACTGGAGCCTGGGGCCAGTCGCCACCAGAGGGCAGCAGAGTCAAGGCCCTGGCATGGCTGGGCTGAACAGAGTCCGCTTGGCTGACTTGTGCAAAGGAGAGAGTGGTACCTTGGCTCCTCTCTTTTGGGGGACCATGAGGGTGGCCCAGGGGACTGCAGTACCAGTCCTGACTGTGATCTTCAGCAAGTCCCTGTCCTCGGGGTCTGTTTCCCCATTTGTATGGGGCTTGGTGAGCTAACTGCTGAGCTGGGCAGGGAAGACACAGAGGGGCTGTCTGGCACTTGTAGGCCAGGCCCGTCTCCCTCTATTCATGTGGTATACCAGGTTTCCTTTCACCCCATAAAGGACTTTGGGCTAAAGACAGGGCTCAGCAGCTCCCTCTTGCCCTCCAGCTGGGCCTGGGCTCTTTGGGGTTTGAGGCAGGCAGTCTCCCTCTTCACTGGGACCCCAGGCCGTCAGATCCTATGCCTATGGAGATGAGTCAGTAGGGGGGTGGGCAGCCCTCATCCTGACTTCAACTTGCTGAATTTTTTTAATGTTTTCTTAAAATTGAATTTTTGTAAATTTCATATAATACATCTTAGTCATATTTAGATCCCCTGCCCTATCCACAACCCCTCCATACCTTCCCCCACTGGATTTATCAAGCCACATTTGTGTCCCCAAATGTCCCACCATTCCCAGAAGCTTCCTGTACTTCTGTCCTGTGACACTTCTCCCCTACCTGTGTAGCTCTGTGTGTCTGTGAGTGTTCTGTGGGGAATGTCTAGATCCTGTCTGTACCCTACAACTCAGCTGGGCATCTTGTGGGCAGTTCAGCAATAGTGACCAACCCTAATGTGGGTTCCAAGGACCCCAGAAAATCTGTTCAGAGCAGCCCCACAAACAAGACAGCATTGTTGTTGTAGATGGACCGCCTGAAGCTTAAACAGATTGCTAACAGTCATGACAAACTTAGTGGTAGAGGCAGGATCTGAACTCAGGTCCACAGGAGTAACCACCCTCCAGTGAGCAGAGGTTGAATGAGTGAATGAGCAAATGAATGAATGCATTAATGATTAAATGATGATGAATTGACTGAGTGATGAATGGATGAGTGAGTTGGTCCCATAGCCTGGTATAGCCTAGTATTCTGTTGCTGTGATAAAATACTTGAACAAAAGCAACTTAAGGAAGAAAGGGTTCATTTTAGCTCACAGTTGAAGGCACAGTCCATCATGGTGGGAGTCCATCAGGAGCTTGGTGCACAATCTGTGGTTAGAACAGAGCAACGAATGCACTCGTGACTCTGCTCAGTTCACTACCCTTATGTATAGTTCAGGACCCTCTGCCTAGGGAGTGGTGCTCCCCACAGTGGGTGGGTCTTCCCATCTCAATTAGCACAGTGGGTGTGGCCTCGCACTTCAATTGGCACAGTGGGCGGGTCTTCTCACCTCAATTAGCACAGTGGGCGGGGCCTCACACTTCAATTAGCATACTGGGCTGGGCCTTGCACTTCAGTTAGCACAGTCAGGACAATTCCTCACAGACATTCCAGAGGCCCATCTCCAAGGTGATTCTGTCAAGTTGGCAGCACCAACCATATCTGGTTGGAGAGGAGGTAGGTCTGGACAGGGCAGTGATGGTGGAGGGGCCTGGAGCCTGGGGACAGCTGTAGTTTTGTCAACTACTGTGAATCTTGTTTTAGGATGCTAAGCTCAGGGAGCAGAGTGGATATCCACTGTGTCCTTGATGCACTTTTGAGCCAGGTATACAATCAAGTCCTATCAATGTTTGTTGACTGACCATATGACTAACCAATGACCTCTCTCCTTTGTGGGATACTGACTGATTCTCCATGGCAACTCTGGACTCAGAGCTCTTCAAAATTAAAAAAAAAAAAGCCCTTCTTTATGACTGATTGCTTGATTGACTAGTTGATTTGTTCATGTACTCGTCATGTATTTACTGAATGTGAACTGTGAACTGGGGCAGTCCAGCGAACAGAAGAGACAGGCTCCCTTGCCTTGGGGGTCATATGTCAGAGATGGAGTCAATAAGGGAGCTAGAAACCAAGCATGTGATGGCGGGTGGGTGGTAAGCACTGCAAATAGAGGTAAGAAGTCATGGGGGACATGCTTTTGGGGTACCCCATGACTGAAGTTTTCAATTAGGACACCACAGAACAAATGACAGAAGATTCAGGCAAGAGGGAACAGAAGGTGCAAAGGTCCAAGGGCAGAAATGGATTGGTGATTGGAAACAGATAGGAGCCTGCATGGCCCAGGTGTCATAAGGAGGGCCATGAGAGCGAGTGGCTTGGACTGGGGTGGGGCTGGAGAGACTGAGCTTTGACATACAAGCCAAGCCAACTATGTTGGGTGACAGATGGGCGGGCTTGGCCTCTTCCTGTGGCAGGTGACCTGGAGGAGAGGGATGTGGAGCGCTCCCTGGAGGAAGATGGCCTCCACTAGGGGAGGTCTTGGAACAGGTGGGTGGGCTGGGCAGGTAGGCCACATGAGGTGTAGACTCCTACAGTGTTGGGGTCAGACCCTCTGGCTAGCCTTAGGCAAGTTCCTTGACCTTGGAGCATCTAAGACAGACATCTCCTTCCTTGGGGCAGCCTTACACTGTGGCTGTGTGTGGAGTCCCTCAGCACAGTGTGGCCTCAGCTCAGCTCTGCTCAAAGTTTGTCAAATGCTTGAGGGATTGCTCTGGCGGGGGACAATGAGACTACCTGAAGACCTAAGACAAGAGGATGTCTGCGGTCAGGACAAGCATCCTTGCACAGTGGGTCTGAGGGTTCTCTCAGCCCCACCCCCGCAGGAGGGCGCAGTTCACAAATCCTGGAGAGAATTCTCCCAGAGGCAAGACATATTTACATTTCATTTGCATCCACCCATTTGTCCTGTGGCCTTGGGTAGAATGTGGTGACCAGTCAGCAGATGTGGCAGGCAGGGGGCACCCAGACAGTCCACAGGAAGGCAAGGGGGCAACCCCAGCTCAGAGCTTCTCCACTGGTCTACTAGAGTAAGCCAGTCCCCAGGGAGACGCAGGAAGCAATCCAATTCCAAACCTGCTTCAGATTTGGGCTCTGTCATTTGTAGGATGGGGGCCTCTGGTGACAGACACAGCCCCTCTGAGCCTGCAACCACATCCTCTCATGCAAATGCACAGGGCAGCCACGAACATCCAGACCCTGGATACTCATGGTACCTAGCATCATATCCGCAGCATGGGCTACACCATGGCAGGCATCTCCTGGTCTGACTCCTGGAACCAACGTGAGGCAAACAGAAGGCCTGAGCATAGCCTTGAGGCCCTTCCACTCTGAGAGTTTGTGCTTCCCATCCCAGGATAAGTTTTACAAGGTAATAATGGCCTT
>NW_008358621.1:607437-644422 GCF_000622305.1 Nannospalax galili | reverse complement strand
AGGCTGGCCTTGAACTCACAGAGATCCGCCTGCCTCTGCCTCCCAAGTGGCTGGGACTATAGTATGCGCCACCATGCTCGGCTGCCTTTTAAAAATATTTATTTATGGGTCTGGTGAGGTGGCTCAGTGGTTAAGAGCACTGGCTGCTCTTGCAGAGGACCCAGGTTCTATTCCCAGCACCCACATGGCAGCTAACAGCCGTCCTTAACTCCAGTTTCAGGGGATCTGACACCCTCTTCTGACCTCCTTGAGCATTCCACCACACGGGTGCACTTACACTCATGCAGGCAATACATTCATATACATAAAATATTAAAAATTTATTTGTTTTTAATGTGTATGTGTGTTTTGTCTACCATGTGTTCTACATTTGTGCAATGCCCATGGAGGCCAGAAGAGGACATCAGATCCCCTGGAACTGGAATTATGGATGGTTGTTGGCTGCCATGTGGGTGCTAAGAACCAAACTGGGGGCCTCTGTAAGAGCAGCCAGCGCTCTTAACTGCTGAGCCATCTCTGCAGTACCCCCCGCCCCCCCCTTTTGAGACAGGGTTTCCTGTAGCTCAGTTTGACCTCGTATCACTATGTAGCTGATGGTGACCATGAACTCCTGATCCCCCTGCCTCCATCTCCTGAGTGTTGCAGATATAAGTCACTTGGCCTGTGGTAATTTTTTTGCCAGATGATAACAACTCTTACTTGCTGATGATGACCAAGGGCCAAATGTTGTGATGTATACCAAGCTTTTATCACTCAAGTCATCAGGCATGGATATCCCCAGTGGGCAGAAGGGAAGACTGAGGCCCTAAGGGGAACCATGACTTGTCCTATGCATGTGATGGGGGTATGGTGGAACAAGGATCTTGCCCTGGGTCAGCCTTGTTTTAAATTTGGAGAGGCTGCCCTGGACATAGTAGGGAGGTTGCAGGAGGCCAGGAAGCAGAGGTCATGATTCCTGGAGGACACTGGGGAAATTCTGACCCTGGGCATCAGATGGGGTGTACTGTGTCATTATCATAAGACTGCAGGTTCCTGTCTCCCATTTGGGTCCCAGTGTCAAGGAAGGACTGGGACAACCTTAACTGTTTTAAGGATGGGGATCCCAGCTCCTGGGAGGGCTGCTGAGGTCACATGGCCTGTCACAACTGAGGTGCTCCCAGGCCTGTGTTCTTTTCCTTTCAAAGCTCTCCTATCCTCCTGTACCCCCAGCCCAGGTTTCTCCCTTCTCCACACCCCAGTCTTACTGTTCAGCACAGACCCCAAACTTCAAGGGCATTATTGGTAAGCAACTGGTACCCTTCAGGACTCTGGCAGTGTCCTGAATGACTTTGCAGAACCCTTGTCTTTCAGTTTTCAAAAGAAATAAAAATAGCTGGGTGCTGATGGGGAGGGACCATCTCCTTCCAGAATCTTCCCTTGATTGGTGCTCCCAATCCATCATGTTGTCACCTTTGGCAGGCTCTGGTGCTGCGTAGCCACATGTGGGCTTTGGAAGTGACAGAAGGGGCTGGCACCTTGACCTCCATAGTTGTGGGATGTCTAGTAGTGGGGGTCCTGTGGAGGGTACAGCACTGGCCTTTGAAGCCTCAGTCCTCGGCTCCTGGCCACTCTTCCCTCCACAGCTACTCAGAAGAAGGAATTCTCTCCATCCATCCACCCATCCATCCATTCATCCATCCATCCTTCCATCCATTCATCTATTCATCTATCCATCCATTCATCTATCACCCATGCATGCATCCATCCATTCATCCATCCATCCTTCCATCCATTCATGCATCCATCCATCCATTCCTCCATCCATCCATTTATCCAATTCATCTATCCATCCATCATCCATCCATCCATGCATCCATCCATTCATTCATTATCCATTCATCCATCATTAATTCATTCATCCATCATTCATTCATCCATCATCCATTCATCCATCATTCATTCATTCATCATCCATCCATCCATTCATTCATTATCCATTCATCCATCATTAATTCATTCATCCATCATTCATTCATCCATCATCCATTCATCCATCCATTCATTCATTCATTTTCATGTCTGAAGTAACTCATCTGTTACACAGAACTGAGAGCAGGGCCTGCCTCCTTGCTGACTTTGCACTTGAACTTCTGCTTGATGCAAGATCAGGAGGTTGCTGAGAATGTCACATGATCATGCCTAAGTCCCAGGCAACCCTATTTGAGGATTCATGCTCACCCTCACTAGGACAACCTTCCCTGCAGAACCCAAGCCTGTTCTCTTGTTGTTCCACATTCTTACCAAGGCACTGAAGTTTCCTGTGCATGCATAATTTTAATTTTATGCAATGATAAGAGATCAACAGAAAGGTGTAGCAACCCAGGGCTGGAGCTCATGGCCTGGGCTCTTTATTTGGAGTGGATTTGTTCTGATAAGGAAATGGAAGTGGCTAGTTCATAGGCATGGGTTTTTATCTTCCCGGGGGAACGTGGAATCTCCCACTGTCCTTCATGTGTCCCTTTATTTCCTGCCAGGAGTCCTCAGCCTCACGTGTCGCCACATGCCCTTCCCTGCTTTCTCTGAGCCTTGAATTGCCAGGCATGGTGGATGCAGGACCTTTGCACATGCTATCCCCAGGTTCTCCCCAATTGTTCAGTCTCCCTGACCCCTGCTGCACCTCACCGTCCTATACTCTTTCTCTCCTCACCAGGACATGACCATGAACAGCCATCTGCTGCTTTCCACCTGAGTGTGTGGGTTGTACTTCTGACCTCCCTCCTGGTCTCCAACATCCGGTTCAGGGCTTAGCATGTGTTAAAGGTTTAGTCATTATTTGTTGAATGAGTGCGCCCCACAGTGTTACCTGTTCTCAGCAGGTGTCAGTCCCCACAGCTGCACCTCTCCGTGGGTCTCTCCTATTTTTAAAAAATTATTATTTATTTATCGAGACAGCGTCTTATGTGTCCCAGGCTGGCTTCAAACTCTGTGTAGCTGAAATGACTGAAGTTCTTGATCCTCCTGCCTCCACCATCCTGCGTTCCCTCGCCTCTTCCCTTCCTTCCTTGTTGGTACTAGGATTCTAGGCTCATGTCACCATGTCTGATTTATGCTGTGCTGGGGAATCGAACCCAGGGCTTTCTGCAGAGTAAGTGAGCACTCGACCAACTGAGTTACATCTCTAGTTTGAATCTTTTTCTTTAGCTCACAGACTCTCTGAGGCTGGAGCCGGAGGCATTGTGGACTTGGACGCTGTCCCTGCATCAGTGGACCTGCTTCACAGGTGTTTTGCTAACCTTGTTCTGCACCAGACATGCTGGAAATAAATACATTTTAAAACCACGTGCAATTTAAAGCGAGTTTAATCTGCATGTCTGGGGTTCATTAACACGCAGATCATCAAATTAGGGACGGCGCACAGCTGTTTGACATTCGAATGGCCTTCTGAGTATCTTTAATAAGTGCCTTTAAATATCATTTTCCCTAGAATCTCAGGGCTGGGTTTTGAGCATGCTGTTCTTTGAATGAAAATGTGACGTAAAGTACCCGGATGGTGGCCCCATCCAGCAGGAATGTTGCTGGTTTAGGAAGGTTGGCAACTTCTGTGAGCTCCCTCTGTACCCATCTCCACGTGTCCTAAAGTGTCTCTTGGTCTGTAATAGACACAGGTTCTTTGTGTGCTGGTCATGTGAGTCTAGGGAACCTGGACTCCCAGTACCCATCCCTAGCCCTGTTCCAGGACCTCTTGGGACTCAATTGGACCAATCAAAGTGTGACCTCTTGTCAGAGTGTTTGCTTTGGTGTGGCTCTGCAGCCCAGGAGGGAGGAAGGAAGCAGGAGAGGACCATGGGCCATGCAGAGGGCGGCTTTCTCCCCTGCTGGCCCTTGAGCCTGGGTGAGGGCTATAGGTTTAGAGCCTCTTATCAATGCAGGAGCCTGACAGTGCGAGCAGACTGGGAAGACAGGGTGAAAGGAGCAGACAAGAGCGTCTAGACTCGATCTCCGCACCTGGAAGTGACTGCCACCCATCCTGTAGTCCTAAGCCCCAGTACCTAGGATGTGACTTTATTCAGAAGTAGGGATAGCAGATATTCATGAGTGCACATGAATGAGGTCATCCTGGAGTGGGTGAGCCACTGATGCCCTGGGATCCTGTCTTTAGAAAAAGGGGCATTGGGACAGCCAGGCCAGCTTAGAGGGAGGGTGACACAAAGACACAGAGAAGAGACAGCCAACTGCTGGTCAGAGACATCAGCCCTGGAGTCCAGCAGCCCTGCCAACCCTTGCTTGATGTTGAACTTCTATATTCTTGAATATGAAAAATGAATGCAGTTTAAGCTGTCCAGACATGGCGAGTCACAGTGCTGGAGGGAGCAAAGACAAGGCGTCTAAAACTTCTAGTTTTAAGAACTAATGTCCATCCTTCTCTCCCTCCTTCCGTCCCTCCCTCTCTCCATCCCTCTCTCCCTCCCCTCCCTCTCCCCGCCCCCAGCTGGTGTATTCAGCAGCCTAGGGAGATTAAGAGGTGCTCGCAAATGTCACCAAGACTCCGGACTGATCTAACGTTTCCTAAGCTCCCCTCTCTCTCCATCCCTCTCTCTCTCCATCCCTCTCTCCCTCCCTCCCTTTTCTACCTTTCTCTCTTCCTCTCTTCCTTCCTCCTTCCCTCCTCCCTCCCTACCGCTCTCCCTTCTCCCTCTCCTTCCTTCCTTCCCTGTTTCTCCCTCCCTCCTCCCTCTCCCTCCTCCCCAACTCCTATTCTTGTACCAGTTAGTGTTGCATTTTCTTTGCATACAAGGGTAAAGACTTCTTTTTTAATTTTAGCAGATGTTAACTGTACAAAGTCACAGGTTTTATGGTGGCACTTGCACACACATGCACAATGTACTTTGATCCTACCCCCTCTGTCACTCTCACCTCTCTTCCCTGAAGGAAACTCACTGGAGACTCACTCTTCTTCCGAAACATTCTTTTCTCTCTCCTTTTCCTCTTTCTTCTTCTTCTTGGGACAGGGTCTTACTATGCAGCCCTGGATGTCCTTGAACTTGTTGACACAATTCTCCTACCTCAGCTCCTGTAATGTTGAAGTTAATATTGACCTTGTGCTGTGCAACAGACTTTCTCTGGCTTGGTGGCATCAAACAAAACACAATTGTCTGCTTTGTTCTGGGACACAGCTTGGTCAGTGCAGGGTGGTTGGTCCCCGATCATCAGCACAGCACCCATGGGAGCTGGACAGGACTGAGGGAGCCCCTGCCACCTCAGCTCCCTCACACAAGACACTGGGAGCTCGTCCTGGTCCATGGGCTCCTCCCTGCTTCCCAGTCTCCTCACAGCATGGCGGGTGGCAGGTTCCCAGGGTGTCCTGTGTGAGTCTGTGGACAGTGCGCAGCACTTCTATGACCTGCCTAGATGTCCCCAGTGTTACTCTTATATTCTATTTGGCTGTCATCAGGTCCTCTCAGGCCTGAGAGGAAGGGGACACAGAATCTGCTGTTCTGTAGCTAGAGTGTCATCCTCACATAGCATGAGGGACATTGTCACAGTCACCTGTGGAAGACATAGTCTGCCAGAGGCTATGCAGACTATATGTGAGCATCAAGAAATAGTGGAACGGGGGCTATGGAGACAACTCAGTCTGTGTGCTTCCAAGTAAGCATGAAGACCTGAGATAGATTCCCAGAACCCATCTATTTTTTTTAAAAGAAGCCAAGAATCGTGGCGTACACTTGTAAATCCAGGCACAAGACAGGCAGATCCCTGGGGCACAGTAGCCAGCCAGCCTAGCCTTAATCAGTGAGCCTCAGGCCAGTGAGAGACCCTGTCTCAAAAATCAAGGTGGAAGACAGTCAGGAAAAACAGCCAAGGTTGCCTGTGGCCTCCATTCCCCGCCCCTCCCCCCATGCACAGGCCTTCATAGGGAAGCTTCGTGGTAGACCTGGTCCATGTCTTCACAAAGGTGGAAAGGATGTGGAGACAGATGGGGGACAAGGTTACAGAGCTTGGTCACTTTTTGGTGACTTCCATGCATTTCTGATCTCAGTTTAAAGGATTTGAAAGGATGTAACCAAGGGAGGCTGCCTTCTGGCCTCTGGAGACCATGTCCTTCCTGGGCCCCAGTCTCCTGAGCCACTTGGCCCCTGGACCTCTTAGTGTGCGTTCTTGCTGTGCTGTCCTGACTCAGAGTCCTGCAGATTCCCCAGTGGTCCCATGTGGAAGACAGTGGGAGAGAGTTCCAGAAGGTGGGAGTAGAGACTGCATAGATTCTAAATGAGGATGGGAGACAGGGAAACGGAGGGAGGCGGGGCAGGGAAGATGGGCAGGCAGAGAGGTGCTAGGCAGGTCTGTGACCTCGCCTGGTTTCTTAAATGACTGGCATCCCAAAGCCTCCCTCTCTGGCTGGGTGGCTGGGACTGTGTCCTTTTGTGCCATGGATACTGAGTCCTGGCCTCTATGGGTAGAGAGGGGACTCAAAGATGGGCTCCCACGGAGCCTTGGCCCCCATGGGTACCTGGCCCACCACCAACACTGTTGTTCGTACTTCCTGGGTCTCTAGTTGGCAGCAAGGCCTCCTATCTCCAAGACACCCTTCAGGTCTCATTAAGTCCTGTCCCCTCTGGGCCACACTCATGTTCCTTCTAGACGCCTGGGGACACCAGGTTGCAGATGCATGACGCCATTTGTCTGTGCATCTAAAGGTTAATTCAAAGGGCAGCGTGGCTGGAGATGGCCCCTCTACTTGGCTCTGGCTCACAGCCCACATAGGGCATGGGAAAGGTCACTGCTAAAGTGGCGCCTTGTCCATTGACCTGCCCAGTAGCTGTCCTGCAGGTGGATCCCTGGTCCCCTCCCCTTCCTGTCCTAACCTTCTGCTGCTGTGATAAAACACTGACCAAAACCAACTTGGGGAGGGAAAGATTTATTTGACTCACATGTCCCAATCACAGTTCATCTTTGAGGGAAGCCAAGGCAGGAGCAGAAGCAGAGGCCACAGAAGAACGCAGCTTACTGGCTTGCTCCCCTGGCCTGTACTCAACCTATATTATTATTATTATTATTATTATTATTATTTTATTTTTTGTGGTCTTTTTGAGACAGGGTCTCCGTGTAGCTCCAGCTGTCCTGGAACTCACTATGTCGACCAGGCTGGCCTTGAACTCACAGAGATCCGCCTGCCTCTGCCTCCCAAGTGCTGGGACTAAAGGCGTGCACCACCATGCCCGACTTATTATTTTTATTTTATGTGTATGAGTGTATTGCCTGCATGTACATAAGTGCACCATGTCATGCAATGCCCTCAGAGGTCAGAAGAGGGCATTGGATTCCCCTGGATCTGGAGTTACGGACAGTTGTTAGCCACCATGTGGGTGCTGGGAATAGAACCTGGGTCCTCTGGAAGAGCAGCCAGTGCTCTTAACTGATGAGCTATCTCTCCAGTCCTCAACCTGCTTTCTTAGGACTACCTGCCCAGGGGGTGGCACCACCCACAGTGGGCTGGATCCTCCTGCATCTATTAAAAATTAAGAATATACCTCACAGACACGCCCGCAGGCCAGTCCAATAGAGGAAATTCCCCAATTGAGGTTCCCTCTTGCCGTGTATATCAAGTTGACCTGTGAAGCTGCCCAGCACACGTCCCATGACAGCCTGGTCCCCTGTGACTTCATTCCCATCCTTTGTGTGGCATCAGCTTACTGCCTGGCCTTGCCTGAGTTCCTTTCTGCCTCAAACCTTTATCTCCAATCTGTGTGTGAGGACAGTGGCCCAGGTGGTCCCTAGGAGTCCTCATGTGTTTCTCTGTCCACCGGTTGCATTCATTGGACCACTTCCCTGGTCACTCACATCTGCCTTTCCAAGAGGAAAGTGTATTGATTACTTTTCTCATTGCTGTGACAAGTATCGACAAAAACAATTTAAGTAAGGAAGTGTTTATTTTGGTTCACAGTCCCAGGGTGCAGTTCCTCATGGTGGGACGGCATGGCAGCAGGAGAGTGAGGCAGCTGGTCACATTGTGTCCACAGTCAGGAGGCAGAGAGGCGAATGCTGCTGCTCAGCTCAATTGCTCCTTTGTGTTCAGTCTAGACCCCAGCACGCTCCCATTCAGGGTGGGCCTTGCCTCTTCAGTTAAACCTTTCTAGAAACACCTTCATAGATACAACCAGAGATGTGTTTCCAAGGTGATTCTAAATCCCGTCAAGTTGACAGATTGATTAACTATCACAACTCCATCCCTCATCAACCTGACACCCCGCAAAAGGATTGCTTAAATAATAACATTGTACTTCCGTTCCCAAAGCCGTGTGCTCATTTCATAGTACAAAATATATTCACCTCAACTTCAAAGATGGCTGCTATAGTCTTTAAGAGCCCAACACTGTGTAAGAACCCAGGTCTTTTCGAAAACTCCTGGGACACTCAAAGAGACTCAAGACTCAATATCATCACTATGAGCTCCTATTGAAAAAAAATTACATGGGGCTGGAGAAATAACTCAGTGGTTAAGAGCACTGGCTGCTCTTCCAGAGCACCCACAGGGTGGTCTACAAGTGTCTGTAACTCCAGTTTCAGGGGAACCAATGCCCTCTTCTGGCCTCTGTGGGTACTGCATGCATGTGGTATATATACATACATGCAGGCAAAACACTCATATACATAAAAATGAATAAATAAAACCAAGTTACATACTTTCAATGTGCAATGGCACAGAATAAATATAACCCCTCCAAGAGGGAAAAGTAGGTGACTAGCAAGAGAAGATCAGACCAAAGCAAAACTGAAACCCAGCAGGACAAGCACCAAATTCTAGGCTCTACGTCAGGCATCAATGACTCATGATGGAATGGTCTGGATTCCAAATGGTTTGGGCAGCCTCACCTCTCCAGCCCCACAGTTTGCAGCACACACAGCCTCCCTCTTGGGTTAGTGCCACTCCATGCCTGCAGTGTATCTCAGTGGGTGTCCTATGATTTTGGCATCTCCAACATCCTGGGGTCTCCATTGCAACTTAAGCTTCACATCACAGATTGATACAATGATCTTTCAGGGCCTCCTTGCAGTGACTCTAACCCTGTCACTCATTGCCCAGCCTCAGAGGCATTCTGGAACCTTGACGTAAGCTTCTACAACATTTAAGCTCACTCATTTTTTTAATGCCTGTGAAATTGGTACCATGCAGACAATGCTGCCAAGTTCTGCTGCCAGCTCAAGATGTAGCTTGACTACTTGGACCTCAGCTGTGGTGGGTTCAGTACGGCTCAGTGACTGAAACTGTGCAAACACTTTCCCAGGCAGCTGTTTTCTGAGGAGGGGACCCTTTCTGTGGAATTTCCAGTGCAGACTCTCCATTCAAATGAATTTACATTTTTACAACTTGGAACTTTCCACGATGGTGCATGGCTGGGTCTGGCTTCCGGGCACCTTTAGCATTTTTCATTGAACATTCCCATTTTTCATATTTCTGTTCTACTTCTTCTTTCTCACCAGATAAAAAGTGATGTGTTGACAGGGTCTCCTAGCCTGCCTGGATGTCACTATGTTTACCAGGCTGGCTTCCATCTTGCAAAGATCTGCCTGCTTCTGCCTCCTGAGGGCTGGGATTAAAGGTGCGTGTCACCGTGCCTGGTTGTGGTCCATTGCTTTTAAAAAACTACTGTTTTGGAGGCTGGAGAGATGGTTTGGTGGTTAAGAGCACTTGATGTTCTTACAGAGAACTCTTCTGGCCTCTGAGGGCACCAGGGACACACATGGTGCACATACATATGTGCAGGTACACACTCATAAATCTAAAAAAAATTTACTAGTTTTTACTTAAAAATTTTTAAAATTTATTTTTATTTTATGTATGTAAGTATTTTACCTGCATGTAAGTGCACCCAGGTTGTATAAGCAGAGGCCAGAAGAGGGTTTAGGATCCCCAGGAACTGGTGTTTTGGATGATTGTCAGTTGCTATGTGGGTGCTGAGAACTGGACCTAGGTCCTCTGCAAGAGCAGCCAGTGCTCACCAGGCCCTATTTCCTATTTTAATTTTGTGTGTGTGTTTGTGTATAATGTGTATGACTGTGTGTGAGCGTTCACACATGTGATGCACACATGTAGAGATCAGAAGACAACCTTGGGTGTTTGTCTTCACCTTCTACCACGCTTTGAGACAGAGTCTCATCATGGTTGTGTATGCCAGAAGCTTCCAGAATTCTGTCTCTGTCTCCCATCTCACCATGAGAGCCCTACAGCTTCCGATATTATGTGGGCTCTCAAACTCGAATCCTCAGGCTCACACAACAAACACTTTACCCACTGAGCCATCTTCCCAGCCCTAGTCCATTGCTTTTTAAATTTTTATTTATTATTTTTATGTGTATGAGTATTTTGCCTGCATGTATGTAAGTGCACCCATGTTGTTCAATGCCTGAAGAGTCAGAAGAGGGTGTCGGATCCCCTGGAACTGGAGTTAGGACAGTTGTTAGCTGCCATGTGGTTGCCGGGAATCGAACCTAGGTCCTCTGTAAGAGCAGCCAGTGCTCTTAACTGCTGAGCCAACTCTCCAGCCTCCAGTCTAAGTTGGCTTCACTTGAGTTCTTGAGACAGAGACAGAGTGCAGCTAGGTTCTTGACCAAATATATCATGAAAATGATCCCTATCCCAGTTCCTGACAGAGTCCCTGTTTCCTTCTGAAACCTCATGACTGGAGCCTCTACTGTCCCCATTTCTCTTGGCACTCTGGTCCCTTAACCCCCACCAGAATGACCCACTCAACGCTGCCTATAACACTCTCAGGTATTTTTAGGTGACAGCACCAAACTCTTCCACATTCCTCCTGCAAACCAGTTCCACAAGCCTGTGAACACGTGGTTGGGTTTATCACAGCAATGACCAATTTTCAGTATTATTATTTTTTTCTTTTTTTTGCTGTGAGATAAATAAATACCGGACAAAAGCAGCTTCAGAAAGGGAGTGTTTATTTGGGGTACAGTCCTTCATGGCGGGGAAGTCATGACAGGAGGAGGCAGAGGCAGCTGGTTATGTTGCATCCTTAGTCAGAAAGTAAAGAGAGATGACTGCTGGTGCTCAGCTCACTTTCTCCTTTTTATTCAGTCCAGGACCCCAGTTCATGAGATGGCACTGACCACATTCAGGGTGGGGCTTCCCTCCTTAGTTAAACCTTTCTGAAAAGCCCTTCACAGACACATCATATTTCTACGGTGATTCCAAATTCTGTCAGGCCGACAGTGACAATCATCACACAATGTATCAGACGCATTTTTCCACTCACCCCAAGATCACCATAGCCACTCTTCTGCCCTGTGGCCCCCCGCCACCATGGCCTGGCTTCATCCGATGTTCACATGCGTGCTTATGCCTGTTGTTCTCTCCAGTTCTGATTTGCCTCAGAACTGGTGCTACCAAACTTGATGTCACAGTCTGTACTCCAAGAAATCAGGTTTGGCCATCCATCTTCAAGAAGTCAATTAAAACAGCCCAATTAATAGTAAAATGCAGAAAAGAGATTTAGTCAATGTGGTCACATTGGGAGGAGGGACAAAGAGATCTAGTGATTCCCCGTAAGTCCATCTTTGGGGTCCTGAAGTAAGACTGGAGTTTCAATAGAAGGCCAGATATATGCACAACTAAGCCATCTGCCCACCACTGATTCATCACTGTTACTGTAGCTTATGAATCTCTTCTCTGGAGCACAGACGCATTCCTTTCTGACAGAAGAGTTTCAGCTCTGGCTGGTTAAGGCTTTTTCTTTCCTAGCATGAGATTTCTGGGGAGATTCCCATTTCTTGCAGTCCACTGTTTGGATAGTCTGATAGTCAGTCTGATAGTCAGTGCCTCTTTGGAACATTTTCTTTCCTGCCACTGGGAGATTCCCAATGGCAGAGCTGTGTTTTTGCCATCAGACTAACAGGTGCCCTGGATCAAGGTCCAGTCCTTCCTCTCTCAGAGCAGCTTCCTACGTACCACCTGCCAGACTGAGGACCCCCAAATCCTACCTTCAGAACCCAGTTTCTTCCCAGAGTCATTTTCCTTTGTAATGGCTGAGTCACTGGCACTTACAAATCAGACAACTTAGCTGGGCGTGGTGGTACACATCTTTGATCCCAGCACTCGGGAGGCAGAGGCAGGTGGATCTCTGTGAGTTCAAGGCCAGCCTGGTCTACATAGTGAGTTCTAGGACAGCTGGGGCTACAGGGAGACCCTGTCTCAAAGATAAAAAAAAAAAACCAGAGAGAGAGAGAGAGAGAGAGAGAGAGAGAGAGAGAGAGAGAAATCAGACAACTTCACGTCAAAATCAGCATCTTCATGTGATGTCAGAGCCAGCCCTATTTCCTGGATCCCATCTCTCCCATCACTTGACCAGTTTTCAGCCTTGGCCTTGGGGCTGGAGTTTCCCACCACGTGTCTTCTATAGTGGTCAGTCGCTCAGCGCAGGGACAGGGACCAGTTCCGGTGAGGGCTGCAGAGCAACAGCCTCTCTACTGTCTCTGCCTTGCTAGGATTGGGCTGGGCTGGAGATCAATGCTCTTTAAAATCAGAGACATAATGGCTGTTACTTGCACTAGGAACTGTCAGACTCAGAACGCTTAACCAAAGTAGGAAAATGAGATGGAGCTGGAAAGGAAGGAAGGAATCTCTTCATTCAGCCACTCTTTTGAGGGGCCCACTGCAGCCCAGACACCCAGCCAGACACAGAGAGAGCACAGCACAGCCTTCAGTCTTACGTGGTTCATGTTCATAGCTGCTCTTGGTTTCTTAGATTAGGCAAAGGAGGCCCACAGAGGGCAAACAGAACCCAGGATCACACAGCAGAGGAGGAAAGCAGCCCAAGCTCCCTTCCCAGGCCTCCTCATCGACCCTCTCCCAGCCACACTGTCCCCTCCTGGCCCCCCTGACGGATCCTCCAACATGTGACTTGGCCTCCTTCCTCTCTTTTTCTGCCCCATTCCTTATTCTCTGTTTCTATTGTTGTATCTTTGCACTCAGGGATGGCTGGAAACTGAGGCTTTTCCTGGGTACCAGGTCTGCTCAGAAAAGAGACTCGGCCTTTGTCTGGCAATTTCCCCAGAGTCCCTATTGCTTTTCCCACCTCACAGGAACAGTTCCAACATGGGTTACAGAGTTTACAGCTTCCCAGACACCATGGCCCCATCAGGAGCATCCTACAGCACGGTCTCAACGTCTCTATTACAGGCTTGGAGCCAGGTACCTAGCTGTCAACTCTTTGCTGGGCCCTTCCAGCACAGGCAAATACCACAGTAGCTGCCTTGGGGACTGAGCCAGGTTCGTTTTCCAAGCCAGACCCTTGTTTACAAAGAGAAGAGCTTGAATTGCACCCTATACCTGGCTGTTTGCAGACGTGCATGAAGCTGCCAGCTGCCCTCTTTGTGCCTGCCCTGTTTATCCGAGAGATGGGTTTGAAAAACCCACTGGCCCAGTTGGGTTTGAGCAGCCAGACTTGGCCAATAACTAGCGACCAGCTCTTCTGAAAGCCATGGGTTGAATTCAGACACTTGCGTATGCTGAAATCAGCCAGACAGATTTTGGCCGACAGCTGTGGAGTTTGAAGTGGGTTGTCTGTAATCAACTCAGAAATAGCAGCTTGCCCAAGCAAAATAATAAATGATGGCAGCTACCATTTATTGAGTGTCCGCTATGTGCCAGGTACTCCTGGGTAGTGTAGCTTTGTAAAGTTGGCATTGACAGCCCCACTTACTGATGATGATGTTAGGGCCAGAAAGGTCAGCTTATCTGCCTGAGGTCACACAGCAGATATTCTGGCCAGGGGAGACTCTGGATTCACTTCCCAGGTCTGACTGAACTTGTACTCTTTCCTTCTCTTTCCTGCCTCAGTTTCCTGTGAGCATCTCAAGAGAGGCAGGCTTAGGGTATCCCTTCCTCATCTTCCTCTGAGCCAAGTCACAGCTGTAACCTGTTGCTACCTCCTTGTAGCCCCCTCCCTTGGGTCTCTCCTTTGTGCAGGTTCAGGGCACAACCCTTCTGAATAAAGCTTAGGTCTGCCTTCAAAGGTACCACTGGGGCTGAAGAGATGGTTCAGCCGTTAAGAACACTGGCTGTTCTTCCAGAGGACCCTGGTTTGGTACCCAGCCCCCACATGGCAGCTAACAACTGCCTGTGACTTCACTTCCGGGGGATCTGGTGCCGTCTTCTGGCCTCCATGGGCACTGAATGACATGTATGGTAACCCTGATTGGCAGTCTCTGCCCTTTCCTGGGGTGTAAAGTCTCCCATCAAGGCTGATTTCAGACAATAACTAAGGTCATAAACTAGCTGCAGCTGGTATAAGCTGGCTCAGCCTGCCTCAGATCTCCATCTCTGTTAACATAGAACTGTGTATCTCCAAAATATGTCCATCCAGGGCAGGGGTATAGCACAGTAGTAAAACCTCTGCCTAGCATGTGAAAGGCCCTGGGTTCCAACCTCGGCACCACAAGAAAATGAAACAAAGCCAGTAAATGTATCTGTGCATGTATGTGACATGTAATCTATCCCGCCTCAGGAATGTCTACCCCGCTATCTCACCCACCCATCCTCCTGTCCACCCCTCTGCTCAGGCATGTCTACTGACATTTGGACTGGTCCTTTTGCTCACTTGCTGTTTCTTGCTTGCTGGGTGTGGAGGTGGGTGTAGTGCTGGGTTGGTGGGGTGCTGGGTGCTGAGCCTGGTTCTTCTCTGGGCCTTTGCTTAGTTGTGGCTCTCCCAGTGTGTGTGGGGTCCCACGTTGGCTGCAAAGCCACAGGTTCTCAGCCTGTGGTCCTGGATGAAGTCTTGCTTGGTTCATGGGGGAAGTTTCTTGTGTCCCTTCAGGGTTTACTTTGGCATACTGTCAGAGCCCTTAGTTGAGAGGTTCAGCTTAGCTGGGGCCAGCAGCCATCTCTGTCTGGTCTTATTGCTGGATCGCTGTGTCCCAGGGTCTCGTACCTCAGGAGACTGACAACTTGATCATTTCTGCTCTTTGGGTCTCAGTTTACCCTTCTTAGGAAAGGCATTCCACTCTCAAGAAATTCAAAGAGGCCAGAGATTTCTGTCAAAGCCTTGGGATTTCTCTTTAAGATTTATTCAACTTTTGCCTCCCTTTCTGCCATCAATCCATAATTTTTTGGGCATAAAAATAATGTTTGCCGGGCATGGTGATGTACGCATTTAATCCCAGCACTCGGGAGGAAGAGGCAGGCGGATCTCTGTGAGTTCAAGGCCAGCCTGGTCTACATAGTGAGTTCTAGGACAGCTGGGGCTACAGGGAGACCCTGTCTCAAAAAGACCAAAAACAAAAATAATATGTTAGGGAACTTAGTGGAATTACTTAGCATCCTCTTCCAGATCATCAACCAAAGAGAAGCTCTGGGAAGTGACGTTGTTTCTCAACCTCTGGCTGGGTGGGCAGGGGCAGCAACCAGTCATAGAACTCAGGGGCGTCCTGTAGTCTGGCTGTGTACCTTCTGCTTGATCTTGGGCAAAAAATGCTGCACCTCTGAGCCTCAGTTACCTCATCTGAAAAATGGGAGACTATTAGGACCCTGCTGTGGAGTGGCTGTGGGGGTGAAGTGGATGGGTACTTTCGGGGGTTAAATTGCACAGAGAGTAGTGTGCTAGAACTGTCAGTCAACAGCCAGCAAGACAGGATAGGACTGTAGGCCAGGCCAGAGAGTAAATGGCTCTTCTTCCTCCTCCTCCTCCCTCCTTGTCTTCCCCTCCTCCTCCTCCTTCTCCTTCCCCTCCTTCCTCCTCCTTTCCCTCCCTTCTCTCCCTCCTCCCCCTCCTCCTCCCCCTTCTTTCTGAGATGGAGTCTATGTAGCCCAGGTTGACTTTGAACTTGTGATCCCCTCCCCTCAGCTTCTCAAGTGCTGGGATGACAGGCCTGTGCCACCATGCCCAGCTTAGCAATGGCTTCTAACCTTTCTGTCCACACTGCAGATCTGGGATAAATTCAGGTTGTGTGGGAATCCATGTGTTCCCAGAGACAGATCCTCAGCCACCAGATCCAGGCACATGACTGTTTGAAGCCCATAGAGCTCTTGTTTTTTTTTTTTTTTAAATTTAATTAAAAAAATTGATTTATTATTTTATGTGCATGAGTGTATTGCCTGCATGTATGTGAGTGTACCTGTGTCATGCAATGCCGGGGAGGTCAGAAGAGGGCTTCGGATTCCTCTGGAACTGGAGTTAAGGATGGTTCGTAGCTACCATGTGGGTGCTGGGAAAAGAACCCTGGTTCCCTACAAGAGCAGTCAGTGCTCTTAGCCACTGAGCCATCTCTCCAGCCCCGCTCTTGGTGTTTTAACTACAAACCTTCAGCCACATCACCTTTCTTTCATTGTAGCCCCCAGGCCTAGGCTTTGCTGTCGTCTCTGCCTGGAATCCTACTGCCTGCCAGTTGGTTAGACGTGGTCTCTAAACAGGTCTCTATGTAGCCCAGGCTGGCTGGCCTAGAACGCAGTACAATTAGCCCAGGCTGTCCTTAAACTCATGGCAATTCTCTTGCCTCAGCCTCCCAAAGTGCAGGGATGACAGGCATTTGTCACCAGCCTGTCTCTATTTTACTTCTTTACAGCAGTCATTAGCTGTTGTATTTCACAGAAGGAATTGTTTGTGCTGGGAGTCCACAGCTTGGGCTTGCCTGGCTCCCTGCAGGATCCCTGGGCCCAGGCCCTCCACATAATGGAAGTGTTTAATGGAAACATTAAACAAAGGCAAGAGAGAGAGCATATGCTTGAGGTGGGACTAGGCAGCACCCACATGCAGGGACTGAAGGCCAGGAGCACAGGCGACTTTAGAGATCCCTCCCCTCCTCTATGCTTATGGCTCATTCCCTACAAGTTAGAGCCCCACGCCCACTGCCCACCTGCCTGCTGTCCCACTAGGCTCCACCGACGCCTGTTTTCTTTTTGCTTCTGTTTCCTCCTTCGAATTTAAACACAAACCCCCATCACCCACTCAGGAGGAAGCTGCCTAGGACATCTGCAGCCAGCCACCAGCTCAGATGTCTGCTGTATTCCTCAGCCTGGAGTTCTGAAGGAGATTCTTCACTCTGGGCCTCTCTGAGCTTGCTCCCACCAGAAGTCTCCTGGGCCCATCAGGAGGAGGGAAGAGGCAGGTGGGTGGTGGTGTGCCTCTCTCTTACACTGCAGGTTCCCTGGGTGAGGGCTGCCTCCTCCATCAGATTGTCAGCTCCTGGGGTCAGGGAGTCAGCCCAGTGGAGGTATTGAGGGGCACTGTAAACTGGAAGCTTCCAGAAAGGGCCTTCTGCACAGATGATTGGCTAGCTCTGGCTGTCCTTTACTGCCTCACCCAGTCGCAAGTGCAGGCAAACCACAGTGGCCCGTGGAGGTCTCAGCTCCAGTGAGGCTGGACCCTCTGCCCTGCTCCCATCCCACCTAGGGGACAACGGAAACATAGCCCTGAACTGGGCTGATGCTGTCTGCAGCCATTGTCTCAACACCATCCCCAGCCAACATATGAACACCCAGGCAGCAGGGAGACGCCACTCAGCTGCTCCAGAGGCTCTGCAGAGCTCACCTGCCAGCGGTGGTGGCCCTTGAAGAGAGCTCCAGGGTGCAGAATTCTTCAGGAAAGTGCGATAAGGATATATCCCTCCCTTAATCAGCACAAGGGTGACCTCTACGATCACTAGGACAATCACAAGTCACACTTAGGGAACAACGTCCTGGGACAGCCCTGGCAGCCCAGATGCAGGATCCTGTCGCTCAGCTACTCACAATGATTTCCCATGGGAACTCAGTAAAAGATTGGTTGTCATGGTTACAGTGTCCCACCCCCAGACCCTTTTCACCACAGGGCCTTTGCACTTGCTGTTCCTGCCACTTAGTCTGTGTTCCTTTCGAAGATATCTCTGTGGTTCATTGTCCGGGCTCCAGCAGGACTGTACGGGGGTGGGGGGGCTTTCTGAGCAATTCCTTATTTATTTTTACTTATATTTTTGAGACATGGTCTCATGTAGCTCAGGCTGGCCTGGAACTCACTATGCAGTTGAGGATGACCTTGAACTTCTGATCTTCCTACCTCACCTCCCAAGTGGTGGGATTACAGGTGTGTACCACCATCCCCAGTTTATGCAGTATTGAGGATTGAACCCAGGCCTCGTGCATGCTAAGTAAGTACTCTACCAACTAAGCTACATCTCCAGGCCCCTGAAGAAAATATTTCGGTTTTCCACTTTGTCTTTCCCTGCGCCCACATTGCCAGCGGCATTTCCTAGTTTATCTTGGTCATTCTCATGGCGTTATAAACATTGTACAGGTGTCTCTTGGTGTCTAGGAACACTAGCTCCAGGACTCCTGTGGATTCCAAAGCCCTCAGACGCTCAGGTCCCTCACCAACACTGGAGCAATGTTTGTGTAGAAGTTGCACATAGCCTTACTCCGGTCTACACCCCCTCTGGATGACCTCTGGTGCCTGATCCTGTGTCCCCATTCTGAAAACAGAATCTTGTGGTATTACAGGGAACACTCAGGCGGCAAGGACAGGAAAAAGTGCTCCACACGGATTCAACTTCTCCTCAAACATTTGCAGGAGTCTCTACACGAACATGCAGATTTGGAACCTAACTGTATTTATTTATGTTTCCTTGTCTGTCATCCCCTGGGGGAACCTCAGCCTCAAGAGAGTTTTTCTGTCTTTACTCTCTGTTATAAACTCAGGGCCCAAAGCCCAGTGTGTATTAGGGCCTCAGTAATTGTTTGCTGAATGAACAAACAACCTTATGTGAAGGAATGCTTAATTCTACTTTATAGAAGAGGAAACCGAGGTTCTGAGTGACCAGCCCACAGTTGCACATTTAAGGTCTATTTAATAGCTGCTGTGTGCTGGGCTCTGGCCTAGGCCTGGTGGGGGCAGAATAGGAGATGGGTGGGTGGAGATGAGTCCCTGCCTTGGGATGCTTCCTGGCTGGAGGTGGGGAGAGAGCAACAGACAGCCCAGGGGACTTATTTATTTTAACTTTGAGTGTATGTAAGGCTCCTGTACCCCACTCCTACTCTGGAGCATCAGGGAGGCTTCCTGGAGGAGGTGACCCCTGAGCAGAGCCTTAGGGGATGCTAGGAGTTTGTCAGCTTGGGAGAGGTGGCAGCTGGGCAGGTTGGTGTTGTTCAAATGATCTGGGGTAATTAGATGCAAAGACATCTGGTCAGGACAGTGAGGGGAGGGGCTCCTGTTTTTCTGTGGTTGGGGCAGGCTGGTTAGGACATGGGGAGGTGGGCAAGGAGTGGCATCACTCAGGACCTGGAGGGCCAGGCTCAGGGACTCAGGCTTTTTCTTTGGGTTGGGAGGCCTATGACAGGGGCAGGGCCACAGGTCTGGGTTTTGACTAGCAGATCAGAGTAGGCTAGGGCTTGTAGGAGGAAGGCGGATGAAGGAAGGTGAGCAGGGTGATGGAGGCTGGGGCCTGAACCAAACCAAGGTCAGGTGGCAGGGCTGTGGGAACCTCAGAGCCAGAGGAAGTCAGCAGTGTAGCACCAGGAGGCCTTATTCTGCAGCTCATCGAAGTCAGGGTGCACAGCAGGGGGCTGCTGTGGTTCTGGCTGGAGGCAGGGTGGGCCAGGGGTCAGGTGCCGTGTAGCAGGCACAGGGTATCAAACTTCAAGTTTCTGGACAGAGTGTGGGGTGTGGGAAGGAAAAGGGAGGGGAACACCTGGGGAAGGTGCGGAGAGGGAGAAAGGCCAGCGATTGAGGTCTGAGGGCCCCACAGCAGTGGATTTCCTGTGGTCATTTCACCTTCACCCTTGAATGCCAACATGGTCTCTCCCTGGAGCAGACCTTCAGCTGTTTCCTGAAGCAGCAAACTGTCTCTTCAAATAAAACCTGTCTCAGGGTGCTGGGTGTGTCGGCATGAAAGCCCAGCTTTCTGATGACAAGAATTGCCTGAGAGGTTTTGTCTTCTCTGGTGATGTTCTGCCATCTCTGTGAAGGCTCTGGCTCCACAGGACATAGTGTGAATGCCAGTGGCCTAGGAGGCAGGTTCTAGACTCTTCTTTAATTTTTACTTATTTATTTTAACTTTGAGTGTATGTTTTGCCTATATGTATGTAAATGCACCACATATGTACAGTGCCTGTGGAGACCAGAAGAGGGCACTAGATTCTCTGGAACTGGAGTTATAGACAATTATTAGCCACCATGTGGGTACTGGGCCCTCTGCAAGAGCAGTCAGTGCTCCTAATCACTGAGCCACCTCTTCAGTCCCTAGACTCTTCTTTACCAGGTGTGAGCACCAGGCTTACTGTTTGGATCACATGGTCTTCAAAATGGGGTGTTATCAGATTGGAGATGGAAAACCAGATCAGATACTCTGTGTGTGTGTGTGTGTGTGTGTGTGTATGTGTAGTTGTACTCATGTGTGTGTACAAGCATTCATGTATGTGCTGTATGTGCATGCATGTGTACCTATATGTGCCTACATGTTTATGTTTGTGTATGTGGGTATGAATGTGTGTGTATGTGCATGTATATGTGAGTATTGAGGATACGTGTATCTGTGTACATGCCTGTACTTTGTATATGTATATATGTACTTGTGTTTATTTTGTATACATGTATAAGTACATAATTGTGTATATGTGTGTGCCTGTGTATGTGCATACACACATGTGTATATGTGTACATGAATGTGTATGTTTGTATGCTTGTATGTGTGTACATGTCTACATGAATGATTTGTGGATAAGTGTATGTGCATATATACAAATGGTTGATCCTATGTTTAGTGTTTATGCATGTGCCTGTGTGTGTGTGTGTGTGTGTGTGTGTGTATGTATGCACTGGAGCTGCTCTCTGTAGTGAAGGGCAGGTAAACCCAGGAGGGAGACTCAGGCATTGCTGAGCCCCTAGTACACACTGGCAGAATGTCAGGCAGCTGGGATGCCAGGTGACTCAGGACTTTTCCTGGGGGGCAATGTGAACAACTGTCTATTCACCCCAGGTAGGACACTACCAACAGACCAAGGCAGTGCTTCTACCCGAGTCTAGCTTAGTTAAGTGCTGAATGTTCTGGGGTCACTCACAGGATCATGGTGACCAAAGGGAGTGCATCTCTGGAAAGCTCACCCCAGCCTGGGTGGCGAGTGCATGCCTGGAATGCTCTGCAGGACTTGCAGACAGCTGTCCTGGTCAGAGTGTCCTCTGCCTGACCATGCATTACTGCGTTCTAACCTTGGGGAGGGACCTTGGGAATCTTGAGTTTCAGGAGCTTCCTGAGACTCGTGAGTTTTGTTGACCTCTTGAGCCTAGTAACTATTAAATATTTCAATTTGGAAGAAATATCCATACAGTGCGAGGTGGAGGAAGCAGAGGTGACAGGCTCAGGGCAGGTGACCAGGGCTGCACACAGACCCCTTAGCTGGGCACCCAGGAGGCAAAAGCTTGTCCTCTTAAGAATACAGGGTTGGGCTGTGTTAGGCGAGTGGTGGTGGGGTGCTGCTGGCAAGGCAGGCCCTGTGTGTGTGTGTGTGTGTGTGTGTGTGTGTGTGTGTGTGTGAGGCTGCACTCTAACTGCATCCCCAAGCTCCCCCTGGGAGGAGTGGCTGTGATATAGTTAACACCCAGCCACTCAAAGCTGCCACTCTTCCAACTGTCCAGCCTCTTCCCACTTCCGGAGGCAGTGCTACTCTGGGCTTTGCGCCTTTGCGTTACAATCAAAACACCTGGAAAGGGCATAGCACGGGCTTCTCACCACCAACTTGACAGATCTGAAGATCAAATTCACTCGCACCATGGGATCCCCTGAGAGCTGAACATGAAACTAGATGCAGCAGTCAGTGGGAGCAGTGGGGTGCAGAGACCAACAGCATGCTCTGGGACCCAGAGTTCCCCATTTCCCAGCCTCTTTTGCTGCCTCTCCAGAGGGAGAAAGTCTCAGTTCCACCCTCTGTTCCTCCTCTTACCAGAGTGAGGGCTTGGCTAACACAAGCTGGTTCTCTGAGACATGACGTCTGGGATGGTCAGTGAGTGCCACGGTGAGGCTCTGCTGTGCCGGGCTGCCCTACTACTGACGGTCTCATCTGAGGAAGGATGGGCTCCCAGGGCTCTGCTTCCCATCTGTCCAATGGCCTGTGAGGGCCCTGTTGGCCCTGGCTGTCCTCTACTTCCACTGCCCCATTCCTGGCTCTCCTACCCTCTGTCATCTATCCCTCCTCCCCTCTCTCACCTGCCTCCATGTCAGCCCCTCCTACTTACTCATGACCCCATTGCCTGATAAATCACCTTGAAGAACAATACTGATATATCACCCTCCTCGCTGCTCAAAGCCACCAAGTCACCCTCGGTTCTCTCCCAGGGCATTAACCACGCTGATCCCTCTCCAGGGATCCTCCACATCTCAGAATTTCCATGCCGCATCTCAACTTCATTCAGGTGCTGTGTGTTATGGAAAGCTCTGTCCGGTATTACCAGGCTCTCCCCGGACCCCCTAGGGGTATTCCTGCTTCAGTCACACTGAACACTGCTCTTGGTCTGTTAGAGCTGCCTGAGAGTTGCCAGAGGGCAGGGAGTGTATCGTTCAATTCTGGGGATCCCAAGCATGGGGTTTGGTATACAGTAAATGCTCAGCAAATGTTTCTTTTACTTGCCCACCTGCCTTCCTGTTTCATAGTACTCTAGGTCTGAAAACCAGGGTTAGGAGGGACGAGGCTCTCTCCTATCCTTCCCTCACTCCCTCTCCTTTTCTTCTTTTTCTCTGTCTCCCCCACCTGACCTCGGGATCTCATTATAGAGCTCAGGCTGGTCTGGAACTCATGATCTTCCTTCTCTCAGCATCCTGAGTGCTGAGCAGAGTGCTTTCTTTCTGTCTGGTCAGGCAGGGGGAAAAGTGACCAGGTAACAGAGCAGATGCAGATAGATGACAGAAGCAGGTGGCTAAACCTGGGGCTCTGGAAGGGGAACCTCTGCGTGTAGATGGTTAGGGAAGATCGCTTCAAAGAGCTGACATTTGAATAAGAAGATACCCTCCTTGTGGGTACCTGAGGGGCAGAGTATTCCAGCCTGTGGGAACAGCATGTGGAAAGGTCCTGAGGAGGGAGTGCTAGGTACTTATTGAATGAATGCAGGGATGGGCAGGTAGATGGATGGATGGAGGTGCCTGCTTCCTCTTCTTGGGTGTGGGTGCACAACGACTTAGGTGGCTAGAGCCAATTGCTGCTACTAGAAATTGCATTCTCTCAAGGAAGGTGCTAGGACCTGATCTGCATCTCAGACTGTGTGGATGCCACAGGCTTCATTTTGTAACAGGCATCTCATTCCTGATCCCCTGAGAGTTTAGGGAGGTGCCTGGCCAGACCCCATTCTGGTGAGGCCTCTCTTCTCGTCTCCAGCTCCCACTCCTGTGTGTGTGGCTCTCAGAAGGAGCTGGCACCATTCTGTGAGTATTGCAGCCTAGTGGATGCTGGCCCCATCTCAACAGATACTGTTTCATCTCCACAAAGTGGCTCTAACAAGAGGTGCCAATTAGCAGGGCCCAGTGTGGAGCTTGCAGCAATCAGCCTTGGCCGAGCGCACTGCTGTGTGTGGCTCGTTGGCCTGGCTCCCCCACTCTCACACTCACAATTAGCCCAGGACTGGCAGCCATCTCTGAGGAAGGAGAAACACAGCTGGATGTGTGTGTATGTGTGTGTGTGTGTGTGTGTGTATGCAAGTGCGCATGCTTGTGTGTCCTCCATGGCCAGCAGAGGAGCTGCCATATTGGAGTTCATGGCTCTGCTGGGAGTCTGGCTGCCACGTGGTCTGGCTCCAGAACATTCACCAGCTGCTCTGTGCAGCTTTGAGAGTGGAGTCCACCTGCTCTCATCCCGGTTCCCACATCTGGAAGGCAGTGGTGGTAGAGGTGTCACCAGAGAGAGTTGCGTTACTTCTGTCTGGCTCCTGGGTATAGAAGATGCCCAGTGATGGGGGTCGTGTGGGGCTTGTGCTTCCTTAGGTGCAGAGGGCGAGACAGAGGCACAGATCTGGAAGTGACTGACCCACCACAGAAGACGTCCTCTTGGCACTCACACTGCCCGACTTCAGGGGCTCGAGGAAGCCAAGTGAGCAATGGATGTGCAGTCTCCAGGGAGGGAGGATCCGTGCCCAGGGAACAGTCTGCCTCTGTCATCCCCACCTACTCTTCAGTCTCCAGAGCTGGACTCAGCAATATGAAGCCAGCCAGGGACAGATGGCCTCTGTGTTCTAGATTTAGTAGGGGTCAGCCTGCCTCACTGAGCCCTGCTAAGAGTCCACATCATGAATATGCATCCAGGGTGTGAATGTAAACATGTGTGCATGTCAGTGTGCATGTGTTGTACACTTTGTGTATGTGTTAGTGTGTGCCTATGTGGTTTTGTGAGTGCATGTGTGCATGAGCGTGCTTGTGTGCTGCATGTGCATGGTTGTGTGAATGTACATTTTAGTGTGTGCTTTTTTTGCTCTGCACACGTATGTGTGCATTAGTATGATTTGTGTGTACATGTGTTGTATCTGCATGTGTGTATGTGTTCGTGTATGAGTGTAGGATGCATGAGTGTGTGATTGCATGAGTATGCATAAGTGTGAAAGTGGGTGAGTCCACGTTTGAGTGTGTGAGCTATGTGGGGGAGCCTTTCAAAGCTTTGGAAGAGTTGGCTTGCCTTCAAGGCGGGCTTTCCCAGTGCTGTCCTGGTAACATGCTTAGCACCCAGTTTTGTAGGGGAAGAAGGTGCGCTCTGATTCTAGTGTTTGCCGTGTAAATTCCCGTGCATGGTGCCTTGAGCTGCAAACCTGGGGAGAGGTGTGCACGGCGGCCTAGGGAGCAAATGTACTTTTTCTGGCCTCTCCTTTATCTTTTGAGTTGGAGCCCCCCTCAGACCCACATACTTTCCTCTGCTCCTCCACACTCACCCTGGGCTCACAGCTGCCGGGCCTGGCTCTGGTACAGCGGGACTAAGGTTAAAGGCTGCTTCCTGGGAGGCCTCTGGGACTGGCCACAGCTGGAGAGGTAGGAGTAAACTGTGGTAGCCTTACCAACCATTTTAGGTTCCATCTGAGAATCTACCTGTGGGCATTAGCCAGGGAAGCACCTGGAGGTTCATTTGCTTAACACTTTCAGGGGACTCCTGAACCTTGGAAGGCAGCCAAAGGACACTCGCGTGGGCAAGAGTAGAGCTAAGGCTCTGGAGAGGTGAGGCTGGCTGGTGAGGCTCAGGACCGTGTTTCACAGCTCTGGAAGTGCTCCCACCTTCACTGGATGTGCTCACGGCCAGCTCTCAGGAGGGCTATCCTGAGCATCCCCGTTTCCTAGGCTAGAAAACAGGCCCAGGGGACCCAGGCTGCCATAAGCACTCTGCTAACATACCTGGGGAGCTGGCGGCTGATGCCAGTGGGTAGGCTTTGTCATCATCACCAAATGCCTACTGAGCATTTCCCATGTGCCAGCTCCTGTGTAGGCACTGAGCTCCTGGGTGAACTAACCAAAGATGCTGAGCTCAAAAGGGAAACAGTGAATAATTTACTCAAGACACTGACTAGAAAAATGTCGGATGCTCTGCTTTGAAACTCGGTGTGTGTGGGTGATGTCAGGTGTCCAAGTGTCTTCCTCAGTCATTCTTCACCTTACGTGTTTCAAGAGAACCCAGAGTTTTCCCATTAGGCTAGTTTAGTTTCCCCCCAGAATTCCCTGTCTCCACCTCCTGAGTGCTGGGATTACAGGCAGACTTCCACGCCCACCCAGCATTTATGTGGTGCTGGGGATCTGAACTCTGAACCTCACGCTTGCACAGCAAGTGTTTTTTCCACTGAGCCATATCCCAGCCCAGCATGCTGCTCCCTTAATAGGTGGGTCCTCACCTTTCCTGTGGCTGCTGTGCCTGTTCACCACATTTTGCTGCCTTAGACTCTAGAAATGTGTTCTCTTCTAGTTTTTAAAGTCAGAAGTTCAGGGCTGAAGAGCTGACTCAGCAATTAAGAACACCACTCTTGAAGAGAACTTGGGTTCAATTCACAACACCCGCATCCATCTGTAACTCCAGTTCCAGGGTTTCCAACACCCTCTCTGACCTCTGAGGGCATTGTATGACATGGTGCACTTACGTACATGCAGACAATACACTCATACACAAAAAACAAAATTAATAACAAATTAATAAATAAAATATTATAAAAAAGAAAGGAGTTCAAAACCACTCTCTCCAGCTCAAAACTCAGGTGTGGGGCTGGAGAGATGGCTCAGCAGTTAAGAGCACTGGCTGCTCTTGCAGAGGACCCGGGTTTGGTTCCCAGCATCCACATGGCAACTAACAACCATCCTTAACTCCAGTTCCAGGGGATCCAACACCCTCTTCTGGCATCTTTGGTCATTGTATGATACCAGTGCACTTAAGTACATGCAGGCAAAACACTCATAGATGGGGCTGGAGAGATGGCTCAGTGGTTAAGGGCACTGACTACTCTTGCAGAGGACCTAGGTTTGATTATCAGCACCCACATGGCGGGCTAACAACTGTAACTCCAGTTGCAGGGGATTTGAGCCTTTTTCTGACCTTGGAGGGCACAGCATGACACGGGGGCACTTACATACATGCAGGCAATATACTCAGACACATAAAATAAAAATAATAAATAAAATAAAAAAAACACTCATACACATAAAATTAAAAAACAAACAAACCTAACTCAGGTGTGGGCAGGGAGGCACTCTCTCCAAAGACCCCGAGGGAGAAACCCTCCGGTACTGGTGCATTCCTTGGCTTGTGGCCATAACACTGCCCCTTGAGATGCTGACAGCTTCAGTTCCTTCATCCCCTCTCTTCTATGTAGCTGTTGAATTCCCTACCTCTCTTCTAAGGGCACCTGTGATAGTCCTGGGGCCACACATACAGCCCAGGATATTCCACCGTCACAGTGTCCTTGACACCCTCCCACCTGCAAGGGCCCCTATTTGGTTTTTCTTAGGAGGTGACACTCTTCAGTTCCAGGGACTGGGATGTGGGTATATTTGGGGACCACTCTCAACTACCACAACAGGCACCATCATTTCTGTCTTGTAGAAGAGGTTAAGCCACACACGGTGGTGGTGGGTGTCCCGTAGAGAGTATGTGGCAGCTCTGGGCTCAAATCTGGTCTGTTAATCATCTGTGTGTGTATGTGTGTGTGTGAGCATGTGTGTGCAGGCACCTGTGGAAGCTGGAGCTCGAGTTAAGGTATCTTCCTCAACTGCCCTCCACCTTCTTTTCAAAAAATATTTATTTTTATTTTATATGTATGAGTGTATTGCCTCCATGTATGTAAGTGCACCCATGTGTGCAATGTCCGCAGAGGTCAGAAGAGAGCATCAGATTCCCTTGGAACTGGAGTTACAGCTGGTTGTTAGCCTCCGTGTGGGTGTTGGGAATCAAACTTGGGTCCTCTGCAAGAGCAGCCAGTGCTCTTAACTGCTGAACCATCTCTCCAGCCCCCCTCTTTTTGAGGCAGGATCTCTCGCTGACCCTGGAGCTCACCAATTCAGCTAGATAGGCTGCCAGCAGGCTCTGGGGATCGCCACGTCTCCCGCTCTAACCTTGCTGAACTGCTGGAACTCGGATCCTCATGTTTTCAGGGCCGCACTGTACCCACTGCACCATCTCCCCAGCCTCACTTCTCATGATGTCTGCACTACACACATGACCCTCAGACATCAGGGCAGGACAAGGTCAGGGTCAGGGCGTTGCTAGGAGGGTGCAAAGCCTCTGCTGCCACGGACCTTTCGGGTCTGGAGTCCATCCGCAGGGGCCGACTTAGAGCTGGTGGTACCATCCCAGGCACCCACTTGCTTCGGAAGGCCCGCTGACGGCGGGGTGGGGTGGGGCAGCGAGAAGTCCCTCCTGCTCTGCTCCTGTGCTCAGCATCTCTCAGCTTTCAAACTGAGTCAGCCTGAAGGCTAATTTCCAGCAGTTTCCAGCAGCTTCCAGCCGTTCAGCTCCATTTGTTGTGCCTGACAGTGTGAAAGCTTTCGCTATCGATTCTGGGCTAGATTCACTTTTTCCCTCTCTCTACTTTCCCCCAGCTCCAGGCCCCCTCTCTCTACCAGTTTTTGGTCCAGCAATTAGCTATCTGCGGGGACAATACCGGGCGGCTGCAGCTGCCTTTCAATTACAATCACAGTAAATACAGTTCTGTCTCCACAGTGAGTCCCCGCCATCCTCAGAAAGAGAGAACACGGCCCTCTGCTTGACACTTGCCACTGAGCTGATCGATATTTTCCTCCGTCACCCGAGGGGCTCCCTCAGGACCACCTAGCCTTGCTAATTGGCTCTGGAAAATGGCTGGCTAGGGTGTGGGTGTGTGTGTGTGTGTGTGTGTGTGTGTGTGTGTGTGAGAGAGAGAGAGAGAGAGAGAGAGAGAGAGAGAGAGAGAGAGAGAGAGGAGTCTGTGCAGGAAGAGGACAAAGGAGCCCCTTTCTGCAGGGATTAGGGGATGGTATCTCCTACTTCCTGGAATAGGGTCTTTAAATTCTGGGCAGTAGTTTTTAATCTGCTTTAGGTTAAAATTGTCACCAAGGGGCTAGAGAGAGATGTCTCAGCAGCTAAGAGCACAGCCTGCTCTTACAGAGGACCAGAGTTTAGTTCCCAGCACCCATATCTGATGACCCACAAAACTGCCTATAGCTTCAGCTCCAGGGGATCTGACACCCTCTTCTGGCCTCTTTGGGTACCTGCATACACATGGGCATACACACACATAAATAAAACTAAAATAAATTTTATTTTATTTTCCTCATTTTTGTTTGAGACAGGATCTCCCTGTAGTCCCAGCTGACCTGGAACTCTCTATATAGACCAAGCTGGCCTCCATCTCACAGAGATCCATCTGCCTCTGGTTCATGAGTGCTGGGATTAAAGATGTGCACCACCATGCCTGGCTTAAAAATAAAACAAATCTTAAAAAATGAAATTGTCACTAAACAGAAGGACATGTGCAGGCATATGTCACTAAACAGGACACACTCCGGGTATGGAGTTATACTAATGCTGGGTTCTAATCTTGACTCTTCTGCTAGCTTGCTGTGTGGCCTCAGGGAAGTCATTCAGCCTCTCTAGTCTGGAAAATGAAGACACTGCCCCAGCCCCAGAGGTCAGCCGAGAGCGCCATGAAATGATAGAATGACTGACTCAAAAACCAGCTGCGGAGGGGCAGGGTTTCCGGGAAGGAAGGGCAGAGCTGAAACCAGGCCGCCCTGAGCTTGTGTCCTGGACTGGCCACCCATGGGGCTGCATGACCTGGAACAAGTCATTCTCTGTCTCCATTTCTTCTTTATAAGATGGGAGGCTGGAGAGATGGCTCAGTAGTTAAGAGCACCCGCTGCTTTTGCAGAAGACCTAGCTTGGTTTCTCAGCACCCACATGGCGGCTAACAACCATCCTTAACTCCAGTTCCATGAGATCTGATGCCCTCTCCTGGCCTCGGTCAGCATTGCATGCACATGGTATACTTACATAATGCAGGCAAAACACTCATACATATAAAATAAAGTTAAAAAATTAAATAAAATATGGGTCACTGTTGTCCTTAGTTTGGATAGTGCTTCCCTAAGCCCCAAGTTACCCAGGACTCCAGACCATGAGCCCCTGTAGAGGAGGAGGACTTCACAGAGATAGATTAAGGAGGTTCTGCTGGGTCAAGGAGAGTCCCAAACTTGTTGACTGGCATCTTTCTAAAGATGCAGAGGGAGACAGATAGGGTACATGGCCACTGGGAAACACCAATGTGACATAGCTGTGAGTTAAGGAAGACTGAGGATGGCCAGCTACCACTGGGGCTAGGACAGGCTGGAAGTCCTTCCCTAGAGCTGTCCTTGAGAAGCTCCACCGTGGAAAGACCCCACTGTCTAGGTCTCAGCTGCATGGGGAGACCCTTATGTCCCCATTAGCTGCTCCCAGCTCCCCCATAGTAACAGAGTTCCCCTTTCTTCTTAAGGCTCCAGGCCATGAATAGGAAACCCTAAGGGACAAAGGGAGGGGCTGGGTGGATTTTGAGGGTCTCACATGCCTAGCTGGGAAGGGAGCCTTTGATGGTATGTGCAGCTAGAGGCCCAGAGAGGGACTGCCTCAGAAGCCACAAGCCCAAGGTGACCTGCGATTCAGGGTTGCTGCAGCAAGGGCAGCTGTAGGAGGTGGGACACAGTCCATGTGAGAGATGACAGGTCCTGAGTTGATGCCACCACAGGAGGGAGAAAGCAAACCGTTACCCCTGTTCCCTTCTCTCCTCCCTGAGCTCTGTGGACTCCACTCTGTGGAACCAGGAGAAAGTCATAGGCTGAGGTGCAGAGGGAAGCAGGTTCTGTGTGGACCCCGTTCTATCCCCTCAAGGGTCAGAGCAGGACTGTTAGCACATCTTCAGCGAGGAAATAGAGGCACAGAGAGCTTAAGCAATGTGCTTAAAGCTGTACAGTGAGGGGTGTGGTTGAGCCGGGTGCATAGTCGAGATCTGGATTCCAGCCCCTCACTTGGGCTTTCATTCAGAGGTGACACGGCAGGCTGGCTACCGTGATGCCTCTGTTGCCATTTGCTTCCTGTCAGGGTCTGAAGGCCCAGTACAGAGCCTGGCATAGGGTCAGTGTTCAGTAACAGTGATTGGGAACACCAGCCTCAGAGAGTGGGGTTTGATGGGAACCCTGCCCCCATGGGCTCAGGCTACAGTGAGCTGTCTGTAGCCAGGAACAGGGAGCAGTCAGGTACCTTCGCCAAAGAAACAGCGTGGGGTGTGTATGACTGTCCCAAGGCTTCTGGTTGGGGAGGTGGCAGAGTGGCCTCAGCAGCTGTGTGGGGCCACTCATCCTTCTTCTGGAGGATCCTTTGCCACCGGAGACTTTGAATCTCCACAAGAACATTCCATTGTGCTACCTGCTTCACTAGAGGGGTGGGGTCAGAAGGACCAGGCTTTGTACCTCACAGGACAGCTGGCTGGGCCTTGTCCTGTTTGGAGGTAGGGTGTATCTATAGAGATGGCCCTTAGATAATAGCCTCTGGCAGGGGGATAATCAGTAGGTGTCACTGAGGAGTGTTGGAGGTATAGGCTTTCCTTCCTAAGAGAGGTTGTGCTGTTCTGTCTTACCTCTTCATCCTGAGCTCTGGCCTGGGCTCGTCCAGTCTCCTCAGATATGGCTGTGCCAAGAGGTTGACAAGCCGCTGGCTCGTCCCTCAGTGTCCATCTCTCGCTTTGACTTCCTCTTGCTACTCTAAACAAGGCATTCTTTCGGGGCTTGGGTTGGGTGGGGATCCTACCACACAGAGCCTGAGGTAGGGGTTTGGTGTGGTAACTAAGCAAGGGCTCTCACCTAAGGGAGTGAGAAAAATAGAGCCTGGAGGGCAAAATGGGATTTCAGGAGGAATCCAGAATCAGCCTGATCTCACAGGGAACTCTGGGGTGTAAACTGGAGGCCCTACTTGGAGGTTGAGGGTTCTGAGTTCTGAAAGAAGAGGAGGGAGCCATACTCACCAAAGGTCTGGGCCCAGCAAGTAGTCTAAGTCTTTGTTTATTTTTGAGATAGGATCTCACATAGCCCAGGATGGCCTTGAACTTCCTATACAGCCAAGGATGAGCTTGAACTGCTGATCCTTCTGCCCCTACCTCCTGAGTGCTAGGATTGTAGAGGATTGTAGGTGTGCCGCACCATGTGTAGTTTCTGCAGTGCTGGGATCCAAACCCAGGCTTTGTGTATGTTAGGCAAGCACTCTACCCCCTGAGCTACACCCCCAGCCCTCGAATGGATTTTAATATTCTTTAAAAAAATTTATGGGACTGGAGAGATGGCTCAGCAGTTAAGATCACTGTCTGCTCTTGCAGAGGACCCAGGTTTGGTTCCTAGCACTCACATGGAGGCTAACAACCATCTGTAACTCCAATTCTAAGGGATCCAACATCCTTGTCTGACCCTTGTGGGCATTACATGACATGGTTGCACTTACGTGCATCCTGGCAATACACTCATACACATAAAATAAAATTGAAAAATAATAAAAATATAAACAAATTTAGGTGTATGAGTGTTTTGTGTGCATGTATGTAAGTGCATCAGAAGAGGGCATTGGATCCCCTGGAACCGGAATTACAAATGGTCCTGGGAACCGAACCTAGGTCCTCTATAAGAGTAGCCAATGCTCTTAACCACTGAGCCATCTCTCTAGCCCATTTTTTTTAAAAAAATCATACCTTCAAGTACACAGTCACCTTTGGAGGCGCGATGGCTCATTGATTGCATGGGTTTAGCAGTTGGACAGATCCAGATTCAAATTTCTGCTCCTTTACAGTGCAACCATGACCTTGGGTGAGTCACATGACCTCTCCGGTGTGTACGGGGCACTGGAAGCAGGGAGCATACATTCCTGGTGGCAGTAAGCTGCTTGAGCTGATGGTAACCATGAAGGAGACGTTCCATGCCTGTGTCTGGAGCTTGGCTCGCTGGTTGTTATTGTGTTGTGGTTACTGATGCTATCTTATTTTCACAGCGGCTGACAAGGGAGCCCAGCACTTAGTACATGTGCATTAAATATTGAACACCTAAAGAAACCTAGGCAGAAAATCGCATCCTCATTTAAAGACAGCAAAGCAAGATGGTGAAAATCACAGGGGACTTGACCATGGAGGGCAGTGCCTGACTGGACCCCGCTGCCTCTGACTCACAGGGGCTGCTGTGCATAGGAAGGTTCTGGGTTCAGGGACCCTGGGCTCTGTCACTGAAGGGCATGTGTGGGGAGGGAGCTGTGTGCTCAGTAGCCTGGTTCATGTCCATCCAAGGGGAAAAAAAACCCCTCTGCCTAGCTGCACATCCCAGGCCTGTGTTCACCTCCTGAGGTGAAATTCCAAGTTCAGGGTCTGCTGTGCCTCAGGAAAGGCCCAGAAGTGGAGGCAGAGAAGCCTGATGCTCATCCCTGTTAGATTTCAGAGTATAGAATACAGGAACGATAGGAGAGAAAGAAAGTGGCCACATCTGACCGCAACAGACTAGACTGTGTTTATCAGCCCAGCGAGGGGCAGCAACCTTCCCTCCAGATGGAGGCTGTGCAAGGGGTGTAGGGGCTGGTCAGAGTCTTATATAGGGGCAACAGTTACAAGGGGATTGGGGGCGGACAGCTGCTGCAGGGGCAACAGGGCCTGCAGGGGAGATTTATTTTCAGTCATTCTTGTGGCCCATCTGGACACCCAGGCAGGTGGAAAGAGAAAGTCCCCCATATAGAACTGGATAGTTGGGGGACCAGACGTTCTGTGGTCAGGTCCTACGTTGTGCAAATTTCCTTCGATCCCCAATTCCTATGAGGTTGCACTTCCTGCGGAACTCCCTCAGCCCTGTCCTTCCTCCTCTGTTGGAAGTGTAGGACTCCTCTCCAATTCCAGGCCCCGCAGATCAAGGTTTGTGCAGTGGCCGTTAGGTCCACCCGAGATCACACCTGTGATGGCTGAGTGTGTGGGAGCCATTTCCTCGCTGCTGTATGGACTCAGCCACCACTGGAGCCGCCCCCACGGCACTCACCTTTGAGATAATGTCCCCTCCCAGCTGTCTGCAGTGGACAAGCTAGGGGTGGAACTTGGGGTGGAGTCTCATAGCTGCCTTGAGTCCCCACACCCCTCTGAGGCAGTGGATACACTCGCTAGTCAGCAGGGTCTGGGCAGCTTCCTTCCTCTCATCTCTCCTCTCTATCTGAGGTGAGCAGACATTTCTTGTGTAACACTATTCCTGAGGAAATGTAAACAAACTCACCCCAGTTGGGGAACCAACCACAGACCAAGTGAGATTACCAAAGTCCAACGTGGTGAACCAATGAGTTTATTGGGGTTACTTATGAGAATATGGGGGAGGGGTTACTTACAGGAGCAGAAATGACTGGAAGACAGCTGCCTCACCAAAGTGGACCCTGTTTAGGAAAGCGGGAGACCTGAAGTACACTGTACAACTTGCAAGGGGTTCAACAAGTTAGAGAGTGTAGGATGGATGAAACATTCCCTGTAGGATAGGACGGAATTCAAAACACCTTGTTGTTTACCCAGCTTCCTTGGACCGTGATAGAAGGCTTTATCTTCCAGGAACTTGCCACAAACAGAGCCCCCCCCCGCCCCCCCCGCCCCGGGACAGTCACATGACCCTAAATCGGGTGGGTGACCAGGTGAGGCCCAACGTGCCTCCCAAGGGATCTTCCCAGCGCCTCCCCCAAGCTGCCTGTTTCTGGCCACTCCAAACTGAAGCGCAGCTCAGCTGGCCAGGAGCCGGCTCTCCAGATCTCTCCGGGACATGCCTGCCTGCTGATGAACCCCGGTCCCCTCTGTGCTAAGCGTGTCAAAGGGGATGCTGGCAGGAGCAGGGTGCCAGCTCTGCCCACAGGAGGGCAGGGGCTGGCTCTATGCTGGGATGATGTGGGCTTCCCAGCTGTGCCTTTAGATTTAGAGTCACGCAGGTGACATGACTTGAGCTCTTTTAATTGCCGTATTAGCAACTTTGTTTAATATCCAGCCTTTCACCTGAAGCGGCAGCGAAAGAGAAGGTTTTTGAAATCAAAATGTGATTGCTTATTGAATCAGGTAAGATTGCATCTGGATGCAAGGACAGAAAACCCAAATAACAGGACTATTTTTCACAGTGAACGTGGAATGAAGAATTAAGCAGTTCAGGTGCTGCAGAAGGGAGTCTGGGAAGTGCAAACTCCCATCTTTTTCTGCCCTCACCATCCTGGCACATGGGTCTCATCCCGTTGGTCACAAGGTGGTGGCTGCATAGCTAGACATTGCGTCTGAATCCTCAACAATAAGTCACAGGAGAGTGCGTGGGACCGACATCTGGAGGCTTCTATTTATGGCTGGTGAGGGTTAATCTTGTTAACTTGACTGGATCTGGGCAGGTCTATGAGTTTGTTTCCTGGAAGGGAAGACCCTGCCCCAAAGCGGGCAGCACCTCACAGCCCAGACACAGGAGGTCCCAGAGAAAATCTGGTACTCTAACCTTTTGCTGGTGAGCACATCTACTCCGCTGCTGCGGCCACCATCTGCTGATGACACTAGAACCCAGCTCCTTTGGTGTTCCCCGGTGGACTGAAGACCCACAGCGCTCCAGGAATCTTCCAGGCCTTTAGCTATGAACTGGGACTGCTGAGGTCCCCACCTTGTGTCCGGAGCAGCTGTCCAGTTCTCAGCCTGAAGACAACCATTGTTGGACCACTGGGTCCGTATGGTTGTAAGGCATCCTGATGACATCCCTTGTAATGTGTATTCTCTTTATCCATTCTGTCCCTCTAGAGAACCCCAACTGACATAGACCTCATGGGCCGCAGCGTCTCGGGTCCACTCTGGGCTGGAATAGAGGCTGGAACTAACCCTGGTCTGAAAGGAAATAGAAAAGATGGATACGGGAGGGACACCTGGAGTGCCCTCCTCCCTCGCTCTGTGCCAGTGTCAGTGTGAGTCAACACCTGGCATCAGAGGCCCTGAGGGAAGGCTGTCTGTTTAGGAAAATATTTTGACAGTCATCTGGGAGCAGAAGATAAGGCCCAGAGAGCATGACGGTCTGTGAAGGTGAGATAGCTAAACTACCACCCTGGGTGAGCACAGGAGTGTGAAGGTGCCAGGCTCAAAGAGAGAGCCAAGCCAGCGTGGGGAGAGGAGGCAGATGGGAGGGAGAAGGTAAACAGAGGAAGAGGTTTGTTGGTAACTGAGCAAACTTATCTCTTAAGAACAGAGAATTTGGGGCTGGAAAGATGGCTCAATAGCTCAGAGCACAGACTGCTGACCTGAGCTCAGTTCCCAGCACCACCCAGCAAGTTGGGCAGCTCAGAACAGCCTGTAACTTCAGCTGCAGGGTATCTGACACCCTCTTCTGGCCTCCACAGGCACCTGCACTCATGTATGCACACATAGTTAAAAATAAAATAAAATCTTAAAAAAAGAACAGAGAATTTTTATTTTTTAGTCTCTAGCTCTGAGTCAATTGAAATCCTGTGATCTGATTGCCATCCACCCTCCTCCCTCCCCTGTGCCTCCCCCAGATCTTTGGTTCATTCTGTTACATTCACAAGAGACTGTAAGTCACTTGAGAGGCTATGGGTAAGGGAAAGAGAAGAGGCTCAGGTCTGGGTTTCGGGGGGTGGATGGGGGCCAGGGGCAGGGATTAGAAATGGGAGGGGCTGAGAGATGGCTCAGTTGGTAAAGCATGTGCTGTGCGAACATGAGGACCCGGGCTCCATCCCCAGCACCTACATAAAAAGCCAGGTATGGTGGTGCATACCTGCAACTTCCATGTTGGGGAGGTGGAGACAGGCAGCGCCCTGGGGTTCGCTGGCCAGCCAGGCTAGTAGGTAGTGAGCTCCAGGTAGTGAGAGGCTGTTTCAAAAAAAAAAAAATAGGAACAACATAGGAGGTTGACCTCTGGCTTTCACATGTTCACATGTACACATACATGCACACATATGCATCCTCACAGACATGAACACACAAACACATGTTCATCCTTATAGACATGAATACACACACTCACTCCCTACATGACCAGGATTTTGTAGAGATCTTGGGGAGGACATAAGCCTCCCAGCAACAGGGATTGGGGTGTATCAGTCACCCAGGCTGCATAACAACCACAATAACCATATCATCTCTTGTGGCTCTGCCAGGGCAGGTGCTTCTGCCTCCAGCTTGGAGGTGACTTTTACTGTCTTTGGCAAAGTTGGGGTTGAACACCAGACAATTTTCTGGTTTCATTCAAAGCAGGTATTTGTGATTTTCTTCTTTTTATTCCCAGAAGGATTATGAAGTCACACTGAATTCTCAGAACACCAGACCCACCCATATCCAAACACAAGAACAAAAACAAGTTCTGGGGCCAAATATAAATGCATTTTTAATTATCTGCACCACTGCTCCCTCCCATTAGTGTGGGAAATGAAGAGTCAAGTACTTAGCACTTAACAATGATCATCCTGGGCACAAAACTTCCACTTTCAAAACAGGTTCTTATTGAGTCCGATGCCCATGAGCCTGCCTCGGGTGACTTGGGCTAGCTTGGTGGTGACTTCAGGGCC
>NW_008358621.1:531379-607384 GCF_000622305.1 Nannospalax galili | reverse complement strand
TGTCTTGAAGGTATTAGGATTATAGGCCTGTGTCATCATGCCTGGATTATGGAGTGTTGGGATCAAACCCAAAGCTTCATGCATGCTAGTCAACTGGTATTATTGATTTATTTGAGAAAAGTCATTTGATCCGAAATCCCCTGGTTTGTTTGTTTGTTTGTTTGTTTACTTATTTATTTATTTATTTTTGTCTTTTTTTTTTTTATTTTTTTTTTTTTTTTTTTTTGAATGAATAAATGGAACACATGCCTGAAAACTAGGGAGTGAGGCTGAGGCTGGTCATCTGGGTGTTTTTCTAGTTAGGGGAAACGCTGGGGGTTTGAGGGCAGTCAGGGGAGCACTAGACTAGGAGTCTAGCATGCATGCTGAATCCCAGCCTGGCTACTTCCTTGCTGGGTAACCCTGAGTGAAACCAGAGGTCAGCCTCCTATGTTGCTCTTCAGGGCCTCTCTGTGCTTCCTGCAACAGCAAGAGGGGGCAGCCTCTCTTCTGCTTGGGGAGATTGCAGACATGTGACAGGGGACAACCTGGCCTGTCTCTGGTGCATGCAGGTGCCTGACAGAACTCAGTGCTGTCTTCCTTGTTTGCACTACACCCCATGAGTTGGCTGGCAACATGAATATGACATCCACACCGGCTTCCTCCTCTGCGTGGCCAGGAGGACCCTGCTGTGAGCATGGCAGAAGGGAGAGACGGAGAAAGAGAAAGAGGGGACCACGAGGCAAGCCTTCTTGGGGACACGTTAGCTAGAGTAGGGAGCTGGCCGTCTCACCCTGGCACACTGGGATTCAGCCTGGGGCTCTCCATCCTTCCTGGCTACCTTGTTTGATTCTTCAAGGAACCCAGTGTAAGGTCTCAGGTCTCTGGGCTTCAAGGGGGACAGTGAGGCAGACAGATCTTTTGGGAAGTAAGACAGCCTGGCATAGTGGGGGTTCCTTCTTCTAGAACTCAAAGGAAGGGGAAGGATTCCTGGGTGCCAGGGGAGGGGAGGAGATTAAAGGGCAGGAAAGTGACCACAGGCTGCTCTGGTGCTCTGATGGCCAGGAGTCTGCAGCCTGCTCTGCAAGCACGAATGACTCCTGTTACTATTCTGGAATCTGGCACCTGGGGGGGTTGTCTCGGTTTACAAACAATCCCCCACCTCCTTCACCCCCACCCCCATTTACTGATGACAGGCTCTCAGTAGAGTATGTCTCCCTTGGTAGCCGGGATCTCAGAATCATCTATGTGGGTGGAGCTGCAGATGGCGGAACTCCCTTCTGGGATTCTAGCAGCCTGCTGGGGGGAAGGAAGCCCTGGGCCAGGTGGGAGTCTGCAGTCTCAGTGTCAGGGAGGATCAGGGCGGATCAGGGGCTGCCCTTGGGGATGGATTAGGCCCAGGTGAGATCTGGCTGAGGTTAGGGTCCTACTGGGTGAAATCCAGTGTCTGCTTTATTAATTCACTTCTGTTCCTGCCAGCCTATGGTGTGCTCTCTCAGCTGTGGCTGTGGTTCCCATCTTCCTCCTTCCTCTTTCCCTGTACATCCTCTGCCACCCCCGTCCTCCTTTCTTGCTTTGGCTACTAGGAAGCTCAAACTCAGCAGGCAAGCAGACCCTCCAGAAACCACATTCTGTGATGTAATAAAGCCCTGCGTGGTTGTTTCCTACTCTCGTCTTTGCGTTTTCCTGACTCTAGTCTGTTTACTGTCTCTGGTTACGTGTAGTTTGAAACTTGCCTCAAGCTTTTTTGTGTATATGGTGGAACAAGACAGGGAATATAAAAACAAATCAACAGAATCAATAGAACAAGCATCTGGGATAGATTTAAAAATAGAGTGTTCTGTGTATTGCTCTGCAGTGGGCTGTGTGGAGGGAGCTGCTGGGTGACTTGTCTTGACGGGAGAACAGTCCCCCCTTGATTCTGCTGCTGGGAGACTCTGTATTCTGGTCCCGGGCTTTGCAAACCAGTCTGATGTTGTTAGAGGACATGAAAGGAAAGGTGCCCTCAAGGGTACATGTGTATATAGGCAGGTGCATTATGGGTGCAGGCCAAGCAGTCCTGCTGCGAGCTGGGACCCGCCTGGTAGGTGCATGGTCTCCACTCTCTTCATTAGCTCAGGAAGGTCTAACAGAAGCCAGAGCTTCTGGTCCAGCTGGGGCTAGCATCAGGGGCAGGCCATACAAGATTGAATTGAGTCCACGGCAGCTGCCAATCAGCCAGAACGAGGACAGAGCTGCCCAGTTTTGACACCTGCTACACCATGCATGTGCCTGTTTGCAAAGACCCTGCCTTGGTAAGCAGTGGTCAGGCTGTGCATATCTACCACTTACCACCACCAGGCATCCCTGGGAGGCCCTGCTGCTGAGGGCAGGGCCTTTGCACATGCTACTGACCCAGGTGGTGCAGACTGAGACCCCAGAGGCCAGAAGCCAAGCCCAGTTCTGCTGTCTATTTCTACACTCTCTAACCTCCCTGTGGCTCGATTTACCTTCTGGGAATAGAATGATCATTGTACAGATCTAGCCAAGTCGTTTGGAGTCCTGGTGAGTTAACATCAGTGAAGTGTTTACAAAAGTGTCTGCAGTGGGCTGGGGAGACAGCTCCGAGGGTAAGGTGCTTGTCATGTAAGCATGAGGACCTGAGTTCCAGCCCCAGAACCCACATGAAAAAAGCCTATGTAGTGGCTGCATTTGTAATTCCAGCCCAGGGAAGTGGAGACAGGTGGGTCAGGGCCCTGGAGCTCACTGGCTGCCAGCCTAGCGTAATTAGAGAGATTCAGGCCATGAGAGACTTTGTCTCCAAAAAACAGGACCAAGGTGGATGGTGCCTGAGGAACGACACCTGTGGTTGTCCTCTGACCTCCACATGCACATGCACACATGTGCACATGCACACATGCACCTATACACATGTGAACATCTCCCTACCATACACACATGTGCTCACATATACACACATACATACACACACAGAAACACACATATACACATATACATACACACATGCACGTACACAAAGATATATACACATACCATGCACATACGCACATGTGAATATCTCTTTACCATACACAAATATGTACATGCAAACACACACATAAATACAAACACACACAAACACACACGTAATGCACACATATACATACACATTCAGAAACACACATACACACATAGATACACACACTATGCACATACACACATGTACACACACGTACACATACATGCACATGTATACACACTACACACACATACATATACACAGTCCATTCTAGCAGCAAGTGCAGTCTCTGGCAGGTGTCCCCTCCCCAATGCTGGTCTTTGCTCAGCACCCTGTACCCAGTGTCCTCCTGGCCTTCCTGGACCTGTCCGTTTCCAAGACTGGGTAGGACACACCCATCTGGGATTCTGAAGCTAATCTTGAAAACTCCTGTTTTCTGCTCTTAACTTGGATCTTGGCCCTTCTGGGGATTGAGAGTGAACTGTATCACTTCTGTCAGTGCCACAGTCAGCCCAGGACCTGGTGCAAATAAGGCACCAGGAAAAGGGCAGACAGTCCCACAGTGTGGCCCATCGGGGGAGGGAGGACAGGGAGACTCTAGCAATTCCATCACAGTGAGGGCACCATAGGCATCATTGATAGAGACCATTCTGCCCAAAGTGCTAAGAGACAAAGAACGGAGCATGCCTCTCCTCCCAGGAGCATCTCCCTCCTCCTGGAGCTGGGTAGGCAGAGCCTTCTTTGCCCACTGTTCCTCCTGATGGGAATATATCCAAACTCAGTCACCCCAGGTATCCCCTGGGCAAGCAAATAGCATCCGCCATACGGAAACCTAAGGGGCTTCTGGTTTGTTGTAGGGAGGCAGCGGGGCTCTGTGGTGAGCACCAGTCTCCAGCGATGGGGCTCAGGGCTCACATGTGTCCCCTGCCTGGGCTGTGTTTCTTTAGCTGAGAAATGGGGGTGTTTATGACACTAGGGCTCTCATGAGAATTAAAGTGTATTTGTGAAACACTGGCTTTGTACCTGCTGCGGAATAATCACTAAACAAATGGTGCCCTTGTCCTCATTCGTCACTGTTCTGAATTTTCCTGGTGGCCTCCCAAAGGGACCCGTGCTCTGCTCATGAGGATTCTTTACCCGTCTCTCCTGTGCTGAGATCTGACCTGTTTGTTGTGACAACATATGAGAAAGCCCTGATCTCAGAGATGCTCCTGCCACCCCACAGCTCTCTTTCAGTGACATCTTCACACCTGGCTCCCAAGTTTGCATGTATACACAACTTTGGTGTGTACGTGGTCATGTGTGCATGTGGGTATGCAGGCCAGAGGTCGATGTCAGGTGTCTTATATATACTTTTCTTGAGACAGGGTGTCCCTGTAGCTCCAATTGGCCTGGAACTCTCTATATAAACCAGGTTGGCCTGGATCTCAGAGACCTGCCTGCCTCTGCCTCCCCAGCGCTGGACACACCTGGTCCTTTATTTATACTTTCATGTGTACGAGTATTTTACCTGCATATATGTAAGTGCACCAGTGCATGAAATACCTGTGGAAACCAGAAGAGGACATCAGATTCCCCTGGAACTGAAGTTACAGATGGCTGTTGGCCACCATGCGGGTGCTTGGTACTGAATCCATGTCCTCTGAAAGAGCAGCCACTACTCTTGATCCCTGAGCTGTCTCTCCAGCCCTCTTTCTTATTTTTTGAAGCAGGGTCTCTTGTGGAACCCAGAGCTCACTGATTTGGTTAGACTGACTGGCCATTGGTCTCCAGGGATCCTCCTGTGTTGTCTCCCCAGCACTGAGATGACAGGTGTGCACCACCGTGCTTGGATTTTATGTGGGTGCTGGGGTTCTGAGTCAGGTCCTCATACTTATGTAGCAAGCACTTTAACACTGAACCATCTGCCCAGCCCCTCCCCTACTTTTTCTTTGAGACAGTCAGTCTTTCTACAGAGACTTTTTCTTTGTAGCCTGGGATGACCTCAAACTCAAGATCCTCCTGCTTAATCTCCCTAGTGCTAGGACGACAGGTGGCTGCTGCCATTCCCTGGCTCCACCACATGCCTATCCCTTTCTGGTGGGGTGATTTCTATTTCTTTCAGTTTAGGTGCCTGCACCCTTCTAATGACCACGAGATCCAAGGATCTGGCAGTGCCAGCTGAGGGCATAGCCAGATACCACTTGTCTTCAGGTCATTTTAATGAACACTCAACCATCGAGTGACTAAGGGTCCTACCTCTTACATGTGCTATCATAGCAAATATTCACTTTGCAATGGCAAAAACAAGGCCCAGAGAGGTGAAGTGACCTGCCCCAGGTCACACAGTTTGGAAATGGTGAGATTCAGAGATGGAGTCAAGGTCATGCTTCACCCACTCTGTCCTGCTAGCCCAGGGCCTGTGGATGCCTATTGGTGTGTGGGAAGTAGATGGATTCGGTATGTTAATGCTGAGTTAAAAAGGGGAGTTGGGGAGCCGGGCGTGGTGGTGCACGCCTTTAATCACAGCACTCGGGAGGCAGAGGCAGGAGGATATTTGTGAGTTCGAGGCCAGCCTGGTCTACGTAGTGAGTTCCAGGACAGCTGGGGCTACAAGGAGACCCTGTCTCAAAAAAAACAAAACAAACAAACAAAAAAAAAATGGAAGGAGGGGACATGGATCACCAACCTTACAGTTCAGTAGGCTGAGATGTGTTGTCCTTAGGATTCTCCCATAATCCCATGGGTGTCTTTCTGAAGGATGCCTAGGAGCTATCCTGGAGGCTCACTCTGCTCCCAAGTTGTCCTCACTTTTTCTTCTGGTGACAGACCTTACCATGCTGTCCAGTGCTGGGTGACGAAAATGGAGAAGACCCTGTCAGGACAATTGGCCTGGGGCAAAGTCCTGTCTCTTCCTGCCCCTTCAAGTTGTCCTTAGCTCAGACTGTTGTACCTGCACTCTGGAACTGTGGCTGCTCATGATCCTGAGATCACGGTCAAAAGATTGCAGAGAGATGAACATATGGTGCACACCTACGATCCCAGCACTTGAGAAGTGGATGTAGGAGGATCAGGAGTTCAAGTCTAGCCTCAGCTACATAGGTGAGTTCCAGGCCCGCCTAGGCTACATAAGACCCTATCTTAAAAAAACAAAAGTAAGCAAAAGGAGAATTGGGAGACCATCCGTGCTTTCATGAGCAGTGACTTAATCCACCACCATCTCACTTCCGGGCTTCTAAAAAATACAAGAGAAGATTCTGGGCATGGTGACACACCCCCCAGGACTAAGGAGCCCAAGGCAAGGGGATCGTCACAAGTTCAAGGCCAGCTTGCTACACAGAGAGACTGTCTCAGAACAAGCAAACAAACAACAAAAAAACCAAAGACACGAGAAAAACGAGAAGGTTCCCAGATGGGTCTCTGCTCTGTGGTTGGCATTCAGGGATCTGTGCCTGGAAAAGTTCCCTCCAATAGAGAGGCTGAAGGGAGGTGGGAAGGTTGGGTATCAGAAGACCAGTGGGGACACTTGGCCTGCCATGGAAGTGGCAGGATACTGAATTAGCTATGCCCCTGATGTGTGTGGCACAACATTATGTGTAAAAGAGAACTTGTGAGTGGAAGAGTTTTGAGGCACCTCTGTCCCCAGCAGTCCCCCACTGGACACCAGAGAAGTGCCCTTTTGAGTGGAAGAGTTTTGAGGCACCTCTGTCCCCAGCAGTCCCCCACTGGACATCAGAGAAGTGCCCTTGTGTTATTCTGCAAATGTAATGTGGCAGTGGTGGCCTGGCGTTCAGGGGGGCTGTGCAGGGCAGGGCGGGGGTGGGGGTTCCAGTCACACGTGGCTGCATTGGCGTGTACAGAAGACAAGGATGTAGGTCAGAGACAGGTAAAAAGTCATCAGGAGGGATGCTTTTGGAAGCCCTTGTCAAGAAATTCCAATGGAATCTCATTAAAAAAAAAGTCATCAGGAAAAATGGAAGAAACAATGACACAGGGACTTGGAGGATGGGCAAGGTCAGTGGCAGACAAGGCTGGATGGGGAAGTGAGAGTTCTCATAGCCAGGGCCCCCAAACCAGGAGCAGCACCAGCTGGGAATTGCTGGGGATGTGGGGTCCTGTGCTCCCTTACACATGAAGCCCAGAAAGTGGGGTGCAATGTGTGTGTTTCATAGGTTCCACAGGTGATATCGGAGAACAATTGTGGCTATTGAAGACCTGGGCAGTGAGGAGCCAGTGCCCCCTGGTCTCCGTGTGGGGACAGGAGACAGTTCAGAGAGTCACCCAGGATGGCACAGAAGGCGTCCTTAAGTTGTAGGAGGAGTGTAAGGCAGCTTGCATCTTTGCTTTCTTCTTAGTATAGAGTGGAGCTACTGGGTTGGGGACAGACTCAAGGAGCGAATGCTGACCCAGCTCTAAGAAAGACTAAGAGAAAGGAGTGTGTGTTTGCCTGAATGTCCACGTAGAGGGAGCTGGCAGGACTCATGACACCTGGTTGCAGCTTGACAGGATCTCTAATTGGGATCTGCTTCTTTTTACTTCCTAGCTGCTGGCTCAGCTCAGTGGTAAAGGGACTAGCTGACAGCAGTCACTGATATGGCCATGTCTCTACTCCAGCTGAGGTGTGGGCTCTGGGCAGGAGCATTCGATTCCGTCTGGGCAACCTGTGATGGATAGAGCTGTAAAGAGCATCCTTCTTGGGGACTGGCTCCCTGCTCCTGCTAGCTCAGGAATTCTGGAATGTCTGTGTCCCTACTCTGGCATGTGGGTTCTCCTGGGAGCTCATTTAGTAGCAACGTGCTTGGCATGAGCTCCTGGAAGCTAACTGCTCTGGATGTCCATTTCCTCCAGTGGGGCTGTCCCACTGGAGGAGGAGGAAGCAGCTTGGTTTAGGCTGCTAATGACTCCAATTAGTTTCCCTTTCTGACCCTCATTTATTCTGCATGTGGTGAGGGAGGCAGTGGTGCCTCTTGGGTTGTTGAGCTTCTGCTCTTTTTTCTACCCCCATCCTCCTCTTTCCATGAGAAATGCAGGGTTCACTCCAGTTCTGGCTCCCCAACATCTTGTTCATCTGCTCCAGCCTGTCCATCACCATGGCAACTGCATCAGTACCAAGCTTAGTGTCTGTTATGATGTCTCCTGTGTGGTCTCCCAGTGTCTTGCCCTCAAGGCCAACTGAGCCAAGGTGCAGTGTCAATATATGAATATTTCAAATATGTCAAATATGTGGATATTTCAAAATTAAAAAGGAAAATTTTTCGATAGAAAAAAGTGTGTGCATGCATGTGTGTGTGTGGGTTCCCATGTGTGCCCATGTGGAGGCTGAAGGTCAGCATCAGGTAATTTCCTCTCTATCTTATTTTTTTGAGGTTCTCATTGAACCTAGCGCTCACAGAATGGCTAGTCTGGCTGATCACTGAGCTTGAACAGAATGGCTAGTCTGGCTGATTATTGAGCTCCCAGAATCTTCCAGTCTCTGCTTTTCTAGCACTGGAATTACAGGTGCATGTTCAATGCCTGGCTTTGTATACAGGTGCTGGGGATCTGAACTCAGGCTTTTGTGCTTCCACAGTAACTACGTTATCCACTGAGCCATTTCCCTAGCCTCTGAAGAGAATGTTTTAGCACGTAACAGCATTATTTCCTTGTTTTGTTTTATGACACATCTCATGTAGCCCAGTCTAACCTCAAACTTACTATGTAGCTGAGGATGGCCTTGAACTCCTGATTCTCCTGCTTTAGCCTCCTGAGTGCTGGTATGACAGGTATGTACTTACACACCCTGTCTTTATCGCCTTATGGAAGAAGGGACCCACAGAAATTATCTTGTGATCCTTTCTACCTCCAGTCATCTTTTACTTGTTGTGAGGTCTTAAAACAAACCTGGCATGTCTCCTTGCTGCTGGCAGTGTGACCAGCAAAGAGGCCCAAAGTGACCCCATCAGTGAACTCTGGGTTGGCTGGAAAATAAGCCAGGAAAGAATGAGTCCTTTCCACCTTCTCTTCCCACTGGGGAAGCTGTACCCAGTTCAACGTCCCATGGGACTGGGGAAACTTCTCTTCTTGTAGAGGGCTGTGGTGACCCTAAGTGCTGAAGTCTCCAGCATGAACTGGCATCCTAGGTACCTCCTGTGGGCTGCTACCCCTTGGGTTTGGTCACTCAGGGCTGAGTGTCTGCTGTCACCTCCACTGACAAGCCAGTGACATGCTGCCAGTCTAAGAAGGCGGTGACAAGAGAGAAGAGTCCACTGGGATGCGGACTCACCCTTTCTTCTTTATAAATATGTATGTGTATATACATACATATATACACAAATACACACATATATGTGGTATATGTATGTGTGTGGGCGTGTGTGCCACGGTGCTCACGTGAAGGCCAGGGAACAACCTGTCAAGTTCTCTCCTTCTGTTGTGTCTCAGGGATCAAATTCAGGCTTGGCATCAAGTTCCTTAATGTTCGGTCCCAAGATGTACATTTTTTACTAGCCCACCTCACCCATGCACAATGAGTGGAGCCAGAAGGCCTTGCCTTGCAGGACACTGAGGCAGGGTCCCTAGTGCTGCAAGGTGAAGTTGAGATCTCTGACTTGGCTCCCTAGTCTCTCTAAGACAAGCTCCTGGCTGCCTCTCCTGCCTCCTTACCAGGTATCTGTTGGTCCTGAAAGTATGTGCAGGTGGAGGCGTCTCTGCGTCTGAGTCTGTTGCTGTGACTGGATAGCAGACTAGCTCATTTGCAAGGAAAGGAGATCTAATTTGGCTTATAGTTCTGAGAGCTGGGGATTCAAGGCCAGACGATCACATCTAGTCAGATCCTTCTAGAAGAGGGGAACTCTGTGGTGGTCCAAGGAGACAGAGCACTTGTGTAGCTAATTCCTCTGAGATAAAACCATCCATCTTGGAAGGAAGCTGGCTAAGACACAGGATGTTCTAAGGGGAGGTAAAAAACAGAATGTTCTAAGGAGGTGAAACATTCTGTCCTGCAGAGGAGCAGATCAAACTCAGGAAGTAAACAACTTAATAGCTTCAGGAAGTTCCTGAAACCAACCAGATTTACTAGGCTTCTCCCTCCCCAAGCTGATATGAGCCCTAAGGATTGAGTTTCCTGGCAGAAACTGAAACCGGCTGAGCTTCCTGGAAGAGACACTCTCCAACTTGCCTTGCTGTGCAGTGGGCTTCCCGTTTCCTGAGCTGTCACCCATGCTGGGATGGGCTTTGCTGATGCTGTTGTCTTTGAGTCATTTCTGCTCCTGTAAGTGACCCCTCCCCCGTACTCCTGTAAGTAACCCCAATAAACTCATTGGTTCACCAGACTTTGTTGGTCTCCTTACTTTGGTCTGTTGTCACTTCCCTCCCTGGAGTGAGTAAATGTTTGTTCATTTCTTCCCAGGAACAGTATCACAGAACAGTATTGCACAGCGAGGGGGGCCGAACATTCAGGCCTCTCCTTTATAAAAACTGCAAGAGCTGGGGCTGGGGAGATGCCTCAGTGGGTAAAAGTGCTTGCTGCATAAGCATGAGGATCTGGGTTTGAATTTCCAACACCCATGTAAAAGTTGGTCATGGCCACGTGCACCAATCCCAGAGCTAGGGAACATAGACGGTGGGTCCCTGGAGTTTGCCAGCCAGCCTCCCTGAAATAGTGAGATTCCTGTTTGGTGAGAGACCTTGTCTCAGGACAATAAGACAGAGAACAGGGCACGTGACATCCCGTTCTGCCCTCTGCATGCACATACTCCCATGCATGCAGTATAATACACACCACATACATACACAATACATACATACCACACACACATATATACCACACACATACACACCACACACACACGCACAAGCTCCCACATGTAGTCCTTTATAGAGGGGCTAGGGATTTAACTCAGCAACAGATCAAATGCCTAGCATGTGCAAGGCCCTGGGTTGAGTCTCTAGCACTGAAAACAAATGCCACAGTGCCATTGGATTGCAGCACTTTGTTGTACAGCCTCACTTAACTGTAATCACCTCCCAAAGACCCCTACCCATGCCACAGTCAGATTTAGCTTCTACCCTCTTAATACTGCAGGGTGATGAGTTTGGGGGAGACTCAGACCACAGCTCTAAGTGTTTGGACCCATTGTGCTCCCTGTCTGGAGTACCCTCTGTCTACCTTTCTTCTCAGTCCATGGGAAAGAACTCCCAGTCATTCATTCATCAAAACTCCACTCAAGCAGCACCTCCTCAGTGAAGGCTCCCTGGATTCTAACTCCAACATAAGATGATGTCTCAGTTTACCCCCTGCTGCTGTGACAAAGCACTCTTGACAAAAGTATCTTGAAGAAGGAAGTGTTTGTTTTGTCTCAGAGTTTAAGGGTACAGTCCATCATGGAGGGGAAGTCACGGTTGATAGATGAAGAAGCTGTGGATGAATCAGGTTGATTGGGAGAAAGCACCAGGACACAGATAAAAACTCTCAGCCGGATAGAGTTTTATTTCACATGGAGAAGTTCCTTTCGGGGGAGGGAAAAAATGTCTGTCCACAGGTTGTGAGCTGGGGTTTCTTATAGGGGGAGGCTTGGGGGGGCAGAAGGCAAGAAGATATATTTTTTAAAGGTTGGAGGGGTGGGAGAGTGGGACTGTTAAAACATACCCCCCTTTTGAGATCAAAGGGGAAGCCTGCTGTGGTGACCAAACTGTGGAGAAAAGTCAGTGTTGCCCACTGTGGACAGGTCTTCCCATCTCTGTTAATGAAATCAGGATAACCCCACACAGCCATGCCCAGGTGGTTCTGGATTCTGTGGAGTTGACAGTTAACACGAATCATCACAGATTAAGATAAGATGCTGATAAGAAAAAAATGGGTTTTAAAAAAATGCTTTTCCTCTGAGACGGATACCCATGTTATTTATTTCTTACCAGAAAAAGGTGTGAGGGCAGGGAAAAGGAGGGACTCTCGTTTATTTACCACTTCAAATGAATGAATTACCATCTGATTTTCTTTAAAAAAATTTTTATTTACTATTTTTATTTTATGTATATGAGTGTATTGCTTGCATGTATATAACTGCATCTGTGTCACGCAATGCCCAAGGAGGTCAGATGAGGACATCAGATCCCCTGGAACTGGAGTTACTAATGGTTGATAGCAGCCATGTGGGTGATGGAAAGAGAACCCAGGTCCTCTGCAAGAACAACCAGTGTTCACGACTGCTGAGCCATCTCTCCAGCCCCACCTGATTTTCTTGATTCATATCCTTTGCAAAATTCTAAAATTACTAACCACAAACTCTTGATCCATCTTCCAAGGAGGGAATCTCCTTTCCTGTTCCTCAGAGGCAACTGTGATTCTGGACTCGAGCTTTTCTCTTCATGGTTTTAGATTTTAGAGCTATGTGTTTGTCATGACACACACCATAGTATCTTTTGTGTTTACACATTCTGCATAAGGATACCTGTATTTAGCCACCTACAGTGTGCTTTCTTTACCCAATGTTCTGTATGTCAGTCAACTGGCAGTCTAGATCCTCCGCTTTAACAGCTGTATAATATTCTATCAAAAGACCGGAACATTAAGAAGCAGTTTGTTTTAGAAGGACATTTTGGCTGTTTTTAAAATTAATTTAATTTAATTTTTATGTTTGTGGAATGTGGTGCATGTATATATTTATGTGGTTATGTGTATATGTGTGCACATGTGTGTCCAAGTGGAGGTTGACATTAGGTATCTTCTTCAATTGCTTATATTTTGAGACAACCTTATATTTTGAGACAATGTCTCTCAGTGAACTTGCAGCTCACCAGTTTGGCCAGATTGGCTTGCCAGTGAACCCCAGACCCCTTCTATCTCCACTTCCCCAGTGTTGGGTTTACAGAATACTTAGCTTTTTAAAATATTGCATCTATTTTTATTTTATGTGTGTGAGTGTATTGCCTGCAAGTATGTAAGGGCACCTGTGCTGTGCAATACCTGCAGAGACCAGAAGAGGGCATCAGTTGGAACTTGAGTTACAGATGGTTGTTAGGTACTATGTGGGTGCTGGGAACGGAACTCAGGTCCTCTGCAAGAGCAGCCAGTGCTTGTAAGCACCGAGCCATCTCTCCAGCCCCTCAGCTTTGTTTTTTTTTAAACTTGGGTTCTGGGCTGGAACTCAGGAGAGCATTCCCAGCCGAGGTTCCTTTCTACCTGACTGGGAAAGTTTCTTCTTGTTCCTTGGTTTAGATCTTCTTTGTCTTTAGCCACTCGTGATTAATGTCAGAGTCTGTTTGTCAATGCCCCACCGGGATCGGGGATGGGACTGCAGTGAGTTCATGGATTAATCTTGGAGTGCACTGACACCCACGAACACCGCATCTCCCCAAGCATGGATAAGGAATATTTCTCCATCTCCCCATCTTCTCTGACCTCCTCAGTAACTTTTCATAATTTTCTCCATAAAGGTCTCGCTCATCGTTCATGGGATTTATTCACAGGGAGCTCGGTTTTTCTTGCCTTGATGATGGGACACTCTCTCTCATGTGTGTCTCCTGATTATCCTAAGCACCAGGGACTCACTACACTTTGTCCTGAAACAGCCCTCTTGCTAGTTCTGGCTGTGTGTCAGTGATCTTGGGTTTTATGTAAACAACCATATTTGCTGTTAACTGGCTTTGGTATTTCTCTCCCTCCCTCCCCCTCCCTCCCTTCCTCCCTCTTTCCCTCTCTCCTCCATCCACCTCTCTCCTTAACTCCCTCCCCCTCCCTCTCCCTCTCCCTTCCCTTTCCGCCCCTTCCCTCCATCCCTCTCCTTAACTCCCTCTCTCTATGTAACCCAGGCTAACCTGGAACTCTTGATCCTCCTGCCTGAGCCTCTCCATTGTTGGGATTACAGGTGTACACCACCGTGCCTGACTGATTTTCTCTGTCCTATTCCATCAGCTAGGATCTCTAGTACAGCACTGCATAAATAGGGCATTAAAGGCATGCTGATTTTACTTTATTTTATTATCATTTGTTTTGAGAGCCTGGAGATCAAACCCAGGTCCTGGTTTTTGCAAGACAAGCACTTTACCCCGTGAGCCATCGCCCCAGGGCTAATTTATTCTTAAGTATTTTACTTTTTGGATGTTATTACAAATGGAATTGTATTTGCAGTTTCACTTGTCTTTGAATCTAAAATGTCTTATAGACAGCATGTAGTAGAACCATTTCAAAGTCCACTTTGTTGATGTCAGCCTTCTCTTTGTTTAATCTGGTTGTGTTTAATGTAACTATTTATGATGGACTCATTTCTCCCTTTTGCCGTTGGTGTTTCATATGTCTCCTTTTGTGATAAGGTAGATATTTTCTCGTGTAACTTTCTAATATCTCTGTTTTCTTTTTTTTTCTTACCTGTGTTCATTTCTAGTTATTTTCTCAGCAGCTGCCCTGGGTGTTAAAATGAACATCTTCAAGATAATGTCACACTGATCAAGAGAGGATGCAAAGTTGCTCCAGCCTTATCCCGTTCCTTCCCTTTCCCTTTCTGCTGTTGTTGATAGGCAAACTATATTGTTTAAAAAAAGCTTTATTTTTAATTATGTGTGTATCTGTGTGTAGGTATATGCACATGAGTGCAATTTCCCACAGAGGCCATAAGAGGGAGTCTGATCCCCTGGATCTGGAGTTACAGGCAGTTGTGAGCCACCCGACATGGGTGCTGGGAACTGAACTTAGGTCCTCTGCAAGAACAGTATGTACTCTTAACTACTAAGCCAGCTCTCCAGCCCCACAAACTGCTTTTTAAAAACTTTTTATTTAGGGGCTGGAGAGATGGCCCAATGGTTAAGAACACTGACTGTTCTTGCAGAAGACCCGGGTTTGAATCCCAGCACCCACATGGCAGCTAACAACTGTCCATAACTCCAGTCCCAGGGGATCTGACAGCCTCTTCTGACCTCTGCAGGCATTGCATGACACAGGTGCATTTACCTACATGCAGGCAATACATGCATACACATAAATTTTTTTTTAAAAATTTGTTTTATGAGTGTTTTGCCTGGATGTAGGTAAGTGCACCCATGTCATATAATGTCCACAGAGATCATAGAAGGACATCAGATCCCCTAAAACTGGAGTTATAGCTGTTAGCTGCCATGCGGGTGCTGGGAACTGAATCTGAGTCCTCTGCAAGAGCAGCCACTGCTCTTAACTGCTGAGTCATCTCTCCAGCTCCCATAAACTACTTCTTTATTCACTAAAATCTCTTTGACACAGCACATACATGCATAGACACAGACACATAATAGTTTTGATAGGTTTTGCTTTTTTTTTTCTTTGAGACAGATTCTCACTATATGGCTCATACTGGAGCTTTAAATTTGTAACCCTCCTGCCTCTGTCCCCTGAGTTCTGGGATTACAGATGTGAGCCACCATGCCTGTCTCTGCTGTTTATAATTATTGATGTATGCAGTTGACTTTTAAATCAGACAGGAGAGGAAGAGAGTCATAAAAGCACACCTATTCTGCTGTCTTGTGTTTGCTATGCGGTTGGTTTCCCCAGCCCTCTGTTCTTTCACATGGGTTTGAGTTACTTTCTACTGTCCTGCTGTTCCAGTCTGAAGGATTTCCTTAATATCTTTGGCCTGATAGTGGCAGTTCTCAGAGTTAAAAAAATTCTATTTTTAACTATGTATTTGTGTGTGAGTATATGCACATGTGTGTGCAGGTGCACATGGAGGCCAGAAGAGGGCACCAGATCCTCTGGAGCTGGAATTATAGGTGGTTGTGAGCCTCCCTATGTAGATGCTGGGAGCTGCACTTGGGTCCTCTGCAAGAGCAGTACCACCTCTTTACTGTTGACCTGTTACAGAGTTTGAAACTACTGGGAAAAACCACTAGACCCAATTCAAATTTTAATTGGTCAAATTTATTAGGACTATAGCTGTTTGTGGTCCCGTAGTCAGATTCAGGACTCACGACACCAAGGGGAGGGTGAAACTAGCTTATAAAGGCAAAAACCACAAATACCATAGGAATTTAATTACACATGAATGATATCAGGTGGTCCTGAATAGAGTCAGGAAGGCCCAAGTTTGCAGAACAAACTTGTGTTAGTCCTTCTCTTAACAGAGGCATAGATACCTTGACAGTAAGGCACTTTCTGATTTAGCGCAGCTGCAGTGTCTGGGAGGGTTCAAGGTCAGCTACTCCAAAGAAAGCACTCTTCTAAGGGAAGGCAACTAAGTTCAGGTGCTTCACCTTGAAGCTGGTTGTTTTTCTAGCCTTTGAAGTTTAAAGTGGCTGCTTTATACAAAATGAAGAAAATGAGGTTACTTTGGTTGTTATAATTTGGTGACTCCATTTGGGGCCATTACAGAGCCATCTCTTCAACCCCTGTGAGTTTTAATTTGCCTTAAAATGTCTTCATTTTGAAAGGTAGTTCTGTTGAATGTAGACATCTTAGTTAACTGCCCCTTCCTTTGCCTTCTGACTGCCATGGTGTTTGAAGGGAAATTGGATGTTCATCTTCTTGATGCTCCTTTGTATGTGATAAGTCACTTCTCTCTTGCATATGTGCATGCTGTGGTGGTGGTGGTGGTGGTGGTGGTGTGTGTGTGTGCGTGTGTGTGTGTTCATGCATCGGGTGTCCTCCTCAGTTGCTCTCCACCTTATTCATTGAGGCAGGATCTCTCAGTTGAACCCAGAGCTCACCGATCTGCTAGGCCAGTGAACCAACTTGCTCTGGGGATTCCTTGTCTCTTCTTCTAAGTGCTACAATTACAGGTGGGTTGCCACCTGGCATTTCTGTGGGTTCTGGGGACCCACACTCATAATCCTCAAGCTTTCACAGCTTTCACTCTGACTACCACGCCCTCTCCTGGGCTCTCTTTGGCTGCTTTTAAGACTCCCTGTCTTTCTTTGACAGTTTTGCTACGTCACCTAAGTGTTTCGTTTCCTTTACATTTAACCTCCCTAAAGTTTCAAAGCTTTTCAGATAGGTAAATTACGGCAGGATTTTTTTTTTCAATGTAGATTTTTATTGAATTTTTGTGCATTTCACACAATACATCTTAACCATATTTAGACCCCCTCTCCATTACTGTAAGGTTTTTTAAATCATACTTGAAAAAATTCTGCTCTTATCTTTTCATACGCCTGCTCTATCCTCTCCTCCCTTTCTGGGGCTCTTAGTACAGCAGGTGTGTTGTGACTGGGTGTTCTCCCCCAGGACTCATGCTGAGGCTGCTCATTCATCTTAACACCCTCTTCTTTTTCTGTTCTCACTGAGGAATCTCACTTGCCTTTTCTTGATGTCTGCTGATTCTTCTGTTGTTGCAAACGTGCTACTGAGTCTTTCTAGCAAATTCTTCCTTTTCGTTATAGCCCCAACATCAGCATTTATTACTATTAGTTTTGGTACTTTTTGCTTCAAGAAACATTGCTATCCTGGATTCCTTTAATTCCTTGGAATATATTCATGACACTGATCGAAGGACCTCTCTAACAAATCCAGGTGGAATATAGAGTTCCTCAAGGGTAGTTTCCACTGATGGCATATTTTTCCGTGTGTGTGGACCATGGATTATTTTTGTTTGTGTGACTTGAAATTGTTAAAGCTGAACATCTTCAGCAATACAGTGTGGGCCTTGGGTTTCCAGAACTTTCAGTATTTTCAGTCACGGTTCATTTTTCCTCCTTTGCTTTGTTTTGTGCTTGTGTGAACTAATTTTCTTAAGTCTCTTTTTCCTGTTTTGTGGGGCCATTGAAATCTCTGTTCAGTCTAGTGTTCAATTAACGATAGAACAGAGCTTTCCTTAAATGCCTCAAACCCAGGGGCTCTGTAACAACTCTGCTTGGACCTTCACCTTCTGCCTGCTGTGTAGGGTCTTAAGGTCATTCAGAGAGGAGGTTAAGACCTTCAGAGGTTTTCTGCTGGCACAAGCTGATCTCCCAGTAGTGTTGTATCTCCCTGTGACTATTCAACTAGTCTACAGGATTTTTAATCTTTAAACATTTATTTATTTATTTTTATGTGTATGTGTGTATGCCTGCTTGTCTGTACATGTACCAGCTGTGTGCAGTGCCCTCAGAAGCCAGAGAGGATGTGGGATCCCATGTAGCTGGAGTTATAGGCAGTTATGAGCTTCCTGATGTGGGTGCTGGCAACTGAACCCAGGTCCTCTGCAAGAGCAGCAGTGCTCTTAACTGCTGACTATTTCTCCAACCCCAATATTATATTAAATTTTTTTTTTGATCTTTGTGAGACAGGTCTCCCTGTAGCCCCAGCTGTCCTGGAACTCACTATGTAGACCAGGCTGGCCTTGAACTCGCAGGGATACGCCTGCCTCTGCCTCCCAAGTGCTGGGACTACAGGCGTGCGCCACCATGCCCGGCCTATATTAAATTTTAAATTAATGTGTGTGGAGGTCAGAGAACAACTTTCCAAAGTCAGTTCTTCAATTTTGTGGGTTCCCAGGATTGAATTTAGAGTGTCAGGCTTGGTGGGAAGTGCCTTTATCCACTGAGCCTGGTCTGTGATATTAAACTATGTTGTTGTTACTATTATTATTATCTTACAAATGCTTTTTTAAAGCTCTTTCCAATCAGCAAACACCAAGCCAGATTAAATGATGACAAGTCTTGCCAGTCAAGGTCTCCAGAGAGCCCCAGACAGATAAGATGGGGACAGTTCTCTGGGGACACAGCCTCTCTCAGTGCTCCAGACCCAGCCTGTGGCCCCAGTGCCTGAGGGCTGCTGGTTCTCATGGCTGCAGTGCAGTGAGTCTCTGGCTTTCAAAGCTAGCAGAGCACTGTTTCAATGGAAACAGGAAAAATTGAAATGTCCCAACGCTTCCTGACTGTACCAAGATTCAGCTGTTTTCTTGAATAAACAGCTTTTAGATGGTTGCTTTTGGCTTTTGGTTAATTTATAGTTCTGAGAAAGTTGATTTTAATGCAAACTGACTGCCTTCTTATTGGTTCACTGAGAAGAGGATTCTTGGAAGGTCTCTGAATTCCGACTGCTGTTTTCTTTTTAAAAAGTCATGAACAAATTTCAGGTTTTTTTTTTTTTCCCCCAGCATCTGCTGGGCTGAGATAATGATTGTTCTCCTGGAGTGGCTCTGGAGATAAACGGTCCCATGGATTTTCAGATTGTGGAGAACCCAGCTGAGTTCCCAGCACAAGTTATTTGGCTTCTCTGCATTTGGGAGCATGTGAGGGTGGTTTCATCCATTCTGAGCACAGAGGAGGAACTGGACTCATGACTGGCCTGCAGTGAACTTTTTTGGGGGGGGAGGTGTTTGAGACAGGGTCTCCCTTTAACCCAGTTGGCCTGGAACTTGCTATGTACATCAGGCTGGCTTTGATCTCACAGAGATCTACCTGCCTCTGTTTTCCTGAGTGCTGGGATTAAAGGCATGTGCCACCGTGCCCAGCTTGCAGTGAACTCTGGTTGGAGTCAGTGCTGCCTTTACAACCCAGGGATGAAATCCAATTGGTCACAATGTATCACCCTCTTAATACATGGTGTTTTATTTGCTAATATATTTCAAAATGTTTTTATTTGTTTTTATTTTTTTGTGTGTATGAGTGTTTTGCCTGTATATAAATGCACCACATGCTTGCAATACCTATGGAGGCCAGAAGATCGCCTGGACCTGGAGTTACGAATGATTGTTAGTCATCGTGTGGGTGCTGGGAACTGAACCTGGGTCCTCTGCAAGAGCAGTCAGTGCTCTTAACTACTGAGCCATTTCTCTAGCCCTATATGATTAATTTTTATTCTTTGAAAATACTGGTTTTTGAGAGGCTGGAAATTGTGTGTGTGTGTGTGTGTGTGTGTGTGTGTGTGTGTGTGCACGAGTGTGTAGGTATGCACATGTGCTGGGTGAGACACTGTCCACCTTTTTTGAGACAAGGTCTCTTCATTGGGATCTGTGACTGATAAGGCTAGGCTAGCTGGCCAGTGAGCTAGCTAGGAATCTGCCTGTCCCTGCTTCTCCAGTGCTGGGATCATAAGCACACACCTTCTGGAAGGTGTTGGGGATGGAACTCAGGTCTTCACATGTGGGCAACAAGCATTTTATCAGTGGAGCTCTCTCTAGCCCCTCCATTTGCTAAGCTTTTACTTAGAATGTTTGTATTTGTGGTCATAAGAGATTGGCTTAATTTTTTTAATCTTTCACCATCTTTGTCCAGTTTGGGCATCTGTCCTAGTTCGTTTCTTCATTGCTGTGACAAAATACTCTGACCACTACCAACTTGGGGAGGAAAGGGTTTATTTAGCTTACATATCCCGGGTCACAGTTCATCTGGGAGCCCAAGGTAGGAACTCAGGGCAGGAACCTGGAGGCAGGAGCTGGAGCACAGGCCATGGAGGAATGCTGCTTACTGGCTTGCTCCCCTGGCCCCTGCTCAGCCTGCTTTTTTATGCAACACAGGCCCACCTGCCCATGGGTGGCACTACCCACAGTGGGCTGGGCCCTCCCACATCACTCATCAAGAAGATGCCCCTCAGACATAGCCACAGGCCAGTCCAATCGAGGAAATTCCCCAATTGAGGCCCCCTCAACCCAGGTGTGTCAAGTTGACACTAAAGCTATCCAGCACAGCATCAGAGTTAATACAACCTCAAAACAAAGCAAAATCAGCTGGGGAGATGCTCTGGCATTAAGTGCTTGCCATGCAGGCCTGAGTTCAGATCCCCAGCACCCATGTAAAAAGCTGGGCATGGTAGTGAGCACCTATAGTCCCAGTATTGGAGAGACAGGTGCAGGGGCTTGGTGTTCAGCCAGCCTCACTGAATCAGTGGGTCAGTGAGAGACCCTGTCTTAAAAAATAAGGTGAGGGCTGGAGAGACTGCTCAAGGGTTAAAAACACTGCCTGCTTTTCCAGAGGACCAGGATTTGGTTCCCAGCACTCACATGGTGGATAACAACCATCAGTAACTCCAGTTCCAGGGAATCTGACACTCTCTTCTGGCTGCTGTAGGCACTGCATGCATGTGGTGCACTTACATGTATGCAGGTAAAACACTCACATACATGATGAAACTATTAAAAAATAAGGTGGAGAGCCACTGAGGAAAGCCACTCAGCGTCTACCTCTGGCTTCCCCCACATATATACACAGGTGCGTGCATACCTGCATACTCAGGTGCACACACGGGAACACATAACACTCATCCTCATTTCCTCTAAAGGAAACAAAAAGCCAAGTTGAACACTAGTGAATCAAGGAGCATTCCCTGTGAGGACTATCAGGGAAAAGAGGACAGATGCACCTTGCAGAGAGGTGGTACTGGTGGTCAAGTAGAGGAGTGCTGGACCTCTCCTAAGGTTGCAGAGGCAAGAGGCTGCTGTGCAGTTCCAAGCAGTAACTCCCAGAGTCCAAGCTCTATGTCGCCCCAGCAATGTGGAAAGCTTGTGGGGAGTGAGCACACAGAACCCAAGGCTTCCTGCTCTCAAGAGTCTCCATGCCCTGGGTGTGGTGTGGAACCAGCAGAGCCACCTGACTTCTTGGGAGGATGTGGGTTTAGATGGAGTTCATAACTGGCCACTTACCTCAGTGTTCTGGGCTGCTCAGATTCTGGGACCCTGTTCAGAACTTGGAAACCAATAGGGAGATCTTAATCACACCTGAGATTATCTCTCCTGACTGCCCAGCAGGAGAGAATTGCAGAAGACATTTAAACTTCATTGATAGACCTAAGAAAAATAAAGGGCTAGGGAGATGACACTGTGGATAAAGCACTTGCTGTACAAATATGAGAACCAGAGTTCGAATCCCTAGCACCCACATAAAAGCTGGCAGGTGTGGTGGCCTACCTGTAATCCCAGCGCTCAGGAGATGGAGACAGGGAATCCCAGAGGAGCAAGCTGTCTCATCAGACCATAGCACCGTTTTGTTTTTCTTTTGTATGTGTGCACATGTGCGTATGTGTGCGCGCCGGCATGCAGAGGCCATAGGTTGACGTCAGGTATCTTCCTCCATTGTTTCCATCTTATTTTGAGACAGAGTCTCACACTGAACCTGGAACTCACAGATTTGGCTAGACTGGTTAGCCAGCAAATTCCAAGGATTCTTCTGTCTCTGCTCTGCCTCCCCCAGAGGTGGGATCACAGGTGTGTGCTAGGGATTCGAACTCAGGTCTTCATGCTTGTGCAACAAGAATTTTGCCCACTGAGCCATCTCCCAGCCTCTCACATGACTGTTTCATGCTTTTTTTTTTTTAATAACTTCTTTTCTATTTATTTATGCCCCTTTCCAGGAGCTGCAAGAAGACAAGCCTGCCTTCATTCATCTCTATGTTTGCAGCTCTGAACAGGGCCCAGCACTGAACAGGAGCCCTCTGAGTCCTGGTGGAGCTGAACATGCAGGGCTGTTTCTGAGTGAGGCTTTCAAGAAAAGAACTGTTGAGATGTGAAGAGATTAGCTGTGAGGCAGAGCCGAGCGGTCTCTTGTTCAACATCTATTCCAGCCTCCACCACGCTTGCCTTCTTATACCAAGAAGCCGGGGGTTGCGGGGGGGCAACAACAATTTCCCTAACTCCCTTGCAGGAAGGATTTCAGGTGTGATTTAGCATCTACCAATCAGAGTCACATGTGCAGGACAGGCTTTGGAAAGACTTCAAATGGGAAGAGAGATGGGGCATGAGCACCCCTTTCTTTGGCATGGTGTGCTTAAGTAGCTTCCCGATTTGTTGGTTTCCTTGGCAACAGTGGAGGAGACCCAGAAGGATTCTGGGGACTGGAGGTTTTCCCTAGGGCTCAGCTCACAGCCTGCTTCTGTTGTCTTGATGGTCGTCAGGCTCCTAGTGCTCCTTGCTAGACAGAGCTCCTTCTGCCTAACGGCGGAGCTGCCTTTTGTTAGCTACCAAGGAATCTCAACAGGCCACACACTGCAGGTTTTCAGGGAAATGGATTTCTGTGGTTGATTACCTGATCTGATTCAAAGGCAGACAGCTAGGGCTGTGGCTCAGTGGTAGAGTGCTTGCCTAGCATGCACAAGGCCTGGGTTCCGTCCTCAGCAGCGCAAAACCAAGAAAAGCACACCCAGTGGATTCAAAGGCAGGGAGGGGCCTCGGCAGAGAGGGAGGGACCTAGAGGCATTTCACCAGAGAAGAAGGCAAGTCCTGGTGGCCAGCAGGCGACTGTGACCATCTATTAGAGCAAGGATGAAGAATATAGTATAGGGGAGATGGCTCTGTAGGTTAAGAGCTTGTCACACAAGCCTGACAATCTGAGTTCAGATCCTCAGAAACTGCATAAAAGCCAGGCACAGTAGCATAAGTCTGTTATCCCAGCATTCCTTACTCAGAGATGGGAGGAGGAGACAGGACACTCAACAGAAGCTCACAGGGCAGCTAGCCACAGAGACCCTGTCTCAACTAAGGTAGAAAGATAATGACTGATGACTGAAGGCTGTCCTCTGATCTTGACAGATGGGCCATGGCCTGTGTGTACCTGCACCTACACACACTGACAAGCACATGCACTCCTGCATCACACGTATACACAATAAACTTGATCAAAGGAGGGACTGGCTGAAGAATTATTACGCACAATAAACTATTTTTAAAATTGTATGAATGTTTTGCCTGCATATATGTATATAAGTGCACCCATGTCGTGCAATGCCCATAGAGGCCAGAAGGGGGCATTGGATCCCTTTGACCTGGAGTTAAACATGGTTGTTAACTGCCATGTGGCTGTGGGAACTGAACTGGGGTCCTCTGCAGGAGCAGCCAGTGTTCTTAACTGCAAAGCTGTCTCTCCTTCCCCCTCCGTCTTTTGAGACAGGGCCTCTCATTGAACCTGAAGCTTGCCAGTTTGACTAGATTGGTGTTCAAGTTATTTTCTAGTTCTATGATAAACACCATGACCCAAAACCAACCTGAGGAGGAAGTGATTTATTTGGCTTAGTCTTCCACATTAAAGTCCAAGACAGGAACTCAAGGCAGGAACCTGGAGGCAGGAGCTGAAGTGGAGATCACGGAGGAATGTTCCTGCCATTATGGATATCTTCCATTGTCAACTTGACATAACTGGGTGAAGGGAACCTCAATTGAGGAGTTTCTTCCATTGGATTGTCCTGTGGCCATGTCTGTGAGGTATTTTCTTGACTGATGAGTGATGTGGGAGGGCCCAACCCATGGTGGGCGGTGCCACCCCTGGGCATGAGGTCCTGGATCGTATAAGCAAGCAGGCTGAGCACAGGCCAACCTCCATGGTCTGTGCTCCAGGTTCCTGCCTTCTTTTCCCTTGATGATGGGCTGTGAACTGGATGCCAGACCCAAGTTGGTTTGATCAGTGTTTTTATTTCAGTAGTAGAAAGTAATACAGCAGCTTACTGGTTTGCTGGTACCTCTGCCTCGTTTGGCTAGCTTTCTTATACAGCCCAGGCCCACCCGCCCAGGGATGGGACCGCCCACAGTGGGCTGGGTCCTCCTAATATCGATTAATAATTAAGAAAATGCCCCATAGGTTTGCCCACACGCCAGTCTGACGGAGGTAATTCCTTAAATGATCTTCCCTCTTCCCAGGTGTGTCTAGCTTTGTGTCAAATTGGCAACAACTAACCAGTCCAACTGACTAGCCAGTGAAGTCCCAGGGATCTGCCTGTCTCTGCCTCCCCAACACTGGGGCGACAGGCCCATGCCTCCATGCCTTTTTCATGGATGCTGGGGATATAAACTCACGTCATCATTCTTGTGAGGAAGGCACTTTACCCTCTGAGTTACCATCTCCTCAACCTTTATGCCTCAATTCTGATTTTATCTTGACTTGATCAAAGGAGGGACTGGCTGAAGAATCTGGATTCAGTTTGCTGGTTTGAGTAGCTTTGAGTTCTTTTTATAATTTTTTTAAAAAATATTTTATTATTATGTTGTTTTGCCTGCATGTATGTGAGTGCACCCATGTTGTGCAATGCTGCGGAGGTCAGAACAGGCTTCGGATTCCCCTGGAACTGGAGTTAAGGATGGTTCATAGCTGCCATGTGCGTGCTGGGAATCAGCCGAGGTCCTCTTCAAGAGCAGTCAGTGCTCTTAACCGCTGAGCCATCTCTCCAGCCACAGCTTTGAGTTCTTATATTTTCTTGGGTGGTTGATTATTTTCAAAGATGGCTGTCATGAATCACCCCTGCTTGCCTGAGGTAATCTGTCCCAGGTTGGATGGGGTGATTGCCCAACTCCTGTTAGCCAATAAGATGCATCAGAAACAGAGGCAGGAGGCTTCCGGTTTGGTGAGCCCTGAACACCCATGTCAGAATTCCACCATACTGCTGGGGACAGCAGTCATGAGGAATGTGAGGTGATAGACACAGAGCGAGGGGTCCAGCATGGGTTCCAGCCCCGTAATTAGCTCTGTACACTTTCTCTGCAACCTGGGATTCCCCTTCAAGAGCTTGGTTCTGGAAATCTGGGTTTGGTTGGATGTCAGGAGAATGTTGGCCTTCACAGAGATTCTGTCCTCAGAAGCTCTAGAGAAAAGCCATGGGTGGGTGGGCGGGATCTGGAGGTGGGGAGAGAGATTCACAGCTCCACATGGCCAGCAGAGGCTACCTGTCCCTGGGCAGTGTCTGCCACTCAGAGCCCTGACCCAGGTTGCTATGATGCAGTGCCTGCTCTTAGCAAATGTCAAAGTGAGGAGGAGCTTCTCAGGCCAAGGTTCAGGAAACACCCTGAGTGCCCTGGCGGGGTGCCACATCGTTGGCAGGGACAACAATGGAAGAGCCAGAATCACTTCTCAGTATCTTCCTGTTCCAGACACTACAGAGAGGAACAGAGGACAGAGCTGTGGATGGACAGAGACACTGGTGATCCTGGGTTTGCTGCCCTCTAATCAGAGTGGTCCATGTGGCTGGTCCCTGGCATCCCTTCCTCCATTCCCACCCCCCCCCATGCATTGTCTAAGCTGAGGATCAATTCTTCAGCCCTCTTGGACTGAGTGTAAGGTGGGATGGGGCAACCATCAGGAGGGTCACCCCCAGAGAGGTGCCAAATATGGACTCTTGTGGGGGATACTTCCTCACCCCATCCATGGCAACTCTGCTGGTCACTCAGGAATGGAAATACTGTTTGTTCTTTTTTAAAAAATTATTTATTTAATAACCACATACTTAGAAGAAGCATTTCATTACAACAGCATTGACATATTCAATAACAATTTCCTGAGCTAAGATGCATCTCTTTCAAAATTGGCTGTAAATTTTTAAGTTTACAGTTGAATTATTACAGTTATACAATATTGTACTCAGTATAAACTCTATAAGACATAAAATTAAATGAGGTTTTAACCTTTAAAAAAGATCTCCATTTCATTATTAAAATACACAGTTTCATACAGAAAAATTCATTTTTAATGCAATTGACATTAAGATGTTTACACATGCATTTCTAATCTCTATATATCTGATTATTACTAGTCATAGTCAGTTACTTTCTGAGCTCCTTGGCATCTGAGCATGGATAAAAAGTCATCAGGTAGATTTCAATGGTAATATTTTTCACATCTACTAATTATGAAGGAGAAAATTTTTATGCTTTGAAGAATTATTTTTTAATCATTAAAAATATTTTTTAATAACTACATGATTAGAAGAAGCATTTCACTACAGCTTTAACGTATTCAGTAACACACTCCAGAGCAAGAATTCATCTCTTTCACAAGTGGGTGCAAATTTCTAGGTTCACAGTTGAATTAACACAGTTATACAATATTGAACTCAGTACAAGCCCTGTAAGACATAAAATTGTTTGTTCTTTTTTAGAGACAGGATTTCATTTAGGTCCTGCAAACCTCAAATTTGCTTCATAGCTGAAGATGACCTTGAACTTCTGATCTTTCTACCTCTACCTCTGGAGTGGCAGTTTATGTAGCACTGAGGATCAAACCAAGGGCCTGTGCAAGTTAGGCAAGCACTCTACCAACTCAGCCACATTGCCAGCCCCATGCATTTTTTAGCCAAGGAGGAATAAGATGTTGCCAGGGAGGAAGGACAGATTGCCAGATGTTTTCTCTTCTAGAAAGGACATCCAGGAGGAGATGGGCCTATCTGGTATGGTGCCTGGCCAAATCACTTTATCTCAATTGTCTGCTGAGAACAGAGGTGACAGGTGGGGACCATGTGTTACACCACATTCTCTCATAAGTTACAATTGTCATTAAGCTCATTGCTGTAACTAATAATTCTCTATAAACCAAATCCAGTATGCTCATGCTTAGGAATGACAGAACTTTTGTGACTGTCAATCACAATCTTTTGTCAACTTTTTCATTGTCCATCTGACCGGATTTAGAATCACCTGGGAGATTGGTGAGGCACACCTCCAGGTGTATCTGTGAAGGTGTTTCCAGAGAGGATTAACAGAGGGTAAAGACCAGCTCTGAGTATAGGTGGCACCACCAAGGGATGGGGATGCAGATAGAATAAAAGGAGGAAAATCTTTCTTCTGCTTCCTGTATGTCATCCTCACCACCACGGACTGACTGACAGTGTGAGCAAAATAAATCCTTCCTCTCCTTAAGTTCTGTCTCTGTTGGGTGTTTGACTAATGACAAGAAAGGTTCCTAAGATTCTGCGGTCCTTGTCTCCAAAGATGGCCACTGTTAATTCCTCCCCACCCTCTTTCACTGTTGGGATGTAGTACCTAAACCAGGTGTAGTGGCGCCATACACTTGTAATCCCTGTACTCGGGTGGCTGAGATAGGATTTCTGAAAGGTTGAAGGTAGCCTGGGCTACATAGCAAGACTCTCTCTCTCTCTCTCTCTCTCTCTCTCTCTCTCTCTCTCTCTCACACACACACACACACACACACACACACACATAAAGCAAAACAAAACAGAACAGAGGTGAAACTTCATCCTTTCTCTGAGAATGTGGGAGTGTGCTATGACCCCCTTGATTAACAGAATGTAGTCGCTGTGGTGATCTGAGGATGGGTCTGAAGTGAGCTGGCCATTTCTTTTGCCTCTTTTGTAACCCTCATTTTTGAGATCCTGCCTTTCAGAACCTGGCTGCCCAGGCTGATGGAGAGGACATAGGAGCAGGACCTTGGGTCATAGCCAGCATCAGCTATTGAGAGAGCTGACTGGGGGCTTCTGCTCAGAGTGATTCCCAGGAGTGTGGCCACCTGGGCCTTGCTGACTTCCAGTAGGATGAGTCAAAATAAATTGGCATTGTTTGGAGCCCCGAGTGTCCTGGTAGGTTGTTGTGGTGCGTAGAGGTCCTTCTAAATGGTTGGCTCACTCCTGAGCCCCTGTCACTGTCTGTCTCTCCTGCAGGCATGTACAGCAAGCCACACCCTTCCTGTCCCCTGTTCTGCAGTTCACACACTGGAACTCTGTGGCCAGTGCCTGAGCTCCTCACCATTCCTGAAATGTCTGGATGGCTATCTGGAAGCCACAGGGAGAAATGACGTTTGGAGGCTCAGGGCTCATGGTCAAGACCTGGCCATACTACTTACCTTCAGTGGGACCTTAGTCTCTTCTTGATTGTGGGTTTTCATCTGTAAATGGAACTTAGTCCTAGCCACTCCTTCCCAGAGCCAGGAAATGGGGCAAACAACACAGTTCACATGGAAGCTCTTTAAAGATGGCCATGTGTTCTCTTATGTAAGTGATCGTCGCTCTCTGCTGCATGGAGAGGACCCAGTGGGAGCTCAGCCACCAACAGTCCCTCTCCTCCAGTTAGCCCTTCCCTGGCAATTTCTGCTCCAGGAAAGAAGATCACTGGAGGAAATAAACACTGCTATCATCTTCATCATCATCATCAGCAACAGCACTATTACAGGCAACAAAGGGATCTTATCCGTCATCCCCTCACCATCCTAACATCTCACTTCTTGAGCATAAACCAAGCTAGATCATTTGGCATTGATTCTCACAATGGTCTTTGGGTGTGTGTGTGATTATTAAATGTCTTTCCCGGATGAAGAAATCAAAGCGAGTCCAAGTTAACTGAGCCCACCTACTGGAGATCTTTCAGAAATGGATTTGGGAACTTTGCTTTATGTCCTAAGATTGGAACAATACAGAGGAGGTGAGTGTGAACCCTGTGGAAGATGCTATGCAAGTCCATGGAGCACTCCGTAGACTTCCATCTCCTAGAAGAGAACAGAGGGCTATGGATGCAGCTAGAATAGAGTGCTTGTGAAGCATGCACGAGGCCCTGGTTTGATCCCCAGCACCATACAAAGTAGGCATGGTGGTACATGTCTGTCATTCCAGCACTCAGGAAGTGGAGGCAGGCGATGAGGAGTTCGGGTCATCCTCTGCTACATAGTGAGTTTGAGGCCACACTGGGATACATGCAGCCCTATCTCCAAAAATAAAATAAAGTAAAATAAAATAAAATAAAATGGAACTGTAGAGATGGCTCAGTGGTTAAGAGCATTGGCTGCTCTTCCAGAGGACCCAGGTTAGGTTCCCAGCACTCACATGGCTGCTAACAGCCATCCTTAACTCCAGTTCCAGAGGGTCTGATGCCCTCGTCTGATCTCTGAAGGTAGGAAATTGTTCTAAAATCTACTGCAGCAGAGTGATCAGAGTCTGCAACAGCCTGCAAATTCATTTCAGAGTAACTGGAAGAGTCCAAAGCTGTCCAACACACAGAAACCAGAAAGAGGTGAGGAGCTGGAAATACTAAATTCCCTCATTTGATCAAACACATTTGCATATGTCAACTTATCTACCACACCCGTGAAGGTTGGTATGGACTGACAACTTGAAAGCATTTAAAATCACCTGGGAGACCACGGACATGTCTGTGAGGAAGTTTCTAGATTACACTGAGGAGGGAAGACCCACCCTGAATGTGGGAAGCACCGTCCCATGGACTGGGTCCTGGACTGAATAAAGAGGAGAAAGTGAGCCCAGCACCAGCAGTCATCTCTCTCTGCTTCCTGACTGTGGATGCCATGTGGCCTGCTCCTGCCGCCAGGCCTTCCCATCACGAAGGACTGTACTCTTGAGCTATGAGACAAAATAAGCTCTTCCTTCCTTCTTCCCTTCTTGTTTTTTTTTCCAGTTGCTTTGTCTCAGCAACAGAAAAAGTCACTAATACAGTCCCTCGTGCCTATGTACAAATAGTATGTGCCAATAAAAAAACACAAAGAAATTAAAAAGAAGTAAACTTGGCTCATTGGAAAATTAAAACCCAGATAAAAAGGATGTTTGCTGTCACACACACGTTCCTCCTTTCCCCATCAACCTCCGAGAACTAATGACTGTCAAGGGCCCTGGGTGTTTGGGATGTCAACAATGTTATTAAGCTGCACTCCAAACTCCAGCGATGGGAATATCAGTCTTTGGGTCGGGGGAGGCGGGAAATCACCCTTTGGCAGGAGAAGAGAGGCAACAAGGGCTGTGTCTGAAACTGTCTCCACCCAGCCAGTCACGGGCTAGGGCTGAGGGGAAGCCAAGCATCCCTGATTTATTTGCTCTGTGCAACAGCCTTTCGGAAGTCGGGCAGGCACTAATTAGATACCCACTCGTGAAGATGCTATCGCTAACTGGAAGGCATCCAAATTGCTCTCTTTGTTCCGAGGCTTTGGAAGAAGATGTCCCCCTCCCCAACTCTCCTCCTATCCCATCCTCACTTGCCAAACCTCAAGGACCACAAATATAGCTAATTATGTCAGCCTGGCTTGATGCTGCTGTTTAGATAGCATCTTTCATTAGCGTTGACCTTCCGGCTGCCCGGCTGCTGGACCTGTGGGAACTTGCGGGTGGAGGGATGCAGGGATGTGTTGGTTATCCTGGTGACATGGGAAAGCAATGAAGCAGGAAGTGGAGGGCATTGGGGACATCTCTAACTCACCCCAAAATGTGTGTCCTCTTTCCTCCAGGCCTCCTGTGCTCCCACAAGGTGGCAGCAAGCCCTTTGATGACATCGATACTGTGAGTCTTGGCTAAGGGAGTTGGAGAATTGGGAGTCAGTTTCTTGACTGTCTATGCCTTGTATCTTCAAAGTGCCTCATAGACATTCTCTGGAGATTGTATGTGGATGCGTGTGTGTGTGTAGGGGTGCACAGGTACGTTCGTGTAAATGCACGTGGAGGCTAAAGAATGGCCTCAAGTGTCATTCCTCAGGCGTGGACCCCCAAGTTTTTTGAGGCTGGGTCTCTCACTGGCTTGGAGCTCACTGCTGTCTAGGCTAGGCTGGTTGGCCAGTGAGCCCAGGGCTCCTCCTGCCTCTTCCTCCTCAGTGCTGGGGGTACAAGCACATGCCACTATGCTCAGCCTTTCTAAGTGGGTTCTGGGACTCAAACTTAGGTCTTCATGTTTGTGTAGCCCTTTAATCGATGGAGCCACCTCCCTAGCTGTGGGGTGAGTTTTTGAGGGTAGGCAGACAGACACTGTGTTTTAGTTATTGCCCCATACCCTGCTTCCCTAGTTTCCTACCCAGCCTTAGTCGTAGAAGGCTCTTGGGCAGTAGGCTCAGAGTTCAGCTTGTGCAATGTGCGAACCAATGGCCAGCGGGAGGGAGGGGCGGCTGATGTACTTTAAATGAACAGATCATTTCTATATTTGTTAACCCAGGTCTCTAGCTGGGTTCTGAGCCCAGGAATCAAGCTAAATAGCATCAGGTTACCAAGAGTCTGAGAACGGCCCTCATTGGGAAGTTTTTTGCAACACTGAGGCAGCATGGGGCTTGGGAGCCAAAAGCATCACAGCTAATGCAGAAGTGAGTGGGGAGTCATTTCCTGGGCCGTCCTGATGCTCCTTTGGGGCCTGTGAGCATGTCTGTTCTGTGGGCGTGAGATGGTTCCCAGCCCCATGTGTGGCCAGGTGGGCAGCTGACCAAAGAAAGGGCTGAAAAAACTTTGTACGCAAAGTGGCCTTTTTTGTCGTGTGTGTGTGTGTGTGTGTGTGTGTGTGTGTGTGCTGGGGTGGAATACAAGGCCTTGCACTTGCTAGGTAAGTGTACTATTGAGCTATACCCCAATCCCTGCCTAAGACATAGGAGCCCTTTAGGATGTCACCAGCCACTCACTGGTTGGTTGGTTCTAGGCCAGTGCTCTGCCATTGAGTCAAACCCCAAACCCTCCCCAGTAAATTCTGGGAAGATGTCCTACTACTGACTCACACTCCCAGCCCCTCACTGGTGGATTCTAGGCAGATGCCCTACCGTGGAGCCGTGTCTTCGGTTCCTCGCTGGCTGATTCTAGGTCAGTGCTCTACCATTAAGCCAACCCCAAACCCCTCAATAGTAGATTCGAGGCAGGAACCCTACAGCTAAACTTTGTCACCAACCTGTCGCTATAGAATTCTAGGCTAGCACTGTACAGCCGAGCCGCACCCCTATCACTGGTAGATTCTAGGCAGGTGCTCTACCACTGAGCCATACCGCCCCCAAGTCCCTCACTGATGGATTCTAAGTAGGCATTTTGCACTGAGCCACATCCCCAGTCCCTCACTGGTGGATTCTAGGCAGGCATTGTACTGATGAGCCAGGCCTTGATCATCCCTCACATGGTCCAGCAAATGGGAGGGTGAAAAATAATCACCTTCTACCTTCTGTCTTCAACTTTCCATGTCATTTTTTTTTTTTTAGTGTCACCAGGGCCACAAGGAGGGATAATTGCTCACCTTTCCTTGCTAGGAGTTTTGAAGCCATACTGTCCACCAATGCCTGTAGTATTCTCATTTATCAGCCTCTCTCTCTCTCTCTCTCTCTCTCTCTCTCTCTCTCTCTCTCTCTCTCTGTGTTTGTTTCACATCACAGACCCAGGCTACTGAAATACTCATCTCATCAAAATAAGCCTTCATTTACATGAACAGTATCATCGACACCTGAGAGAAAAGTTTGGGATTAGGACCAAGACTCCCCAGAACTGACAAGATGTGGGAGCCATGGAAACCTCCTTCACTCCAGAGGGCAGACTGATTCTGACAGACAAGAGAGAGAGATTTTTGTTTCATCCATAGCCCAGAATATCTGGCTGGCATCCCAGCCGGCTCTGCTGTATAGAAGTCACTTCAGATGTAGCCTAGCTCTTTGTGAACCACTTGTAGAAGAACAGTCAACACTCCGCTCGCCGCCTGGACCCACCTGCCTTCCCTGATTTGATCAGAGACGTTTTCTTTGTCAGGGTCCCTGTCCAAATAAATCCTGTGCTAGGAGAACCTGGATTTTCTCAGCTGTATAAACCATGTGGAGACAGCTCAAGGCAGATGGTGAACTCTGTCCTGTACATGGGCAGGAGCACTTGTGGGTCAGTGGGGGACAGCCATTTCTGTCTATACAACAACCACTGTGGGCTGTTTTCTCATGGGCCAGGCCTTGTGCTGGCTATCTTATTCAGCTTATAGCAGCCTTACAAGGCAGGCTAAGGCTATCTTCACTTATGCTCAAGGTCAACACCCAGGGCTCAGGGACAAAGAAGATTTATCTGAAGTCATGAAGCAGGTACATCAAAATGATTTGTGAGACTTTTCCTTGGGAGATGTGACACTAAAGTCCATTCACCCTAGATAGGGAACCCATGACAGACCAAAGTAAGGAGACCGCCAAAGTGCTGGGAACTGAACCCAGGTCCTCCACAAAAGCAACCAGTGCTCTTAATCACCGAGCCATCTCTCCAGCCCCTATCTTCACTGTATTTTTTGAGACAGGGTCTCTCACTGAACTTGGGACTCACCAATCAGGTCAGATTAGACAGCCAGAGAGAGACTTGGAGGTCCTCCCTTCTCTGCCTCCCCACCGCTGAGATTATAGGCACAAGCTGACCCACCTGACTTTTCATATGGATGTAGGGGACCTGAACTCAAGTCCCCATGTTTTCAGAGCAGGCACTGCACTGACTGAGAATCTCCCCGACCCCTGCCTAACTTTCAGTCCCATGCCCAAACCAGCACAGCTGTTGTGTGACACTATTTGTGGGGAGATGTGAACAAACATCTACTCAGCCCAGATAGGGAACCAACGACACACCAAAGTAGATACCTCTACCTTGGGGAACCATTGAGTTTATTAGGGTTACTTACAAGAGTGTGGAGGGTTACCTACAGGAGCAGAAATGACTCAAAGTCAGCTGTATCACCGAAGCCCACCCAGCACAGGCAACAGCTTGTAAAAGCAGGAAACCTGGAGCGTACTGCACAACTGCAGGGGGCTCAACAGGTCTGAGAGCCTCATCTAGGCAGCTCAGCTCCTGGGAAAGGCCTTTCCCCTAGTAGTTATTACTGCTTCTGGAACCTTGGGTGGGGTGTGTGTGTGTGTGTGTGTGTGTGTGTGTGTGTGTGTGTGTTGTAAGCTTCAGCTTTCTGAGATTTGTACATTTGTTGACGCTGAGTCTCACCAGCCTCCTGGTGAGTCAACACAAGACATTTGAATCCCTTGTGTCTCTCTTTCAAAAGCCTAAGCTGTCCTGATTACTCCGGGAGTTCAAGTCCCTTGGTGTAGGGGACATGCCTACAGGGCCAGGTGGGCTGAACTGGGTGCTGAGTCTGGGTTAAGAACTCTCACCTCCCTCCCTTCCTCCATCCTCCCTCTGCCTCCTGTTTTAATGACCAGGAAGTCTGTGTTATTTTTATTTGGAGCAGCTATGTAAGTGGAAGGGTTCTGGCATGGACCAGGGAAGAGATCACACAGAGATGGACTGCTTGGATGGACTGGTCAGGAGGAGGAGGCTGGTGTGGCTGGTGACACAGGTATGTCAGGTTTTGAGGGACATTCCTGTGGGCCACACAGAGGCTTGGACTGAAGGTGGAGGGGTAACAAGCCCGGTCCCAGGGGTACGACCAGATGGTTACACAGGGGTGGTGCCTACTCAATGAGAATTCTCACACCCGTCAGTGGGAGCAGATGGAGACATGGCATGTTTTGGGAAGGTTCTAGTTTGGGGGCCTCTTTAAATATGATGATTTTTGCATTTGTTCAAGCTATTTTAAAAATTCAAAGCAAAGCTGAATTCTGGGGATGCACCATGGTTGGTGGCACAGAGCCCGGCTTCAAACTCAAAAATCTCCAGCAAACTCAAAGCCCCGCAGTGAGCGGAAGTCACTTGCTACAAGTCTGTGTGCTGGCTCGCTAGGTGATGGGTCATGGGGTGACTGTTTGCTGTACACTTCTTGATACCCATCTGTTAACGTAAACAGCTCACTGTGGTGACTTGATAATGCGTCTGGATTCTGCTCCTGGCAAGGACCAGGAACCCATAATCCTAACAACCTAAATAACAGAAATACAGCATCAGAAGTGATAGTCTTCTGCCATGGGAATTATGAGGGTTAATCTTGATTTTCAACTTGATGGGATTTAGATTCAACATGGAGACAAACCTCTGGGCCTGTGTGTGAGGAAGGAAGTTTCTAGATTAGGTTCACTGACTGTGGCAGCACCATCCCATGATTACATACAAAAGAGAAAGTGAGCTGAGCACCAGCATCCATCTCCCTCTGCTTCCTGACTGTGGATGCCATGTGACCAGCTGCCTCTTGATCCACCACCACGCCTTCCCTCCACGACGGACTCCTTCAGTCTCCGAGATGGAAAACACATTGTGTGAGATCTGCTGTGGTTTGATATGTCTCCACGAGCCCACGTGTTTGAACACTTGCTCCTCGGCAGGTGGCACTGTTTGGGAAGATTGCAGCATCTTTAGGAGGAGAAGCCTCATTGGAAGAAGTGGGTCACTGAGGGTGCCCTACTTCCTGTCTGCACTGTCTGTTTCCCATTCTCCCAAGCAGTGAGGAGGGGAGCTACACCAGCTGCGGACTCCTGTCACCATGGAGGCCCTTGCCAATATACCTTCGACTCTACAATGGACTGTATCCCCTCAAAGTCAAAACTTTCCTTCCTTAAGTTGTTTTAGGGAGGTATTTCGTCATAGAAATGAGAAAAATAACTAACGTAAAATTCAAAGCAGATCAAACCACAGGGGGAAAAAAGGTCAGTGATTTTGATAATAGAGTCATTGAAACTATACAAAACAAAGTACCCAGAGGGAAAGAGCCAGAAAAAATAAACAGCATTATAGTGATCAATGAGACAGCATCAAGTGATCTAACACATGAGGAACTACAGACCCAAGAGGAAGGGAAGGGGAGAGAAATAATTGACAAGATGCTTTTTATAAAAAATGTATTATTTTACTTTAAATTATGTGTGTCAGATGTGCACGCATGCATCTGAGTGTAGATATTCTTGTAAACCAGAGGCATCAGATCCCCTGGAGCTAGCATTACCGATAGTTATAAGCAACTGAACACAGGTACCCCTACAAAAGCAGTGTGCGCTTAACCTCTAAACCTGCTGCCTCTCCAACCTTCTGAAACAGGTTTTAGTTTGAGTACAACCATAACTCCCATAGGGTCAAGAGTATCCTGGGAAGAAGAAAACCAAGGAAACAGGGACAGTGTATCACAAGCTCTGTAAGCCAGTCATCTAGGGGCTGGCGAGGTGGCTGTTAGGAAAGCGCTTGCCTCACAAGCAGGAGGATCTGAGTTCCAGTACAAGAAGAGATGATGTACATGAATGGCAGTGCTGGGAAGGGCGGAGACACGAGGTGCCCTGGGGCTTGCCAGCCAGCCAGTGTAGTTGATTGCTGAGCTCCAGGTTAGTGAGAGACCCTCAAAACGTAAGGTAGAAAACAATAGAGGAAGACATCTCTGGCCTCCGCATGCAGGCACACACATATGTATATGAATGTACACACACACACACGCACACACACACACACACAGACAGTGATTAGGAGAGAACCTCAAAGGTACCTGAGACGATGGACACCTTGTATCCAAGGAAGACTGGGGTGAAGGCAAACCTTACATCAGAGGTCTAGAAGACTTAAAGTGTTATCTCCAGAGAACTGGGTATGAAAATCTCAGGTTGTGATTCTAAACTCACTGCAAATCTTCCTCAGAACTTAATAAGACAAAATTAAAAATTTTCCCAGACAAACAAAAACGGACAGGATTAATTACCCATGGACTTGAGCTGTGAGATGAGAAAGCAGCTCCCTCAGACAGAAGGAGGATGACAGGAGACGGAAATCTGAATGTTCACTGAGGAATCAAAAGTGTCAGAGATGGTAAACATGGCCTAGGAGTGTCACACAGCTTGCTGTTGCTGTGACAGAATACCAGAGTGAAGCAACCTGAAGAAAGAGAAGCTTTATTTTGGCTCATAGTTTCAGAGGATTCAGTCCAGGGTCACCTGGCTCCATTGCTTTTAGGACAGTTGTATGGGAGAAACAACATGGTAGAAGATGGGGGGGTGCTGTTTACTTCACAGCAGGAGAGAGAGAGAGAGAGAGAGAGAGAGAGAGAGAGAGAGAGAAAACAGGTGTGGGAAATGAGACTCCTGCCCCGTTATAACAAAGTCAAGAGATTCTGATTAGTGAAAGTGAGGTGGTTTTATTGCCATTTCTGCAGAACCAGGTACCAGCTCAAACAAAATGGCCGACACACTATCCAAGCACCAGGAACAATTTTCATAGCCCTGAACCCTAACCCTTATTCCCCACTGGCTGGGGGCCTGGGAGAGGAGGCATAATCTTCCAATCCTTTCCCTAGGTTTTCTTTATTTCCCAAGAGGGTAAATTCTTTCCTTTAGTTAACCCCATTTTTTAAATTGGAGACAAGGTCTCCCCGTAGCCACAGCTGGCCTGTAAACCAGGCTGGCCTCCATCTCATAGAGATCTGTCCACCTCTACCTCTTGAGTGCTGGGATTAAAGGCGCATGTCACTTGGTCTTCTTTTTTGTAGATGCCTGACCTTGTAGGTCAGCCATTGTGGACGTTCCCCCTTACCAGACATGATTGTCCTAAACCTGTGCTTCAACTTTTTCCTTTCAGCACACGCACTCAGTCAGGTAATCAGCTACTTGTCAGCTTCTGTTCTCAGATGACGGATAAGCAGGGTCAGCCATCGGTGGAGAAAGGGACAGGAGCCTAATGCCTCCTGTTTTATATGTAATTCTTTAAGGAACTTAAGTCTATCTAAGGCATTTTATATTGAAAATGAATCATAGCACTTTATTCCTTACACAGGGACAAGGTATGTGCCCCCAGGGACCACTCCCTTAAGGCCCACCAACTAAGTTGTCACTTCCAAACAGTCCAGGAACCCGTCCGTGAATTAATCAATCAATGAGGGCAGAGTCATTATGATCCAATCACTTCTCAAAGCCAGCCACTAAGCCTTGAGCACATGGCCCTGGAGGGGTATTTTAGATCCTAGCTATAACATACACACATACATATACAAACACACTTACACATATACATACACAGATATACTCATGTACACACATTTATACACACACATGCATGGGCACACACATACATACATGTACACATGCATATGCACCCACACATAGACATGCATACATGCATTCACATATATACAAATGTTCAGACACATATCCATGCATATACACCCATACATACATGTATACATACAGATACACATACACATCTATACACATGTCATGTATATATACATATGTACACATACACACCTGTATACATATACACATACACATCTATACACATACATATGTATACATATACACATGCATACACATATACATATATACAGACACAAACATATACACATGCATACCTACCTATACACACATCCAAACACACATACATACAATGCAAATATATATGTGTGTATATTTTAAAATTTTTACTTATTTTAGCTGGGTGTGGTGGCACACGCCTTTAATCCCAGCACTTGGGAGGCAGAGGCAGGTGGATCTCTGTGAGTTCGAGGCCAGCCTGGTCTACATGGTGAGTTCCAGGTCACCTGGGGCTACAGGGAGACCCTGTCTTGAAAAGACCAAAAAAAATGTTTTTTACTTATTTTTATTTTATGTGTATTAGTGTTTTGCTTGCATCTACGAGTACTGCATTTAGCGTTATGCGATGCCCATGGAGGCCAGAAGAGGGTGTTGGATCCCCTGGAACTGGAGTTACAGACAGTTGTTAGCCATCATGTGGACTGAACCCAGGTCCTATGGAAGAGCAGCCAGTGCTCTTAACTGCTGAGCCATCTCTCCAGCCCTATACATTTATTTTTTAATTTCCTTTTTGTGATACTAGGTGAAACCTGGGGACTCACACATGCTAGGCAAGTAGGTGTTCTACTACTGAGCTATAACACAGCCTTACACTTAGAAGTTTAAAATCATTTAAAAATGTAATTGGCTGTTTAAAACAAATAATAAGACAGCAACACAATCTTACACTTAACGTGTTTAAAATAATTTAAAAATGTAATTGGCTGTTTAAAACAAATAATAAGACAGCAACACAATCTTACACTTATACACTTAAAATCATTTAAAAATGTAATTGGCTGTTTAAAACAAATAATAAGAATGCCCTTTGAGGTTTGTAACAGCTGTAGAGGTGATATGCGCGTCACTAGCACAAAAGATGAGTGATGGAATTAAAGGGTGTTTACGGCTTTAATGGTCTATTTCTGTGTGTGTGTGTGTGTGTGTGTGTGTGTGTGTGTATGTGTGTGGTGTGTGTGGTGTATGCATGTGTGTATACATATGTGTGCAGGTTCGCATGCCCATGTTCTTGTAAAGAGCAGAGGAGAACGCTGGGTGTCCTCTGTCACTCTCCACCTTGTCTCCTTGAGCAGGGTCTCTCTGAACCTGAAGCTCCCAGTTCTGGTCTAGGCTGGTGACCAGCAATCCTCTTGTCCCTGCCTGCTCTTCCCTTCCAGTGCTGGGGTTACAGGAGCACAGTCGCATTCCTGGCATGCTGGGGATCTGGGCTCAGGTACTCATGCTTGCATAGCATATACTCTTACCCTCACAAAACCCCACATAGTTTTGATATTAACAACATATTAAATATGTATAAAGATACATATTATAAAGTCTAAAGCAACTATTGAACACACAGACACAGACACAGACACAACACACAGACACACACACACAACACACAGACACACACACAGATATACAGTTGATAAGTCAATAACAGCAGTACAAAGGTGTCATAAAAATGAATAGTGGAAGGGTCTAGAGATCTGGCTCAGCAGTTAAGAGCACTGGCTGCTCTTGCAGAAGACCTGGGCTTGGTTCCCAGCACCCACATGATGGCTAAGAACCATCCGTAACTCCAGTTCCAGAGGCTCTGATGCTCTCTTCTGCCCTCTTCAGGCATTGCATGACACAGGCACACTTGCATACATGCAGGCAATACACTCATATACATAAAACAAAATTTAAAAAATAGATAAAAATATTTTAAAACACAAATCGTGGAAAAGAAGGCGGAAGAGGAAATGGGGAGAAATAGACGAAAATCAGCAGAAAATAAATAGCAAGATAGTATGTTCAACCCCATCCACGTTGATAATTATGTTAATTATAAACGGTCTAAACACACCAATTAAAAGTCAGAGATTGTCAACATGAGTAAAAACAATGTACGACCCAATTAAACACTGTCTTCAAGAAACCTAAAAAAAGGATGAAAAGTTGTACCATACTAATATAACCTAAGGACGGTGGGGCTGTACTAGTGTCAGTCAAAGGAGATTTCAGAACAAGCTGAGTCCTAAAGAGGTCAGGTCCTCAAGAGGATGCAACAATACTGTTTGTGCAACCAGGAACAGAGCTTAAAATATGTAAAGCAAAAACATCTGCAGGGAGACATGCAGATATATAATTATAGTCAACATTCCTGTGGTATAGGGAATAATAACTAAAAATGTCCACGTCTGAGTCCTTGGAGCCTGTGAATATATTATTTTCCTAGTGCCCTAATTAGCATTAACTGTCAACTTGACATAGAACTAGAATCCCCTGAAAAGAGAGAATCAATTGAGTGGTTGTCTTTATCAGGTTTGTCTATGAGGGATTTTGTTGATTATTAACTGATGTAGGAGGGTCCAGTCCACTGTGGGCAGCACAATCTCTAAACAGGTGGTCCTGGGCTGTATAAGAAAGCTACTTGAGCAAAAGCCTGGGAGTGAAAGAGGTTTCTGCTTGAGTTCCTGCCCTGACTTCTCTCAGTGATGTGCTGTAACCTGTAAGATTAAGTAAGTCCTTTCCTCTACTAACTTGCTTTTGATCAGATTGTTTCATGACAGCAACAAAAAGGAAACTAGAACACTTGGCAGAGAAGAATTAAGATTGCAAAGGGATGAAGGTTGATAATTAGGGGTGTTTAAATGGGACCATTAGCCTAGGTTATTTGAGTTGGTCCATGGTAATCACAGTCATTAATGCTGGAAGAGGGAAGAAAAAGAGGAGGTCAGAATGCATCATGAGGTAGATTCAATCCACCACCGCTGGCTGAAGGTAGAGGAAAAGAGACACAGGGTTCTAGAAGTAGAGAAGGCAAAGAGGTGGGTTTCCCAGAGCCTCAGGAAAGGAACAGTTCTGACAACACCTAGATGCCAGCCCACTGAGACCCACATCAACTGTTCTGCCTACATAACTGTAAGATAATGCATGTATGTTATGGTGATAGTGATGGTGGTGATGATGATGATGATGATGGTGATGATGACAGTGATGGTGATGGTGATGATGGTGATGCTGATGGTGATGGTGGTGGTGATGATGATGATGGTGATGGTGATGATGGTGATGGTGATGATCGTGATGGTGATGATGATGATGATGATGGTGATGATGACAGTGATGGTGATGATGGTGATGCTGATGGTGATGGTGATGATGGTGATGGTGATGATCGTGATGGTGATGATGATGATGATGAGAGTGGTGATGATGGTGATGATGATGATGGTGGTGGTGATGATTAGAGTGGTGATGATGGTGATGATCGTGGTGATGGTGATGGTGGTGATGATGGTGATGGTGATGATGATGGTGGCGATGATGAGAGTGGTGATGATGAAAGTGGTGATGATGGTGGTGATATGATGATGGTGGTGATGATGGTGATGATGGTGGTGGTGATGATGGTGGCGATGATGAGAGTGGTGATGATGAAAGTGGTGATGATGCTGGTGATATGATGATGGTGGTGATGATGATGGTGATGATGGTGGTGATGATGATGGTGATGATGGTGGTGGTGATGATGGTGATGAAGATGGTGGTGATGATGATGGTGATGATGAAGATGGTAAAGATGGTGGTGATGATGGTGGTGATGATGATTGCAATAATATGGTGGTAATGATGATGATTTTGTAGTATTGAGGATTGAACTTTGGGTCTCATGCATGTGAGACCAGTGCTGTACCACTGAGCTACAGGTGTGGGGGTTCGAGACTGCGACCCCTGGGCAAGGATGACTGGGGATGAGTCAGCGTGCCGTTCGCCAGCCCCTGCCACCCCCAGCACTGGGAACAATCAGACACCATGGGGAGTCTAGTCAAGCAGGAACTCATTTATTGCAGCAGGGCAGGGTGCTTATAATTCCCCCACCCCTCATAGTTCTCCAATCAGCTTAAAGGTCAATGCATGCATGTGGGCAGGAGCCCATGAAAGCTTATGGAGGCATCCAATCCGATGATCTTCAAAACAAGTCAGGCTGCACCCCAGTAACTTCCTCTCCACCCCATCTTGGCAAGGCGGGGCCTTTAGGTCCCCACATACAGGTCCAATCCTCTATCTTTTATTTTGACACAGGATCTCAGTAAGTTGCCTCAGCAGGCCTTGAACTTGTGGTACTCTTGCTTTATCTCCTGAATGTCTGGGATTAGAGGCCTGTGCTGTCCATCCCAGCCTCGTCTGTTATCTTAAATAAGTAAATTTGTGGACATGTACTACAGCATCAATGGGAACTAAACACAACTCCTACAGTAGTCATTGATACAAGCAAGCAAAGAAGAGTATCAGAAAGAAGGTTTGAACGCAAACCACCAGGCCTAGTGATTAGACTCGAAATGAGAACAGAATGTATGAAAATTCATGAGGTCTCAGGCTAGGTCATAAAAATATATCTGCCTAGCCAGGTGTGGTGGCACATACCTTTAATCCCAGCACTTGGGAGGCAGAGGCAGGTGGACCTTTGTGAGTTTGAGGCCAGCCTGGTCTACACAGTGAGTTCCAGGACAGTTGGGGCTACAGGGAGACCCTGTCTCAAAAAGACCAAAAAAAAATCTATATCTATCTATATCTATATCTATATCTAAATCTATATCTATATCTATATCTGCCCAAGTTTTCCTCCCCCTCCCCTTCCTCCTCCTCCTCCTCCTCCTTCTGTTAAAAGATTTGCAAAAGCTCTCTCTCTCTCTCTCTTTCTCTCTCTCTCTCTCTCTCTCTCTCTCTCTCTCTCTCTCTCTGAGACAAGGTCCCATTATGTAACCTTGGCTGCCCTGGAGCTCCCTACATAGACCAAGTTGGCCTCAAGCTCACCTGCCTCTGCCTCCCAAGTTCCGAGATCAAAGGCATTTGCCATCATACCTGACCATCCTCTTCTTTCTGATACATGGTCTCACATAACCTAGAGTGGTCTTGAACTCACTGTGTAGTCAAGGGATGACCTTGAACTTCTGATCTTCCTGCTTCTAATCTTCCAAGTGCAGGGATTACAGGCATGTACCACCACACCTAGTTTATGCAATGCTAGGGATTGAACCCAAGCATCAGACATGCTGGGCAAGTATGCTACCAACCAAGCCCCATCCCCGGTCCCATTTATGTTTCTTTTAGAACTGAGGAGTGATTCTGTGTTGGTAAGAGGTCTGGGTCACATGGATGACTATGTTTATGTCCTGTCTGAGAGCCCCACTGAGATTTCTGCTCACAGCTGCTGTCACTTGCCAGATCTCCAGTCATCAAGCCACCCCAGCACATGCTCACAGAGTGATGTCATACTGAGCTGCAGGTACACGGCAGCAGCTTACACTTTGCCCTCGTTTTTTTTTTTCTTCAGCAAGAGGATGCTTGTTTCTCTCCTGTGCCCAAAGAGGGGAAGGTGGGTATCCACAGCAGCTCATTCCATTGGGACCAGGCTTCCTTCCAGTTTCTGCAAAGCCAGGTGTAGTTGCCAAGCCATGGACAAATTGATTCCAAACATCACATCCTAGTGACTGATGCTGGGTGGGTGATGGCTAATGTTTGTCTGCCATTCTAGCCTCAAAATATTAAAGTACTTATATACTATGAAATTCTTTCTTAGAAAAAGAATTATTTTAATTTTCACTCATGTGTATGTGTGTGTCTGTCATGTGTGTGGGTGCCCACAGAGGCCAGAAGAGGGTGTCTGATTCCCCTGTAGCCGGAGTTATAGGCAGCTGTGGGCTGACTGATGTGGGTGCTGGGAACTGAACCTGTGTCCTCTGGAAGAGCAGGTAGCATTGTTAACCGCTGAACCATCTCTCCAACCCCCAAGTTCTTTATCTTAAAGTGTATAATTCGTGTGTGGGGAGGCAGGAATATGGAGAGGTCAGAGGTCACCACTGAGTGTTTTCAATTGCTTCTCCCTCCACTTTATTTTTTGAGACAAGTTCTCTCATTGAACCTGAAAATTGCTGTTTTGTCAAAATGGGCTGGTCAGTGAGCTGGAATTATAGACTCACACCAACTTGCCCAAGTTTTAAGTGGATGCTGGAGATCGAACTCAGAGTCTCATGATTGTGCAGCAAGCGCTCTTTACCCACCGACCCCCCCCACCAGCCCCTTACTCATAGGTTCTGGTATACTCGCAGAGTTGTACAGCCAGTGCTTCTATTTAATTCCAGAACGTTCTCCTCATCCCCCAAAGAAGCTCAGCACACATGAGCAGTCACTCCTCATTCCCCTTAATGTCCCCAGCCCCTGGCAACTGCTAATCTACTTTCTGTCTCTACGGAGTCTGAATGGGCTATACAGATGGAATCACACACGCTGTGGTCCTCTGTGCCCAGCTCTCTCCACTTAGTGTAATGTTTTCAAGGTTTATCCATCATGTGGCTTAGATTGGCCTTTCATTCCTTTTGATGGTCAGACTACATTTTGTTCACACATCTATCAGCTGATGGGTGTCTGGGCTTTTTCCACTTTTTGGCAATTATGGATAATGCACATTTTGCAAGAGTTCTGGTGGGAGTGCGTATTGGGTTCTCTTAGGTGCCTGCCTTGAGTATAACTGTCTCTAAATTGATGGATCCTGTGGCAGGGCTGTGTTTAACTCTTCAAGTGCCTCGCAGACCAGTCTCCACAGTGCTTTCACATTCCCATCAGCACTTTCAACATCCATTTCCCCAGATCTTTGCCAATGCTTACTTTCCACTTCCAAATAGCCATCCTAATGCCCACGGCACCTCAGCTCATGGTCTCAGCTTACATTTCCCTAGTAACTCATGATGTGGAGTGTGCTCTCATGAGCTTATTGGCCATTTGTGCATCTGTTTTGGAGAAATACCTATCTAGATTATTTCCCCTTTGTTCAATTGTATTATTATTTCTGTTTTGTTAGAAAGGATGTTTATATACTCTGGGTATTAGAGGTTTTTTTTTTTTTTTTTTTTTTTTTTGGTCTTTTTGAGACAGGGTCTCCCTGTAGCCCCAGCTGTCCTGGAACTCACTATGTAGACCAGGCTGGCCTTGAACTCACAGAGATCCGCCTGCCTCTGCCTCCCAAGTGCTGGGATTAAAGGCATGCGCCACCGTGCCCAGCGGGTATTAGAGTTTTTTAATCTCTCTCTCTCTCTCTCTCTCTCTCTCTCTCTCTCTCTCTCTCTCTGTGTATGTGTGTGTGTGTGTGTGTGTGTGTGTGTGTGTGTGTGTGTGTGTGTGTGTGTATGTATACGTGACACGGCAAGCTTGTGGAAGTCAGAGAACAATTTCGTCTGTCTGTCCTTGCCTGAGGCAGGGTTTTCGTCATTCGCTGCTACGTACATAGGCCGGGCTAGCTGGTCCTTGAGCCTCCAGGGAGTCTCCTGCCTCACTTCCCATCTTGCCACAGAACACTGGGATCACACTCACACACCACCACTTCTGGCTTTATGTAGGTTCTGGGGATTTGAACTCGGGTCCTCATACTTACACAGAAAATGCTTTCCCTACTGAGCTATCTCCCCAGCCCTAGACTTTTATCAGTATGTAATTTGCATATAATCCATCCTTCTCATGGATAGTTTTTTCGCCTTCTTGATGGCTTCTGAGTCAGTAGGAATGCCTGTGGATTTGGATTTAGGGGGTTATGCTGGGCTCTGGTCTGTGGCAAAATGTTTGAGAGAATAACTTAAAAAAAGAAAGATTTGATTTTGGCTCATGGTCTCAAAGGGCTCAGTCTATCTAAGGGAAGGCCTGGGGGAGGAGAGCAGCTCACAGCATGGTAGCTGGGATCAGGGAGGGGACAGAGAGAGGGAAGGAGAAGGAAGCAGAGAGATGGAGAGACAGAGACAGAGTGAGATAGATATGGAGATAGACACCAAGAGAGGCAGAGAGACAGAGACAGAGAGATAAATACAGAGATAGAGGCAAAGAGAGGCGAAGAAACAAGGTAGAGGCAGAAAGAGAGAGGCAGAGAGAGAGAGACAGGGAGAGAGACAGAGAGACAGAGAGAAACCAGGACAGAGAGAGAAAAAGACAGAAAAAGAAAGAGACAGAGAAACAGAGAGAGGGAGGGGGAGGGGAGGCGGAATGAGCACATGGCTGTGCTCAGAGCATCCCGCTCCCCCTTCCACTTCTTGGGCCCCCAACCTGGATCTCCCACCTTATAGACACACCCAGAGGTACATCTACTAATCTGCTGGCATCTCTCAATCCATATCAAATTAACAGTCAAGACTAACCAGCACAGGGATCCAACCAACTACGGATCAAAAATTCTGAGAAGGCATTGTGTGCTGAGCCTTTGACTGTCAGTGCGGCACCATGGCAGTCGTTGGCAGAAACAAGTACCTGGCAAAAGGTGGTGTGAAGGGAGCCAGGAAGAAAGTGGTTGGTCTTTCTCTGAAGGATTGGTATGAAGGGAAAGTTCCAGATATGTTAAATATTAGGACTATTGGAAAAACACTAGTCACAAGGACTCAAGGAACCGAAATCCCATCTGGTGGCCTCAACAGCTGTGTGTCTGAAGTGAGCCTGGCTCCTCTACAGAATGACAAAGTTGCATTTAGAAGATTCAAGCTCATAACTGAGGCTGTTCAGGGCGAAACTAACTTCCATGTCAGGGATCTTTTTTAAAAAAAGATTTTATTTTATTTTATGTGTATGTTTGTATTGTCTGCGTGGAGATAAGTGCACCCATGTCATGCAATGCCCACGGAGGACAAAAGTGGCTGTCGGATCCCCTGGAACTGGAGTTACCGACAGTTGTTAGCTGCCATGTGGGTGCTGGGATTCGAACCTGGGTCTTCTGCAAGAAAAGCCAGTATTCGTAACTGCTGAGTCATCTCTCCAGCCTCCATGTCAGGGATCTTAAATGTGTTCCTGGGACAAAATATGTTCCATAGTCAAAAAATGGCAGACCATGAACCGAAGCCCGTTCTTATGCCACAACAGCCAATGATTATTGCTTTGTCTGTTCTGTGTTGGTTTTACTAAAAACTGCAAGACCAGGTAGAGAAGGCTGCCTATGTGCAGCACCAGCAGGTGGGCCAGATCTGGAAGATGATGATGGAAATCAGGACCCAAGAGGTGCTGGCAAATGACTTGAAAGAAGTGGTTAATAAGTTGACTCCAGACATCATTGGAAAGACACAGAAAAGGCTCCAGTCTGTTTATCGACGTCTTCATTAGAAAAAAAAAATTTGGAGGCTGGAGAGATGGCTCAGCGGTTAAGAGCACTGGCTGCTCTTGCGGAGGACCTGAGTTCAGTTTCTAGCACCCACATGGCAGCGTACAACCATCTGTAACTTCAGTTCCAGGGATCTGACACTCTTTTCTGGCCTCCATGAGCACTGCATGACACAGGTGCACTTATATACATGCACATAAAACACTCAAAAACATAAAAAATAAAAAGGTGAAATTAAAATGCTAAAGAAGCCAAAGTCTGAACTGGGAAACCCCCTGGAGCTTCTGGTGAAGATTCTGGAAAAGGTACTGAAGTTGAAGAAGCTGATGGATCCAAACCACCAGTCTGAGAATCTGTTAAAAGTTCAGATTTTTTAACAATGACAAATAAAAAGTTCTATCTATGGGGAAAAATAAACCCTTGTATGCTGAGGTGTGCAGATGTTTTCCTGCAGATATTTCTCAAACTCCACAGCACAGCTGTTTGTTATGATCAGCGTTTATATTCTCTTGGGTGCACTGTCATCTAGAGATTATTGAAATACACAGGAAGATGTGTGGGGTTAAAGGCAGATGCTACAATATATAAGATTATTTCATTTTATGTGTATGAGTGTTTTCTGCATGTATGTCTGCGCACCATGTGAGTGCAATGTCTGCAAAGGCCAGAAGAGGGTGTCAGATTTCCTGGAACTGGAGTCAAGGATGGTTGTTAGCTGCCATGTAGGTGCTGGGAACTGAAACCAGGTCCTCTGCAAGAACAGCCAGTGCTCTTAACTACGGAGCCATCTCTCTAGCCCTGGGACTCTTTTCTTTTGAAATGGGGTCTTTCATTAGACTGGCCTGGAAATCACTATGAAGCCTTGGTTGGCCTAAAACTCATGGCAATCCTCCTGCCTCAACCTCCTGAGTGCTAGGATGACAGGTGTGTGCCAGTGTACTTGTACATACAGAGGACTTGTACCTTCTTAGATTTTGGTGTTCTGGAACCAATCCCTGGCTGACGTCAAGAGATGACTGTATTCACACAAATAAGAAATAAATATACAGGTAATTGGAACCCACAGGGATAATTAGAATTATCCCTGGAACCCACATAAAAAACCTGAATGTGGTGGAATGCATCTGTAATCCCAGAGCTCCTACTGTGAGATGGGAAGTGGAGGCAGGATAATCATTTGGAAGTTCAGAGGCCAGCTAGCCTGGCTTACTCAGTGGGAAAAGAAACAAGAGGGACTTTGTCTCAAAAATAAGGTGGAGGCTGGGCACATGCTTTAATCTTAGCACTCTGGAGGCAGAGGCAGGCAAATCTCTGTGGGTTCCAGGCCAGCCAAAGTTATGTAGTGAGACCCACACCCCTCAACGAACAGAAAAAAACCTGTTAAAAACTAAACAATAAATAATTAAAAGTCAAGATGGAAAAGCAAGGACCGACTTGGGAAAAGTTGTCTATGACCTCCACACATGCACTCTGGTACCCACAGGTCCTCTCTCTCTCTCTCTCTCACACACACACACACACTATACACACACAGGAATGAAGGGGGGGAAGATGGATGGGAGGAGAGGACAAAGAGAATAGAAGCCTGCACCCCAGTAGCACCAGTGTTCTAAATCCTGGTATCTAACCATTGTTCTCTCCTGAGAAGAACCAGGGCTCCAGCGGGGAATGGCTAACCTGACAGCTGGGGTCGAGGACGAGCAAGATAAGTGAGAAAATTATTTTTTTTCTAGAAAATAAAGATGCCCAAAGCAAGATGAGGTCAGAGGGACAGAATCCAGCAGGGAGGGGTTGCCACCAGCCAGATCTGGGGAGAATGAAGCCCAGAAGCATGTTAAGGGGCTGGAGCTGAGACCCAGTGGGTGGAGTACTTACTCAATACACATGAAGCCCTGGGTTCCATCCCCAGCTCCACATAAACTAGGCATGATAGTACACACCTATAATCCCAGCTCTTTGGAAGTGGAGACTGGAGGATCATGAGTTCAAGGTCATTCTCAGCGACATAGCAAGTTCAAGGCCAGCCTAGGCTATGTGAGACCCTGTCCCAAAAGGCACAGAAAATAAAAATAAACTTAAAATGAAGTGGGGTGCGGTGGTGCATGCCTTTGATCCGAGCACTCGGGAGGCAGAGGCAGGCGGATCTCTGTGAATTCAAGGCCAGCCTGGTCTACATAGCAAATTCCAGGTCAGCTGGGGCCTCAGGGAGACCCTGTCTGAAAAGACCAAAAATGAAATTGAAGATGGACTGGAGATGCAGCTCAGTTGGTAAAGTGCTTAGTAGACACACACACACACACACACACACACACACACAATTCCCCTCTGTGGTTCCTAGTTGCCCCCTGAAGTCCATCTCTCTTTTCTCTCTCTCTCTCTCTCTCTCTCTCTCTCTCTCTCTCTCTCTCTCCCTCTTTTTTTTTGGTCTTTTTTGAGACAGGGTCTCCCTGTAACCCCAGCTGGCCTGGAACTTGATATGTAGACCAAGCTGGCCTTGAACTCACAGAGATCTGCCTGCCTCTGCCTCCCAATGCTGGGATTAAAGGCATGTGCCTCCACACCTGGCCTTATCTCTCTTATAAAGGTACTTAAGACCCCAAGTCTAATTCTTTCTTTGAATTTCACTTCTTTTGGGGACTTCCGGGCATGTAAATATCAACAAACATGGTGTGTCTTCCTATTATTTATCTGTTTATGTTTTGAGACAAGGGTCAAGTATTCTCAGTTGGCCTTGAGCTTACTGTGTAACCAAGGATGATCTTGAACTTCCAATCCTCTTTCCTTCACCTCTCAAGTGCTGGGATTACAGGTTTGCACCACCCACCACTGCACCCGGTTCATAAGGTGTCAGGGATTGAACCCAGGGCCTCATGCATGCTAGGCAAGCATTCTACCAACTGAGCTTCGTGTCCTTCCCTGAATCCATCTTTCATTAGTTTAATTTGAAGGCTCTAAGCACTGAATCTAAGAGAGTAAAAGAAAAAATATTTCTTCAGTGGAATAGAAATAAATTATCTAACATTTAAGGGATAAATTTATCTAATTAAAAAATTTTATTTTTATGTGTGTGTGTGTGTGTGTGTGTGTGTGTGTGTGTGTACTTACATATGGGTGCCAGCAGAGGCCAGAAGAGGGCACCAGATCCCCTGGAGCTGGAGTTACAGGCTCTTATGAGCTGCCTTATGTGGATGCTGGGAACCGAACTCGAGTCCTCTGCAAGAGTGCAAGAGCATGGACTCTTAACTGCTGAGTCATCTATCCAGTCCAAAGAAGAGAGGCTTCCCTGACCAGGAATTGAACTTGAGCGGAGGCAGTGAGAGCTCTGGATCCTAATCACTAGACCACCAGGGAGCATCTTATCTAATTTTTAAAAGAAGCTTAGAGTTGCAATGCTCATGAGACATTTATAATTTAGAGAATTTGACCCCAAGTTGCCCAGCTATTTGGGAACAGAGCCCAGACTAAAGACAAGTGCTGGTCTTGTTCCACGAACATGGCGTCAGCTCCACCCCTGCCTGGCAGTCCCCATCAGCTTCTGAGGTCATTGTCTGTCCTCTCATTTGACCCAATTTGGGGGAAGGTCCCAGTGAATCCAACTTCTGTTTGTGGACATAAATTCATCCATGACCCCTTTCTAGTACCCTATGAGATAGGGTCACCCCCATTTTATAGATGCTGAAAGTCAGCTGGGTGAGAATTAACGTGCACAGAATTGCTTTCCTTAAATGGCTAATTACATGTTTTGGAACCACCATACAGCCTCGCAGATACCAGCTCCTGCCGGAACTGTCCCAGTATCAGAAATCGGGTTTTTCTGCAGCAGGCTTTCTCACCATGTGCAAATGGTCCTAATTGCTTGAAAACAGTGTGTTGTCTTAAGAAGGTTAAACAGTCCCTTCTGGAATCTCGTTTGTATTATTAATTTGAGTAACAAACTCTTAATGGAGCCAGACAGGTGCCAACTTGCACGGGCTGGAGGAGAACTACCAATTCTTACTTATTGGCGCTGGGTGTTGGCTGGCATGTATTTCCCATAAGCCCTTGGGATAAAGGGCCACTGCATGCAGCAGTCACCTGAATTATTTAATGCGAGACTAAAACCAAAGTAACTTCTAGTCTATTACCAGGAAAACCTAAAAATGTTGCCAACTTGATCCTGCCAACATAAGGTCCTGCTGGGCGGCTTCAGCAAACAGATAAGACTTTGTTTTAATTAGCACACTAATAGTCTCCTTCAAATAAACGTGGGGAAGAGCTTGCACATAGTTTATTTTCTTAAGTGGGCTCCATGGTACCCCCTGCGTCCTGACATCAGTGCTCCACTGCTGTGCCTGCCAAGGAGCGCCACCCAGCTTGCCCAGCACTGTCCATGGGGTCTCTGTATGACAGTCAGTCTGGTGACTGAGCTCCATCCATACCTGTCTTCTAGAAGCCATCTTCTAGAGAAGTTAAAGACAATAGCTCATCTCTACTGAATAGGGGTCCAGGCTGTAGGCAATGGAATATTCTGAGATCCAGGGAGAAGGAAAGGTGTGGGAGGGGCTGAAATGGAGGAGTACTGGCAACGGGGTCAATCTAGTGGGGCCTGTGGCTACCATAAGGCCCCAACTGTAGCTGCCCCTGTATTCCTTGGGGTGTAGACCATTGTCTCTCCACAGGTCATCATCCTTCCTGTGAGAGTTAATATTATCAATTTGACAGGATCGAGAATCATCCAGGAGATTAAACTCTGTGTGTTAGGCAGTTTCTAGATTGGGTTAAGAGTGAAGACCCATCTTAAATGTGGGCAGCACCATCCTGTGGGCTGGGGTCCTGGACTGAACAAAAAGGAGAAAGGAAGCTGAGCACCCGCATCCATCTCTCTCCTTTCTGAATGTAGATGCAACGTGACCACTGCCTCACACTACTTCCGCCATGCCTTCCCCATCATGATGGACAGCATCCTCAACCTGTGAGCCAGAGTGGACCCTTCCTTCCTGAAGTTGTGTCTGTCAGGTTTTTGGTCACAGCAACCAGGAAGACGCATTTAAAACTGAAGCTGGATGCTGCCACCTGTGCTTAGAAACCCTGGGCGACAAGTGTTCAGATTTTGGTTTTTAATTTCATTCTCCATTTCTCACTGCTGTGACAAAACACCCAGCAAAAGAAAGTTAAGGAAGGAAGGGTTTATTCTGGCTGACAGATTAAGGATAAAGTCCATCCTGGTGGGGAAGTCTGGTGGCAGGAGTGTGAGGCAGCTGCTCACCCTGCATCTGCAGTCAGGAAGCAGAGAGATGGATGCTGGTGCTCAGCTCGCATTCTCCTTTATATTCAGTCCAGGACCTCAGCTCAAGGGGTGGTGCCACCCCCATGCAGCCTGGGTCTTTCCTTCCCAATTAACCCAATCTAGAAACTCTTCCTGAGAATGGCCAGAGGTTTGTCTCCTAGGTGATTCTGGGTCTTGTCAAATATAATCACTTTCCTTCCATGGTCTTTCTGTCAAACCCATAACCTCATGAGGAAAGCCTGGGACAAGACTCTGTGAGGGCAGTCCACAGATCTACAGATGTGAGAGAAGTCCGCAGATCTACAGAAATGCTGATCAGCATGCCTCAAAGCCACCATGGCTATTGCCAAGGAAAGCCTAGGGAATGGTTTCCACCAAGAGCAGAGTAAGGAGACAGGAGGACGGCAGGTAATGCAGGGTCTCACCTGGAATCCTGAGCCAGAAAAGAGACATCAGATACAGGTGTAGGAAACCTGGATTAAATATGGATGTCCATCAATGAAGATGTGTCAGCACTGGGCCTGTTGCTATGACAAGCAAATTGGGTGCAGACACAGCTGTCTAGACATAATTAAAAATAAAAGTGTTTTAAAGTATAAAAAGAGAGCCACTGGGCATGGTGGTATGCACCCATAAACCCAGTGTGCAGGGAGCAAAGGTGTGAACATCCTTGCATGTTCTAATACAGCCTGGGCTACATAGTGACACCCTGTCTCAAAGAAAAACAGAATAAAGCAAAATAAAGCAAAACCCTGTGAATGAATGAATGGATGAATGGATGAATGGATGGATGGATGAATGGATGAATGGATGGATAATGGATGGATGGATGAATGGATGGATGAATGAATGAATGCATGGCTGGATCAATGAATGGGTGAATGAATGGATGATGGATGGATGGATGAATGAATAGATGGATGGATTAGTGAATGGCTGAATGAATGGATGGATGAATGGATGAATAGATGGATGGATTAATGAGTGGCTGAATGAATGGATGGATGAATGGATGAGTGGATGAATGGATGGATGGATGAATGGATGAATGAATGGATATATGAGATGACAGAATCCTCTGCAGCCTTCCAAATAAAACCCAGACTTCTTACCCTGGCTGACAATGCCCCGAGTCCTGGCTTTGTCTCTGCACACCTTTCAGACCACCCTGGCCTTTCTGGCTAGGCACTCAGCCTTCCCTTGGTGTGTCCCCTCCTCTACCAGCCCTCAAGTCCTTCATGTCTTCATGTCCTAGCTTAAATGTCACCCTTTGAAGAAGCCCCCCAGGAAGTGGCTTGTGTCTCCCCTGCCTGTGCCATGCCTTCCAGTGCTGGAGTTTATACCAGTCTGCTGTGATGTCACCTTGCCCATCTATCCCTCAGTGTCCTGATAGCTGGTGCTCACCCAACCCTGATTAATAGAGGTGGGATGCCTGCTTGTCAATCATGCTCACTGGCTAGCCTGCCACTCACTCTCTGGACCTGTCTCTCGAAATGGGAACCTCTTTTGGTGTCTACTGTGCAGCACAACCTTGGCTGGTCTGCGCATGTTCATGTGTTTGTGTGCATTCATGTGTGTTCCTGTGTGTCCATGTGTGTTCATATGTTTATGTTTGTGCACCTGTGCACATGGGTGTGGAGGGCAAAGGACAACCTCCAGTGTCATTCCTCAAGTACCATCCACCTTATTTTCTTAGACAGGATCTCTTACTGGTCTGGAGTTCACCTAGGAGGCCAGGCTGGCTGAAACCCAAGGGATCTATTGTTTCTACAACCCCAGTACTGAGGTTACAAGTACACTTGGCTTAAGTAGATTTGGGGGATAGAACTCATGTCCTTGTGCTTGAAAGGCAGACTGAGCCATCTCCCCAGCTCCAGCCTTAACACAGTTCCAGTTCTAAGTGTCCCACAACTGGGAAGAGATTGTTCCCTGTGAACACAGAATCTTAGCTCCACGTTCCTGCGAGCCGTAAGGTTGTGCACAATGTAACAGTCATTAGCATGTTGAATTCTTCCACCGTTTCCAAACTCTATTTTGTTGAAGCACCCAAAATAACTGAGAGAGATTTTGGAAAAGTACATCGGGAGGTGGGACATCCACCTTATCTTGCCCACGGGGATGAGGAGGGACTGTAGGTGTCTGTGAGAGGAAGCCATTCATCAGATTTTCCTGCCCCAAAGCATCCCTCTGATCTGGCAGCTGTGTGGTCTGTAGAAGCTTCCAGAAGGAATGAAAACCAGTCTATCTTTGTGCTTAAGGCTTGTTCCCAATTATCTGTGCTGACAGAGTGTTCTCTGTGTCAGTGGGAGTGTTCTTCCCAAAGGGAAAGTCAGTGCTTGCCGGGGGAGGTGGGGGACGACACAGATGGACAGACAGATGGACATAGGGAGAGAGGCTTAGGGTGTAGGGGGCACAGGGAGAGGAGTTGGGGGTGCATGGGGTATAAGGAAAGGGCTGGGGGTGGAAGGAGAGGGGGTAGAGTACAGGAAACATGGGAGAGGGACTAGAGATGCAGTTAGCTCAGGGGAGGGAGGCTGGGATGTAGGGGTTGCAGGGGAGAGAGACTGGGGGTGCAGGAGGCGCATGGAGAGGGGTTAGGGGTGCAGGGAGAGGGGGTGGGGTACAGGGGATACAGGAGAGGGACTAGAGGTGTAGTACGTTCAGGGGAGATGGGCTGGGGTGCAGGGAGAGGGGTAGGAGGGCAAGGGACATAGGGAGAGAGGCTGTGGTTGCAGGGAGAGGGGGTGGGTGTGCAGGGGAGTAAGGGAGAGGGGCACAGAGGTTCAGGGGGCACAGAGGTGAGGGGTTGGGATGCAGTGGAGAAGGGCTTGGGGTTTAGTGGGAACAGGGAAGAGGGACTGGAAGTAAAGGGGTGCAGGGGAGATAGGCTGGGAGTACAGTGGGCACAGAACTTCCCTTTGTGGGGTTTGGACAGTGGGGTGTGATAAATGTACTCAAAGTACATAGTGCTACCTAGCTCTCCACTTATGAATGGCTCGAATTGTAAAAATTTTACACTGTGTGTATTTTACCACAATCAAAAGAGACCCGGGGATACATTTTTAAAAGTCAACCCACAAAAATAGTCATAATATTCTGATAGGAGAAAAAAAAATTGGCCACCAATTGTGGAGCATGTGAGAGTACATTTTTTTATTTTTAAAATTATGGGGAATATAAACTGGAAATAAAGAAGTCAAAACAGTAACGGGTGGTTTCTGGGGGGTGGTTTCCACTCTCTCTGGAGGCTGTATTTTTCCAATTATATATTCCACAGTAAGTATTTATGTATCTTTTGTAATCAGATAAAATGCAAGGAGACACAGGCTGTGGATGCGCTTTCTGCCCATGGACTGTGTATTTTAAAGTGACCACAATAGCAAATGTTGTGCTATGCTGTATTTTGCCACAATAAAAAACTGTCTTTTCATGTATTCATTTGGTATGTGTGTGTGTCTGTGTGTGCACATGTTTGCATGCATGTGCACATGTGCCTGTGTGTGCACATGCATGTGAAGGCCAGAAGAAGACCTCAGGCGTCATCCTCTATTGCTTCCCACCTTTTTTTTAGGTCATCATGTGTGAGTGTGAGACAGTAGGCACTCGTGCTTCAGGGCAACAACCTCAGCTGTGGGTCTGACCTTTCCACCTTACTGGAGACAAGGTCTCCTCTGTTTTCCTGGTGTGTGCTCTACACTAGCTGGCTGAGTACCTGGGAATTCTCACTCCTGTGCGTGACTTTATGTGAATTCTGAGAACTCAAACTCAAGCCTTCATGTTTGTGAGGTAGGTGTTCTAGCCACTGAGCCATCGCCCCACCCCTTTATTCCATTTATTTATTTATTTATTTATTTATTTATTTATTTATTTATTTTTGTCTTTTTGAGACACGGTCTCCCTAGAGCCCCAGCTGGCCTGGAACTCACTATGTAGACCAGGCTGGCTTTGAACTCACAGAAATCCTCCTGCCTCTGCCTCCTGAGTGCTGGGACTAAGGCGTGCGTTACCATGTCTGGCCTTCACTTTATTTTTTAAAACAGGGTCTCTCACTGAATCTGGATCAATTGGGTAGGCTGACTAGCCAGTGAGCTCCAGTCACCTATCTCTACCCATCCAGAACCCCCCACTATACTCAACTTTATGTAGTAGTTGAGGATCAGAACTCAAGTCCTCACACTCACACAGCAGACATTTTACTGTCTGAGCCATCTCTCCAGCCTCCCCACAAAATATCCTTTAAAAAAACAAAAGGCAACTAGTTCTAGAGACATTGCTACGTAGTGTTTTGTTTTTGTTTTTTTTTGTTTGTTTGTTTGTTTTGGTTGGTTTTTTTTTTTTTTTTTTTTTTTTTTTTTTTTAAAAAAAAAAAAAAAAAAAAAAAAAAAAAGAGGCCCTGTAGCCCCAGCTGTCCTGGAACCCACTATGTAGACCAGGCTGGCTTTCACTTACAGAGATCCACCTGCCTCTGCCTCCCAAGGGCTGGGACTAAAGGTGTGTGCCACCACCCCAGCCGCTGCCTGGGTTTTATCTGAGGCTGATTTGCCTTGGGATCTCTGGTACAGCCCTCATTTCTGGGGACAGGAGGAGACTGGAACATGAGGACATGGAAGCCAGTGATGGAAGGAACCAGAGCCCTTTAAAGATTTTAGGTCCAATCCAGGAAGGAAAATCTTCACTCCCTGAAAGGCTGAGCTCAATTTGGACCCCTGGGATTTGATTTAGTTACAGAAGGTTCTTGTTTTCCTTTGTTTTAACAAGACTTCACTCAATTTATTGAGATTCAAATTGAGGCCAGGTTAGAGCCGACCCTCCTCTGATCTAGCAGGGTAGGCCCGCTGAGTGCCATCGAATCAAGGTGATTGCAGAAATAAACAGCAATCTGTAGATGGGTAAACTGCGCTCCTGAACAGAACAAGGCTGCGTCCCTTTGACACTCATTACAAATAAAGACACATCATACGTGTGTGGCGTGCGCCACCTCCTAAAGTACCTTCACGGTTTTATTTATTGTGCCACGTGGTTTTTTTGTTGGGATGAATAATGCTAGACCCTGCCGCGAGTGCTCCCAGGGGGAGCAGTGGGAGATGTCTGGGGCCTGAGCTGCGCTGCGCTGAGAATGTATGGGAGCCGGGAGTCCGAAGAAGGGGTGAACGAGGCTAGGGAAAGAGGACAGGAGCAGGTAGGAACATCTAACATCGGGGTGTCCTAAGTGATTCTGTTAAAGGGACGCTGTTAAGCTCTTTACGGGGGAATCTGGGCAGAACGAGAGCCTTAGAACGATCTCCAGCGTCCCCATGGCCTGGGAGCTGGGAAATTGATACAACAGCCTGTCATGGCTGGAGCTCCTCCAGGGGGTGCTGCAGTCTGGCAGCACTAGGCTGCCCTTCCACCTCTGGAGGTTCTTGGCTGGCAGTGGGATTGAGGAGCCATTAGCTCCCTGACCTTGCGTGTCAATGGCATATTAAGGCACATACCGGAGGAAGGAGTGACTCAGTCTTCCTCCCGTAGACAGGAAGGCAAGGCACTGGCCAGAGCAGTAAGTTTCGGGCAGAGCTGAGCAGCCACCCCACTGTCCCTGTTGGGGGACGTGTCAGCCAGGATGTAGCTCTGCTGCAGCTGCCTTGGAGCTGTGCCTGGTGGTGGACTACAGTGGGCTCTAAAAGCACAGCATGCATTATCAGTTACTGTGTGGGGGCACCAGCACCTCTATATACAGGGAAGGCTGAAGGGAGCTGTGGGAGGCCTTACTTCACCGTCTTGAAGGATAACCTTGCAGGCGGGACCCCTGAGCATCTCTAGCTTCATCTGTGAAATGGGATGATGATGGTCTAAAGTCTCCATAGTGACTGACTGAACACTGGTGTTGGGTGCTCAGTGACAAGGGCTTATGGCTTATGGCAAGTGGCTTCAAGACTCTGGACTTCCAACCCTCACTCCTGAGACCAAACCCATGCCAGGATGCACCGAGGAGTCCAAAAAGCCCCAACAGCCCTCGACAATAAGAGTGCATCTGTGCGGTAGCCTCACCATGCTATACTGCCTTCTATAACACGTCATGGAGGACCTGCCGGAGTCAGATCCAGGACAGGGAGACACCAGGTAATCAATTTTCTGTGGATAAGACAGCCACGGAGGACTTGGCTCCTGGGACCCACGAGGAGCCTGAGAGGCTGCTGACCCTGAAATCCCTGGGTGGGGACAGGAAGCAGAGCCTTGGTTCCACTCCACAGTCCACAGTTGTTCTCAAAAGCAATTTCTGGGGCGGGGGTGATGGCCCAGTCAGTAAAGAACACGTGGTACAGACATGAGAACCTTATCCCAGCACCCACAGGGAAAAATAACCTAAAAGCTGGGTTCCATGCTTATACCTTAACCCAGGTAGATTCCTGGAGCTCACTGCCAGCTGGTCTAGCTGAATTTTTGAGCTCCAGGTTCCACAAGAGACTCTGTCTTAAAAAAGAAAAAAAAGAGCAACTGAGGAAGACACCTGACATCACCCTCTGGCCTCCACATACATGCACATGCATGTGCACATGCACCCACATGAACACACAAACACACATACACATGCACACACACAATTTCTAAGCCTCTGCTCTGGCCCTACCTAGGCCAAAGCAAATCATGTGACCAGATTCTGGTGCTGGAGGATGATGGGAAGGAGAGTGAGGAAACTGCCACGCTTATTTAGAGCATAAAATGAAAAGACAGAAGCCATATGAATTGTTGTCTGCCTATGGTCTGGACTACTTGGGACACTGAGGTAGGAGGAGTCCTTGAATCCAGGAGTTCAGGACCAACCTGGGCAGCTTAGCAAGACTCCATAATATGGTTTGGATCTGCAATTTTCCCACAGGTTTATGGATTGAGGATGTGGTTGTCAGTTGACGGACTTCTGGGAAATGATTGGTTCCAGAAGGTTCCACATTAATCAGTGGACTCTGCTGATGGGATCTTAATGGCATGGTGTTATTGGAAGATGCTGGGTTTGAGGAGACAGAGCCTCGCTGAGGAAAGTCAGGCACTGGAGCTGTGCCCTCGAGAGAGGCACCTTGGCCCAGTCCTTTACTCTCTCTGTCTTGTTACCCTGAGCTGAGCAGCTTTGCCTTAACCATATGCTCCCAGCCTCAAAGCTCTGCCTCACCACAGACCCGAAAATAATGCAGGCAGGCAACCACGGATAAACCCTCTGAAATCGTGGGCCAAAGTAAATCTTTCCTTTAAATTGTCCCTTGTGTATCTGTAACGTGATGAATGAGTAACATTCCGTGTCTCAAAGGGGCTGGAGAGATGATTCAGCAGTTAAGGCATTGCCTTACTGCTTTTCCAGACGACCTCAGTTCAGATCCCAGCACCCATGTCAGGTAGCTTACAACTGCCCTGTGACTCCAGCTCCAAGGGATTTGATACCCTTTACTGGCGGCCTCTGCAGGTACTCGCACACATGTTGCAGGTATTTGTGCACATGTGGAATGAACACACATACACACACACATGAAAAGTAATAAATCTTTTAAAAAGAAATTAAATAAGGTTTTTAAAGACTCAAGTAAAGGGTTTATTAGTTTTAGCTGTCCATGGTGCAATCTATAATCCCAGAAAGAAGATGGCCACGTGTTCCAGGTCAGCTTGGTCTGTATAGAGTTCCAGGCCAGCCAGAGCTACATTGCAAAACCTATCCCACCAAACACCAAAGAGCCTATTGGCCTTGAGTGTTGAAGTGATGTGTTGGTGATGACTACATGTCTCTCTTCCAGGATTTTTAGTATAAAAACAGGTGTGAAAATACCCTGCTATTTTTCTATTCTTTTTTTTAAAAACTTCATTTATTATTTTATATGTACGAGTATATTGCCTGCATGTATGTAAATGCACCCATGTCATGCAGTGCCCACTGAGGTTATAAAGGATGTTAGATCTCCTGGAACTGGAGTTATAGAAGGTTGTTAGCTGCTGTGTGGGTGCTAGGAATCAAACCCTGGTCTTCTGCAAGAGCAGCCAGTGCTTTTAACTGCTGAACCATCTGCCTAGCCCCTATTTTTCTATTCTAATCTTAGTTGTAACTATTTCCTGTACACTGTATTGCTTATATCTGGCTTGATGTCTCCAGTAATGGCGTCTTCTCTTCCAGAGCCCTTTCACGTGGTGGCCCTCTGATCACAGGTGGAGACTCTAGATCCTTGGCTAGGCAGGGTCTACATCTCTAACAAATGTGGACTAAATTATAGAAGGTGGAAATTCAGCCTTCTATAACACTTAAGATTAAAGGATCAAAATCTCAGAAATTGGGGGATTGAGGCAGGTTAGAACGACATTATGGGGATGTGGGAAGGGAAAGAGCCTTCACCCTAGGGTCTGGGTAAAGCCTCTCACCTCTGAGAAGCAAAAGATCCAATGTAATTAGCAATATTTGTTGTAAAGGCTGTAAACATGGGGAGAATATTCCTTCCATATATAGATGTTTTACGTTAGAATAGCAACGACCCAGGCCAAAGGCCTGACTGCACATGACCTTGGGCATGGTCTTATTCTTCCCCCAGATACTCTCTTGGGAATCTCAGACAAGACTTGGTGGACACGAAGATCCACCTGCAGTCCTGTGGTCTAGAGTTGACCTTATCAACTGTAATCCTGTTAGACGCTCCTCGGGAATCACGTACTGACAAGACAGCCACTTCAAAACCCTACAAATGACTGTTGCAAAGACACTGAAATATGTTTCGCGGTTGCAGAGACCTGACCCATGCTCTCCATGGGCCTTATTTTCTTCCTGTGGCCATCTTTCTTTCTTTTTTTTTTAATTAAAAAATTTTGTTTATTTTTGTTTTATGTGTATGGGTGTTTCCCATACTTGCATATATGTGCTCCCATGTTGTGTAATGCCTGTGGAGGCCAGAAGAGATTGTCAGATCCCCTGGAACTCAAGTTACGGGTGGTTGTTAGCTGCCATGTGGGTGCTGGGATTCAAACCTGGCTCTACTGCAAGAACAATCAGTGCTCTTAACTACTGAGCCATCTCTTCAACCCTCTCTCTCCTTCTCTTAACCCTTGTGTTTAAATTTGTATTAAAATATATTTATTAATGGGGCTGGAGCGATGACTCAGTGGTTAAGGAAAGAACACTGCTATTCTTCTAGAGGACCCAGGTTCAGTTCCTGTTACCCACATGGTGGCTAACAACTGTCCTTAACTCCAGTTCCAGGGTATCTGATACCCTCTTCTGACCTCTGTAAACATCAAGCATGCATGTGGTGCATTTACGTACAAGCAAGCAAAACACTCATATACATAAACAAAATCTTAAAAAACATATCTATTCTACCCCAACTCTACTTTTTAAATAGTCCAATGTTATAATTACTAATAATCACTTAAATAGTACAAGGTCTCTAGTAGCCCAGGCTGATCTCAAACTTGCTGTGTAATGGAGACTGGCCTTGAATTCCTGTTTTTCCTTTCTCCACATCCCAAGTGCTGAGGCTTGTGTCAATACACCTGGCTTAAATGGTGAATTAGAAAAAAAAAAAAATTGATGCAGTGTCCTGTCTCCATTTTCCTCCGAGCTGTGAGGATGACAGCCTAGCCATCCAGTCAGGCTGAAGGCTCCTATTCACAGCTTCAGCAAGGTAGGCTGTTTTCTGCAGTTGCTGCGCATCTGCAGAGCCCTGGGGCTGAAAGGCAGGAATCACTATAGGTATAAGCTGTGTGTTTCCATCTCTTCTCACACACAAAGAGGCAACTGAGACTTGATCGCTGTTTCATTTTTGCTTTATTTTGACCCGCATCCCACTTTCAAAGGACTTGAAGCCCGGAGCTGTTTGTAGAGTCTCCCCTCCAGGCTGTCCTTTCTTCTGCTACCTAGCTCCCGGAAGGCATCTCCTTCCCAGCTTCATCTCCCTCCTTCTGTCACAGCCTCACACCCGCCTAGGGGCTGCTCCTGGCTGGAACCTCAGCTTCAAGGACTCCCGAGGGACCAGAGCCACAGGACCCTCCAGGTAAGGATGACAAAGGCAGAAAGCCCTGGGCACCTGGGTCTCTGGCTCTCCATTTACAGCCATGATGCGCCCTCCTCACCCTGTGGGGCGCTTACTCCCAGTGTGTAGAGAAAAGGCACCTTGTACTTGGAACCATAGGATTTCCAGGGGACTTGGAGTATCTGGAAGCTCCTCTGTGTTCTCTGGCACCCCAAGAAAATGACAGCACTCTGACCACAGAGATCTCAAGTCAGCAAACTCATCCATCCTGAAGTCCCTTCAAGGAGAGCTAGTGCTCCCACTTCTAAAGTCCAGATGCTCTGAAATAGGACTGGCTTTCATCTTGAGCGCCCCCAGACCTTCTCAGATAGGAAGGGGCCAATGCAGCTTAAATCACAGATAACCTGTCTCCTTGAAGGCCAGAATACTGAGAAAATGGAATGGAGCATAATGAAGACCCTGCCTTCCAGCTGGCCCCTGCAAAAGATTGCTGAGGCCTGTTTGTTTATTTATGTATTTCTTAAATTTTTATTTTGTGCATATAAGTGTTTTGCCTGTATGTATGTAAGTGTACCACATGTGTGCAATGCCCACAGAGGCCAGAAGAGGGTGTCTGATTCCCCAGAACTGGACTTACAGATGGTTGTTAGCCAGCACAGCATGCAGGTGCCGGAACCAAACAGAACCACTGAGACATCTCTCCAGGGGTTCCTCTGAGACCTGCACTTCTGCTCTCCAGAGTTAAGGGCCTGATGTGGGGTGTCTTGTTAGTCCTCATGGTATGCTCTTGAATTTGGCAGGGGCAACTCATTTTATAGATGTAGGTGTTGAGGAGTACAGAATGAAGAGAATCTCCCTGAGTGCTAGATTCAGAGATGGAACATGACTGATCAGCAAGGGTGACGATGGAGTTGGGCGTGCTGACTCACACCTTTAATCCCAGAACTCAGGAGGCAGAAGCAGGCAGATCTCTGTGAGACCGAGGCCAGCCTGTTCTACATAGCGAGTTCCAGACCAGTTGGGGCTACAGGGAGACCCTGCCTCAAACAAAACAAAACAAAACAAAACAAAACAAAACAAAACAAAACAAAAAAACAACAAAGGCTGAAAAGATGACTCAGCAGTCAAGAGCACTAACTGCTGTTGCAGAGGACTTGGGTTCGGTTCCCAGGACCCACATGGCAGCTAACAACCATCTGTAACTCCAGTTGCAGGGGAATCCAACATCCTCTTCTGACCTCTATGGGCACTGCAATGACATGGGTGCAATTATACACACGTAGGCAATACACTCATACATATAAAATAAAAATAAAATAGTTTTCAAAAACAAAAAACAAACAAAAAACCCCAAAACAAAAAAGAAAAATCCCAGGAGCAGGACTGATGTCAAATCAATGTGAGACTGTGTTCTAGCACATTTTTTGTTTGGTTTTGAGACAGGGACTTAGGATGTAGCTGAGGATGAACTTGAACTTCTGACCCTCCTGTCCCTACCTCCCGAGTGCTGGGATGTGCACTACCACACATGGTTTTTGCAGTGTTGGGGATTGAACCCAGGGCTTTGTGCATGTTAGGTAAGTATTCTACCAGCTGAACCACATCCCCAGCCCCTCTAGCGTACTTTAAAGAAATGAAAAGTCTTTGGATTTTGCCACGGAGGAAGGAATTTCTTTAAACTCTCTGAGCCTTGGTTTTCTTACCTGTAGAATGGGGCTGTCACATTACTGAGGAGATGCATATAAAAGCTCCTGGTAAATGCAGGGGTCTAATCAGTGTTGCCTTATGTCACTCTGCCAGGAATTCCATAAAAATGTAGGTGGGATGCCCCCTTCCCCACAGCCAGCCAACCTTGACTTTCTTGCTGGGCATTTCCAGGGTCAGCTGTGTGTCCTACAGTCAGAGAGAGGTCCAACCTTAGCCGTGGGCAAATGTTAAAGCATCTGTGTTTGTTTCAATAACTATACAGTTTCAGATAGGACCTAGGCTGGGCTTTTCCAGTAAATATTGATGGAGACCCCAGGGAGGAATGAGAAAACAAAAGCCATTTTATTTATGATAGGGAAAACAAAACAAGACAAAACAAAAAACCAACTGGGAGAAAAACCCACAGGGGGAGCATGCTTAAATAACGAGTGAGCGTTCACTCGGTGGAATATTGTGCAACTATTGAAATGATGTTTACCGAGGGTTTGTAATAACACTACAAGATGCTTTTTCTAAAAGCACCGTGTGCAGAGGAAGCGACGGAATTGTATGCTCAGCATAATCACGCCCGAACAAAAAACCAAGCCAAACAGAAGAAAGAGGCCCGGGGGGCACGCACCCCAGCAGGAGACATCTTCAGGTGGCAAAATTGGGGAGATTTAAAAAATACTTTTCTCTATCTTCCAATTCTCTATCTTCCAATTCTTGTTTTTCTATAAGGGGCACAGCTGGCTTAAAGTGGAAAGAAACCAAACTTGCTTTTGTTTTTCTCCCAAAGAAGAAGAACTCTTAGAAGAAAAACAAGACACGATCTGCAAAGAACCAGCCCAGGAAAACCACGGGGAGGCTGAAGGGCAGGAGGTTGACAGACCCCAGGCTGCTTCACAAGGTCAAGTGAAATCCTAGACTCTGGCCGCGTGGGTTGCAGGTACCAACAGGCTGCCCCCCAGCTGCGCACTCAGGCACGGGTGTCTGTGACCCCCTGACGATGATGCTGGCTCTCACCCTCAAGAATGCCAAGACTGCTTCTCTCCCTGGGGAACAGAGTTTGCTTCTGTACAAAGATTCTGCTTCATAAATGTTGGTGCCACTGAGAGCTTTCCCTCAGTCCGAAGACAGAATCATAATGGCCTGCCTTTCTTTCACCCCAGGGTGCTTCTGCGAGGCAACCCTGGTCATCAGCCTGTGTAGGAAAGCCATTCCTCTCCCTGCTCTGTGCTCCCCATCCCTGCTCCATCCCGCCTCGGATGCCATCTCATCAGGAGGCCTGATCATATGCTCCTCAGCGCTTATACAGCCTGGGTTCAATTTCTGCCTTTCTGTGTATACTTTATTAAATGTCTTACTTTCCTCCACTAGTGATATGGGCTCTATCAGCACACGGCTCTGCTTTTCTCCCAGCCTCGGAACAGTGCCTGGCTCGAACAGCCTGCACATGTTTATTTCATGAGCGAATGGATGGATCCCGACAACCATGCTCCCTCCAGGTTCCCCGATGCCCCTAGCCACTTCCATCCCCAAACCCAGCTCCAGAGACCCAAGCCAGCAATGGTTCATACATATCGGTTCTGGTCTATTAGCCGTGAGTGCTGGGATACAGTATTGAACAATTCTAAGGCCATTATAAAGTCTCCTCAGGAAAAGATAGGACAATTGATTAGTAATGTCTGCCACAGGAACACAAGGGAGGCATAGCAGATGTGCCTGTGAGGCTCAGATGAGCTCAATCTCAGCCTTCTTTCACCACATCCCATTCACTGAAGTCTGGAACATATTTTGTTGCCTTTTCCCTGTAATCACTTGCCTATACCTGACCAGAGGCTTAGTTCCTCTTCTCTTGGGCCTAGAACCTATCCTAGACTCCATCCCACTTGGCTAGGGTCTTGCCTTCTGCCTGAGAACTGGGGGCACCTTCAAGTACACCCTGCCCCAGCCTGGCATCACCATGCCAAAGACTCTTTGAGTCTTCACTGAAGTCACCCCCTATCCTTGCTCCTCAGTGATTCATGCTTGAGTATTGAACATGGCCTTGGCTGGGATAGAGGGGCGCTTCCCTCCTCAGGGACCTATTAGGGCCCAGGCTGTTCTTACTCAGTTTTTCCAATTTGACAACCAACTCAGCTGCCTCTTCCTCCCAAGTCCTTAGCCAGGGATGGTGAACTTATGTGGTCAAAAAGAAACTCTTCTCTCATTTCTGTGCCAACTTCCTCCTCGTTCTATGTTCTAATCCTGCATCTTCCAAAAGAGCCCCCAGCCTCAGCTCCAGCAGCCTGACACCCCTTGGGATCTAGGAAGGACTTTACAGGGACACTGGTAGAGAGTGATGCTATCCTCTCACTTGCCAGGCCCTGCCCCCGGGGTGAGTCCCACCTCCTGCCTCCTGACTGACACCAAGAGCTTCGCTTCTTTCCTCCCCACGTCTGTGCCTCCCTCAGAGATGGAGGGCATGGTAGGTGTGGTAATAGGTTGGGCCAGGATCTCTGCCCTCCTTCCTGGAAGAACAGGGATCTTCCGGAGGTTGGGTCTTCTCTGATGTGAAAGGAGATTGAGACTTGGGTGCTCCATTAGAATCTTCTAGCGCCTCAGCTCCATCCTGGACCTGCCCCCACCTCCAATTCCTCCCCATCTGATAAGGCAGACCGGGTGGCCACAGGATTCAGAGAAGGTAACAGAAGCCCTGACTGATCGTGGCTGCCCCGGCTTCTAGGCAGATAGGGTTTAGAACCCTGAAAAGTATGCTGTGTTTAGGTGATGGTGGGTACCATCTGGATCTGGGAGGAAGGGAGTCTTGGACCACATCTATATTCCCTGCCTCCCGAGAAAATCGCCTGCATCTTTAGTAGAACTCTTGCTAAAGATGGATGTTTCTCTCCTTACAGCCCATACTCCAGGTAATTAAAAAAAGAAAAGTGGGCTCTGGTTAATGCGCCCTGCAAGCAGGGGTCCCTGTGGTACCCCAGCTTTTCTTGTCACACCTCCAACTGACTCGTCTGGATGAATCCCAGGGGAACCCTGGGCTCCTTCCTGCTCCTGCCTAAACCTACCTCGGTTATCATAACGTGCTCCCCAATGCATCTGGGAACTTCAAAGATGGTGTGTGACCAAGGTTCAGGAGGGGGTACAGAAATCCAACCAGCCGGAGGGACCATAGGGGTCTCCTGGCACCTGAAACTGTAGTCGTGGTAAAGCTGTGCCCCTGAGCTTTGATGGGGTTCTAAGATGGCCCCTCAGGAATTCAGATCAGAGGCAAGGTGGCAGTCACCCTTGCAGCTGTGGATGCCTGCTGCCTTGGATAATGATCCCTGACTTCTTTGTATGTAGCAGGCCTCCAGTCCTTGGAGGGTGAAGATTCCCCTAAAATCCTGTAGCCTTTGACAGAGGGAAGACACATCTTTTCATTCTAAGACCAAGTTCCTGCCCACCTCTTACCCAGAGACAGCCCCTGGAGCCATGGATAGGGCAGCAGCTGTGGACCTTGGTGTCTCACAAGGAGACCAGCAGCAGGCTGCTAGACTGGGGTCTGAGGCACATCTGGGGCTGGCAAGGTCAGGACAGCGGGCAGAAGGGTGCCCCGAGGGGAAGGGAAACTCTGCAGTTCATTGGGCATAAATCGGGGGGAGATGTGGTCCGCCAGGAAGCAGAGTGTGCGCCGGCGGCCCACACAGTAGATGTGATTGTCTACCACAGCGCACTGGAAAGCATCTGGGTAAGGCAACCGGTATGTGGCACACTCGTACCAGAGCCGGGTGCTGGCGCTGCAGCGGTACACGCTGATGCCCAGGCTACGGTTGAGGTCGAAACGGTAGAGAAAGCCATTGACAGCCACCATCTCCGCTGTGCGGTCCTTGCTGCCCCCTGTAGGGCCTACCTGCCAACGCTGCTCCTGGGCTGAGAACCGAAGCAACAGGTAGCGCAGGCTACCCCCAGTGACAAAGATCTCATTGGCACACACTGTGGCTGTGTGTGCCAGGGCAAATGTGTCGTTGGGCAGCTGCGAGGTGAAGGTCCAGCGGTCCAGGCGAGGGTCATAACGCTCCACTGTGTTCAGACACTCACCCCCGATGGCATAGAGATGCCTATCTAGGGCCACCAGCTGGCAGTGAGGCCGAGCCTGGTTCAGGGGACACACCTCACTCCAGATCCCAGTCAAGGGGTTGTAGCAAAAGACACGGTTGGAGGGCTGGCCCATGGGCCCCTGGCAGCCTGACACCACAAATAGGTAATTAAAGAGAGCAGAGACTGCACAGCCCTGGGACACAGCCTCCAGGGGCAACTGGGCCAGTCGGTGCCAGGTGTCCTGTGCATCGTTATAGCAACAGAGGCAGCCACTGTCTTCCTGGGGGCACACATCAGCCACCACCAGGCACTTGCGGCCTTGGAACCGGCGCTGGAGGATTAGCTCCTGCTCTGCCCCACTTAGACCCCGGTAGATGTCTGCACTGCGAAGAACCTGGAGATAGTTGTCACTCATCACCTTGTAGGCAGCCTCCTTCAGGGCCTCCAGACCCTGCCTCTTGGCCAAAGTAAGCACCTCATAGCAATTGCCCAGGTCCAGGCGGACGTTAGGGGCTGAAGCAGGGGTGAGGGGAATGTGGAAAAAGTTGGTTCCAGCTACAAGCTGCACGTGGGGTTCCCCATGGCTGCAGGATGAGCTGAGCTGGGTGCTCTGTTCTGGGTGGACTGGAGCGGGGGCCCTGAAGCCCTCTGGCTGCAACTGGAGTTCTGGGTTCTCTGCAATCTGCAGGAGACTCACCTTCCTGCTGAAGCCCCGCACAGAGGGGGTTGGTACAGGCTGGGAGGCCAGTGCTTCAGCTGTGCCCCCTGTGTTGTCAGCTTGACCTCTGATGGCTGCTTCTTTTCCTGGGGTCTTGAGTACTGGTCCAAGGGATGGAGCATCAGTCAGAGTTGCTGTCTTGGCAACTGGCCTGGAGACAGCCTGAGACATAGACTCCACATAATAGTCATATACCTTGCCCTTTAGCCCAGGCTGTGGGCTTTGCACCTTCTGTTTGACAATTTCCTCCATGTGTATCTGGGCCGTGGACAAGAAGGTGTAGGAGGCACTGGTGGCTCCTTCCTGCTGATGCACAGCCAGGCCCATGTCTGCCACAGCCTGGAGAGCCCCAGCCTCTCCCTTGCTGACCCAGCTCCAGTTCATGTCACTGCTGTCTGGAGAGGGGTTAGTCCAGGGGTCAAGGTCTCCTGGGTCCCCAGACTCTGGTTGTTCCTGGGATCGGCCCTCTGGCCATGAAGCAGGCTTGCTACCCATGCTCCTTCCTGCTGATGCACAGCCAGGCCCATGTCTGCCACAGCCTGGAGAGCCCCAGCCTCTCCCTTGCTGACCCAGCTCCAGTTCATGTCACTGCTGTCTGGAGAGGGGTTAGTCCAGGGGTCAAGGTCTCCTGGATCCCCAGACTCTGGTTGTTCCTGGGATCGGCCCTCTGGCCATGAACCAGGCTTGCTACCCACGCAGATGCCTCCCACTGCAGCAGCAAGTCTGGCTGGGGAGCTTGTGGTTTCCCTGCCCAAATCAGGGAGTTGTGCAGGGTTGGGCTTACCTCCAACAGCTGTTCCGGCTTCCTGGCTACCGCAGGGAGGATGCACCTGCTGGGAGTCTGGGTTCTGCCCACCCCACTCCTCACCAGAGCCTTTTCTTGTGGACTCCCCTGCTCTGGAAGTGACCAGGACACAGGGGTCTCCTGGGTCCTCCCAGCTGCAGTCAAGTGGGGCTCCCACCCCTTTGCTGGCCTTCCTTCGTCTTGGCCTCCTTGGTAGAGTCGCTGGAGGAGTACCCTGGAAAGCAGGCTGCTCTGAGTCCTCCGCTTCTTCCTTAGCTTTGGCTTTGGCATTTCCGCACCCCTGTCTGGCCCGGGCAGGCCTAGACTTGTAGAGTCTGTAAGCTGCGGTCACCAGGAGCAGCGCAGCAGCGGTCAACACCACCTTGCTAGTCAGCTGCATGTCCAAATGCCAGTCCTGAGCCTCTGATCCGGTGGGAAACATGCTGACCAGGGACAGAATGCCAAGAATCTGATTAATGATTGCCCAATAGGGACCGTTCCTGGATCCTGCTGCGGAGTGGGAGGGAGTCCCCAGCTGGCTCTGGCTGGCCAGCTGAGTTGATGGAGCAGAGGTGACTTTGAGCTGGCAGAGGTGGGCCTGGGGCAAGGAATGACTGAAGTCAGCGTTAGACTCTTTCACTCCTTCCCTGAGGGGAGGGAGGGTCCTGCCTGGAGGCCGAGCTTCAGATCTGCCACCTGAGGGGTCTGGAGGACATTTGAAGTGTCTAGCAAAGACTCCAGAGGGAGGAACCTTTTAGCCAAATAGTCACCGGATGCCTGGAAATGTGTGTGGTTGGTCTTTGTGTGAGAGCACTTTGTTTTCTCTTTTGCAAATCCTTAGGTCAGAGGCATGAGGTGGCTTTGGTTTGCTGGTTCCTGGGGCAGGTGGCACCACAGGTGCTGGGCATGTGGGGTTAGTCCTAGCCCCATAGAGGGGTCAGCGTTTAACTGGTCAAGCAAGGAAGCAGTGGAGCCTGAGCTGGGGCCAACAGCCAAGCCACCTGACCCTGCTCTGACTGCCTCTGCCCTCCTCTGTGCCTGACAAGGTGAAGAAAACCAGTGTTGCTGAAGAAGTGTGGGAAACACATTGTATTAGTACCCAGATAAAGCGAGACCTGGCCACATCCTCTCTCCCTCAAGATGGGCCAGCTTCTTAGGGAAGGAGGCCCATGGAGGACTGGCATCGCCAACCTACACCCAGCTGTGTGACCTTAGGCAAGTGATTTGACCCTCTCTGTGCCTCCATTTCCCTGTCTGAAAATGGAGGAGGAGGATTGTGACAGCATGCATATACCTCATCAGCTTGTGGTTAATGTGCATAAATCCCACATTGCTAATATATTTCCTGTCTCCCCTGCCCCTGACCAAGGTCTTCTTAAGGGTCCCCAGGGGTTGGTGCAGAGGTCTCAACTATTCCCTAAAGGAGCTGAGTAGGTAAAGTCAACAAGTGGGGGTGTGAGCCCAGCCCTGCCCTGTGCAGCCCTCTAGCCTGCAGGGTTCAGTTGACTGAGTATCTAGAATGCCCTTTGCACACGTTCCAGTTTTTAATGTCTTTTAACTGGAAAGTGAAAATAAGATCTACTTTGTGAATAAAGAAACACATCTAGCAGGAACTTGGTTCCTAGGGCTCTGACCCTGGGAGAAAAACCTTCAGATATTGTGTGTGGTGTGTGTGTGTGTGTGTGTGTGTGTGTGTGTGTGTGTGGTGTGTGTGTGTGTGTGTGTGTGTGTGTGTGTGTGTGTGTGTACCACAGGGGCTTGCATGTGGAAGTCAGAGGACAACCTGAGGGAGTCAGCTTTTTTTCCACCATGTAGGTCCAGAGATTGAACTCAGGTTATCAGGTTTGACCACAAGTGCTTTTACTTGCTGAGCCATCTTGCCAGCCCACTGAGAGAAAATTCTTGATCTTTATCTGGGGTCTGTATGACACTCTACTCAACAGCCTCGACTTACCTTCTGAACTGTCTCCTGATTGCTGCCCGGTGTTGCCAGCTTTGCTGACTCTCAGCAGGCCAGGCATCCCCATCTTCGTTGGTGGACATCCTTCCAAGGTCCTGTCAAAGCCAGGCCTCCTCCCATTCCCTTCCTGAGTCTTCCTCCTGTGATCTCCAGCCTTCCAACCAGTCAGCCCTTTTCCAGTCTTCTTCCAACCGTTATCACTTCTCCGTCACCGAAGGCACCCAGCAAGGTGTCCATCTTCCACAGGATTCCCCAAGGACAGACTCAACCTGGGTGCATTTTGATCCCTAAGACCTAGAAGACCCTGGGTAACATGGATGAGAGCCAGCAAGGGTGAGGGGATGTATCAGCCTTGACATGGAACCGAAAGGGGAAGGTGTCTGGTAGAATTGTATCCAATGCTCACAGTCCCCTCTGGGAGACATAGGATGGTCTACTGTAAGCAGACCTCACATGTCCCATTAGCCTACTTGTGAATGTTTGAAGTGTGGGTTGACTGTTATTCAGTTACAGGGAGGCCACCTGATCAAAGGATAGGCTATGAGGAATTTGGCATTCACAGTACCCAGGAAGAGGAGGTTCACCTACCAAGAGGGTCTCTAGGGAACACCAGGGAGATCAGAATGCAGAAGGAGATGGGGGAGGACAGGGCTGAGCATCGATAATCTCTAAGATGAGGAGGGACGATTCATACAGAGGACAGAAGCAGAACCAAGGTTCTGGGTTCTCTGGAGGTGGCACCTCCCTGGCAGAGTGTGGAGAATCTATCTGGCTTAGGGCTCTAACCTAGGTCTCAATCTGTCTGCAGGTGAATGCCACCCACATGCCATAAATTGCAGGGCTTTTTTTTTTTTAAGTCTGTTTAGGAAAAAATGAAATGAGCAAATGAAGACAGAAGCGAAATTAGAAGATAATTGGAAGTCTATATTGGGCTTCTGCGGATGTGCCTGCCTGTCACCAATCTGGTCGCCTGCGTGCTCAGGCAGGATAAATTGAGAACTCTCATGGCAGCTCCAGGGGAGGGCGGCCGAGATGGATGCCTCACAGAGGGACAGGCCCTTCCTGGGCCATCGGCTTTGCATCTGCTTTACATCCTGCCGTGTCCAGCTCTATTTCCCAAGGTGGGCGTCCTGGCCCAGGTACACAGGGCAGATGCAACACTGCAAGGAGACCGAGGGCTGAGAAAGGTGGGTGCGAGCTCGTACCTGAAATCCCAGCACGGAGACAGAGGTGAGGTGAGTTCGAAGCCAGCCTGAGCTACATAGCAAGGCTCCATCTGAGAACACACAATCAAACATGTTCACATATTCACACACTCACACTCTGATACACTCAGTCACACTTATACAATCACACAATCACACACACATGATCACACACTCATATAATCATACATTCACACAATCACACACTTACACAGTCACATACATAATCACACAAAATCACACATTCAGTGCAATCACACAAGCTCAAAATCACACACAAGCACACACAAGCACACACAATCACACACAATCACGCACTCACACAACCACATACTCAAACACACTCATGCAATGCTGTCACACACTATCCTCCACACACATGATCACACACCCATACAATCACACACACACAAAAACACTCATACAATCCTACATACTTTCACACACAATCTCACTCATGCACAATCACACACTTATACACTAAAGGCCACAATTGCACACACCGTTATATCCACACTCACAAACACATATTTACATTCACATATTCTCACAGCTGTAAAACACATGAACACACCCTCAAACATACTCATACTATCAAACATACACAATCATGCACTCATACTCCCCCACCAACACACATACACACACATTCACACACTATCAAACACTCACATCAGCCATACTTACACACAGCCATACTTTACACACACTGACATACTTCAAACTCACACATGATTCCAGGTGCACTCTCACACTGACACTCAAATGCTAACATACTCGTGCATGCACAGTCACAGTGACAGTCATAACATCACATATTCACAAATTCACACACCCTCATGCTCACACACTCTCATACTCAAAAGAACACACTCACACAATAAGTCTTACCCACTTATACACTCTCAAACTCACACTAACATTCTGACGCACAACACCTCACACTCACACTCTTACCGTACCACAATCATACACACATGTTCTCACATACAAAATTCACACACTCTCACAAACACATTCATATACATGCACATAGAGACATGTGCACTCTCGCACACAATATCACAGCCCCTCTCTCTCACATACACATACAACCTCACACTCTCACACCCTCATTCATTTTTATACTCACACTTACGCTTGCACACCCTCAGTGGGTGCTGGCCTGGATTTTTCCTATGAGACCAGGGCAGGCAGAGCCAGGGAGCCATTTGCGCTGTGGGTACTCTTGGTTCCTAGCTGCTGGAGGCTGAGTTCCTGGAGTATGGCAGCTGGATTCATGGGTCAGAGCAGTGGTTGTTCACCATCCAATGAGAATGGAAACCTTTCAGCTGTGTGCGAGTGTGTTTGAGTTCTTGTGCGTGTGTGTGTGTGTGTGTGTGTGTGTGTGTGTGTGTGTGTGCAAATGTTTGCATATGCATGTGGAGGCCAGAGGGTTAAAGTCTGGTGTCTTCAACTGCTCTCTACCTTATTTTGTTTGAGACAGGAAATCACTGAATCCAGAACTCACTGATTCAGTTTAGACTGGCTGGCCAGTGAGCCCCATGGATCCTGTCTCTGCCTCCCCAGTGCTCGGATTATAGACACAGGCCACTGTAGCTGGCTTCTTCCATGGCTGGTGGGGATTCAAACTCGGGTCCTCATACTTGTGAAGCAAGCACTATACCAACTGAGCCATCTCCCCAGGCCCCATCAGGCCATTTTAGATATGAGGATGTTGAAGTTCCTCATTCAAGGTCTTCAGGAGGAGCACAAGTTGGTCTTCTCTTTGACCATCCAGAGCACCAGCTGCCTGCTGCCAAATTCATTTCTACAACCCACAGGGACCAAGGCTCTCTTCAAAGACCTCCTATGTCCCAAGTGAGCCTAGATCAGGGCAGTGACAGGGGAATCACTCTGGGAAGGGCATGGCATGCTGTGGCTGCTAAAAGAGGGCCTGACCTATGAAGAGAGTTTCAATGGCTTGGATATGAAGAACCATCGTACTTAGATTGCCACTATACAGACCATTAGGAAATGGAATACTGGCATGTGGGGTATGCCTGTGAATTTGATAGGGAAATTGAATGTGAAATGATTCGTGGTACTATTGGAGATGGAAGCCTGCATCCTTGTGTTTTCCTCCTGACTTGGAAGGAGTTAAAGGCAGGAGGCATCCTGAGGTGGGAACAGGACCAGTAAGTCCTGCCTGTTGCAGAGACCCACTTTTACAGAGGACTGAGTGCCCAAGTCACGGAGATAACAGGAACAAGAGCCATGTGGGCCTCTGAGATTAGCTCCACGCTCAGAGGGGATACAGGCATCACCTCCTCCAGCTCCCCACAGCCCTGCCAGGCTGAAGACTTACCTGGTCTGCAGATGTGCAACCATCCCCAAAGCCATTCTTTTAAAAATATTTGTAATTTTTATTTTATGTGTATGAATGTATTGCCTACATGTGTGTAAGTGCACCCATATCGTGCAATGCCAGCAGAGGTCAGAAGAGGGAGTCAGATGCCCTGGAACTGGAGTTATGGATGGTTGTTAGCTACTATGTGGGTGCTGGGAATCAAACCCAGGTATTCTGCAAGAGCAGTCAGTGCTCTTCACTACTGAGCCATCTCTCCAGGCCCTGAATCAGTTTTTTAAATTTTATTTTATGAGTGTATTGCCTGCATGTAGGTAAGTGCATCCGTGTTGTGCAAAGCCCATGGCAGTCAGAAAAGGCTGTCAGATCCCCAGGACCTGGAGTTACAGACAGTTGTTAGCTGTCATGTGGGTGCTGGGATTCAAACCTGGGCCTTCTGCAAGAACAACCAGTGTTCTTAA
>NW_008358621.1:504509-530893 GCF_000622305.1 Nannospalax galili | reverse complement strand
CGGAGGTCAGAACTGGGCATCGGATCCCTGGAACTGGAGTTACAGACAGTTGTTAGCTGCCATGTGGGTGCTGGGATTTGAACCCAGCTCCTTTGCAAGAGCAGTCAGTGCTCTTCACTACTGAGCCATCTCTCCAGGCCCTGAATCAGTTTTTTAAATTTTATTTTATGAGTGTATTGCCTGCATGTAGGTAAGTGCATCCGTGTTGTGCAATGCCCACGGAGGTCAGAAGAGGCTGTCGGATGCCCTGGGACTGGAGTTACAGACAGTTGTTAGCTGCCATGTGGGTGCTGGGATTTGAACCCAGCTCCTTTGCAAGAGCAGTCAGTGCTCTTCACTACTGAGCCATCTCTCCAGGCCCTGAATCAGTTTTTTAAATTTTATTTTATGAGTGTATTGCCTGCATGTAGGTAAGTGCATCCGTGTTGTGCAATGCCCACGGAGGTCAGAAGAGGCTGTTGGATGCCCTGGGACTGGAGTTACAGACAGTTGTTAGCTGCCATGTGGGTGCTGGGATTTGAACCTGGGTCCTCTGCAAGAGCAGTCAGTACTCTTAACTGCCGAGCCATCTCTCTAGCCCCTGAATCAGTACATTTTAAAAAACAACAACAAAGAGGTCTCATGTCACCCTGGCTGATCTAATGGTTGACCTTGAACTTCTGATCCTCCTGCTTCCACTTCCCGAGTACTGGGACTGCAGGCTAATTGTGTGCACTATGCCTGGTTTATGTGGTGCTGGGGATAGAACCTAGGGCTTCCTGTATGCTAAGTAAGCACTCTACCCAATGAGCTACATCCCCAGTCTCCTGTATCAACCTTAACCCATGTCACTGCTGCCTATGAAAGTGTTCTCTGTGCCTTAGTTTCCCTATCCCTCAAATAGATGTGACATCTGCCATAAACAGGATTATTTGCGAGGAAACATATGGGGTATCTGAGACAATGCTTGTTACTGAGCAGAGTGTAGATAAGTCGCTTCTGGTGGATGGATGGGTCACAATAGCAGCCCCCTTGTCCAACATTAAGAGGCACCCTGGGTGGGGCTTCAGGTGGATTTCCCTGATGAGTGCACCTTGCCCAGCAGGCAGGTCATCTGTATTTTATGAGGAACAAACTCAGGCATAAAATATGGCTAGATTGCTTGCCCAAAGTTGCTTTGTAAAGAACTGGCTGACGTGGGGAACAAACTAGGAACCTTGAGAGGACTTGCCCCTGGCAGGGCTGCCTCTTCCTGGCTTGACGGTCTTGTAACCAGCCTGGTAAGAATGATGTTCTAAAGAGACACTTGTGTCCCTCACTTTGGCCGTCAGGCTACTGAAACAGTGAACCCCAAGAAACTGGAATTCCCCCCAAGGAATCTCATGCTAAGAGAAGAGAAAGCCTCAAGATAGGGGTGACCATGGGGGAAACTTCTCCAGGAAGGAGATGTGCAACTTGTCAGACCACCCTGCGGAAGAGGCAAGTGGTGGGTGGGACCACACTATGACCAGGGCTGCTTACTTATGTAAAACTCGGGTTCTAGACTTAAACCTTATCCTCACTTCTGGGCCCCAAAGATGGGTTTTGGGGCAGATGACACTGGATCTCTGTTGCTCTTCCAATGTGTTTCTTATTTATTAATAATTTGGCTATTAAGTGGTTTACTGGGGCTAGGTGGCTGAACCTGGCCTGTTGGGGCACAGACTATGACCCCAATAATGGTCTCTCCTTTACAATACCCCTGACACCTTCAGCCTGGCTTCAGAGAGCTCCCTGCACTTGACTGTCCTCCCTGTGCCTAGCCATCTTCCTGGACCTCATCCTCACAGCTCATCTCTACTCCACTCTGGCTCCCTTTTCTTCAGACCTCATTCCCAGCTTCCACAAGCTGGCTGTAAAATGTCCTGGGGCTCCCTGAGGCCTCTCCAATCAAATCTAAATGACTTGGCCCATTCTCCCAGGTCCCCATGACGTCCGGATCTCATCTGTCACTGTCCCCAAACACCCGTTCTGCTTCAGCCAAGCTCATCTGTTTACTGTCCCCTTGTCCTCGCCGTCACACGGGCCATTTCTCCACTCATGGGGCTCCCCACTCCCCAATCTCTGCTGTACTGTTCATGTTTGCAAAACCTCAGATGGAAACTGGGTTTTGTCCTTAGGGCATTAAGCCAGGGCAGGAGCTCTCCACTCATACATCTCCCCTGACCCCACTGTGAGCATGTCCTGGAAGTTTGGGACATTGCTGGAAAAGTGCATGGAAGATTCTGGTGCAATTCTGAAAGCTTGCAGCCCTGAGTGAAAGGCCACATACCAAGCTCTTGAGAAATCCATGTCAGAGTGGCTCCTGAGGAGGGTGGCAGAGTTTGATGTTTGAGCTTCAGATTTACTTTCTTCAAAAAAAGAGCTACTGCGTTTAGAAGAGAGCATTGTGACCTCTGGGCCTCAGTTTCTTCATCTCTAAAACAGGTCTAGTGAGACTTGCCTCTCTCACTGTGCTGCAGTGAGTTAGGACTACTCTGGCTTTGGGGCTCCTGAATCCTGCAGGGTGGGGGGGGTCACCAATAAGAGGTAAAACAGAGATCTTTACTCCTTCAGTGGTGAGTGGATACCTGTTGAGGGCCAGGGTTCCCCTTGCTGGGTAAGAAGTGAGGTGGCTCTAAGAAAGAATCTTATTCCTATCTGTCTCAGAGATCCAGAGCTAGGACTGGCTGCAGAGAGGCAGTGAGGGCTTGAAACCCATAGCCCTGAGTCTACGTGGTGCTAACTCAGCACAGCCTCATCCTGCCTGACCCATCAGAGCTGCTCTGGCCACTGTAAATCCATGCTTTGCAGAGAGCAGGCTGTAGAAAGTGGAGAGGGTAGCCCCAGCCAGGACTGAGGAGAGGAACTGCAGGTAGAGCCAAGGCTGGACAGCAGCACCATGAATTAACATGTGGGAGACATCAGACTGGGGAAGGGCCTGGTGCTGGGAGTGGAGGAAGACACGAACAAGTATCAGCTTTGATGAGCACCAATTATATGCCAGGCCCTGAGCTAGGGACTCTACACCCTTATTATTTAAGCCTTATAACACTATAGCAGACAAGTATTCATACAATCTCCATTTAGTTGACTTTTCCTAGAAACACAATAAAACTTTCCTAGACTCCTTTGCAGCTAGATGAAAGGCATTTGGTTGAGTCACAGGCTTGAGAGGGACAAGTAGAGTGACCAAGTGGCTGTCCATTGTGTTGCTCCTCTCTCTCTCTCTCTCTCTCTCTCTCTCTCTCTCTCTCTCTCCTTGCCCTAGGGACAAGCCAGGGCTCTCCAGTCCAGGAATCTCTGAGATCTTAGCTTGTTTGTTGGGTTGGACACTGAGATTTCAAGATTTGTAGGCTGTAGAAGCTTCTGGGATGATACAAAGTTCACTGGATGGACGTGACTCTCTCACTTCACAGATGGGAACACTGGGAGTCAAAGAGGCGGACACTCACATGGCTGGCAGGCTGTCTTCCCTACTCTGTTATGTCTCCTTATCCTCAGCCCTGCTAGGTCCACCTCCCATCCTTCAACAAGCCACAGTTAGTGAGGGACAACAGGAAGGCAAATCGCACCAGAATGGGACAGGATGCAAGGCTGGGGGCTTTGAGGGGTACTCTGGGAGCTGTCTTAAAGAATACACAAGAACCTTCCAAACCACAAAGACCCTGAGGCAGGAGACCTGGACTGATAGGCCCACAAGGAAGCGGTCGGAATGAATTTCTAACTGGGTGAAGTGACATGGAACCGAGCTAGTGGTAGGATCTGAGGAAAGATGGAAAGATGGAAATAAGAGGCAAGGAAGGGGCTGGGAAGATGGCTCTGTCTGTAAAATGCTTGATGCACAAGTATAAGAACCGAGGTTGATCCCTAGAGCCCACAAACAAGCCAGGCCCATCTATGTGCACCTGTAACCCCAGTGCTGGAGAGATGAAGACAGCTGGATCCCTGGAACCGGCTAGCTGGTCAGTGGAGCCAGTTGGTGAGTTCCATGTTCAGGGAGAGACCCTATCTCAAAAAATGAGGTGGAGGGGCTAGAGAGATGGCTCAGTGGTTAAGAGTACTGTCTGCTCTTGCAGAAGACCTGGGTTCAGTTCCCAGCATCTACATGGCAACTAACAGCTGTCTGTAAATCCAGTTCCAGGGGAATCCAATCTGAGTTCTGCAGGCAATGCATGACAGAGGTGCATTTACATACGTGCAGACAATACACTCATATACATATAATAAAAGGTGGAGAGCAATTGAGAAAGGCACCCGGTGTCAACTTCTGGCCTCCACACATATCACCCACACATGCATGAATATATACATACATGTACACACACACAAAACCAAGGAAGCACTTCCTTTGATTGGATTTTCTAATTCCAGAAAATACTATGACTGGCTTTCTCCTTAACAGTCACCAAGATTGAGACACAAGAGGGAAGAGATCTTGTGCAAGCCCCTCCAGTAGAAGACAGGGGAACTGGGGTTGGAAACTGATTCCTATGGCCTTTGTATAGAGTCCTGTTGCCACTCAGGAGAGGACAAACATGGCTCAGTGACTTTTGTTCTCTGGGTTTCCCCATCTGTGAGATGGGCAGAAGTCTGGGTGTTTCCTTCTTACCAGCATGCCCCTCAGCAGGACCCTGCCAGGGACAGTGGTGGGCAACCCTAGATGTAGGGTCTGTTTGCTGCTGGGGCCCCAGTGGGGTCTTCAGTTGGAGCCCCTGGTTCTGCTCTCCTGTGGCCATTCCCCTCAGAGGCCACACTGGTCCTTTCCTAGCCCATCCATTTTCCTCCAGGGTCAGTCTCTGGGATCCTTTCCTTCCAGAAGTGCAACTAATTGTCAATGCAAACAATGAAGACCACAGCCAGCCCTGGCTTTGCCAACTCCATAGGCCGAGGGTTGTATTTCCTGCCTCTTTTACTCCTGAACAGTGACGACTCTGAGGGGCATATGCTAGGATTACTCTTATGTAGGGAAACTGAGGCTCAGAGGAGCTAAGTGATATGGGATAGAAAAGCGTGGGAGTTCTGGAAGAATCTGAAAAGGCCTGTGACTTCTCTACTTTGTACAGCCTGAACTCTAGCTGACCTGACAACCCCAGACTGGGCCTCAGGCTATCCCTCTCTGTGGCAGAGCTAAGGCTGTGCAGGATGGCCGCCAGTGCCTTCGGGGAAACCAGTAGAACCAGTTTTTCTTGCTCTGGATCTTAGCCTGAGAACACTGTGCCAAACTGCTGTTTTGTGACCTTGTGGTCACATAATCTCTTTTTGCCCCTGTGGGCTGGGGGAGGGCAGAGAAGAGGTCCTTGGGCAGGCTTGGACACCTGTGATCATCTGCACAGAACACCTGTGTGTGAAGTGTGGAATGGCCATGTGCAGGATGGGAGTCCTAGAACAGGAATTGGCGCTGACCCTCCTGCTGGTCTGCTGAGGCTTTGGGTCTGAATTTCCATTCCAGTTGCAGTTTTCCATCTGGAAATCAAATGGATTGGTAATGGGGACCCATTCAGAAGTGAACGTGGAATTGGCAACACAATGGTGCCTGGGTGTGTATGGGCTCAGGTTGCATGAGGAGTGAATAAACGTGAATGTGTGTGTATGTGTGTGTGTGTGTGTGTGTGTGTGTGTGTGTGTGTGTGTGTGTCTGCGCGCGCACACATGCAGGGAGCTGGAGTGTTCTAAGGTCTGAGGCTTGTCAGCTAAAAAAAAAGGTGGGACTGGAGTATAGCTGTGTAGTTAGAACACTTGTTTAGCACACACAACGCCCTGAGTTCAAAACCCAGCACAGGAAGGATGGAAGGAAGGAAGGAAGGAAGGAAGGAAGGAAGGAAGGAAGGAAGGAAGGAAGGAAGGAATCTTAAATGGATAGTTGAGAGGCCAGGACCTCATAGTGGCCTCAGCAGGGATTTGCTGGATTTGCTGGACATCCTGCAGCCCCTCTCTGAATCCTCTTCTGTAAAACAAGACTAAGGGGTCACATGCCTCTGGTGTCCCTAACACTCTGTCAAGAATCACTTGGCTGTAGACAAATAGTGGCTGATGAAGCAAGCTCTGGTCTGATGCCCTAGGATCTTGGGAGCATCTTACCTCTGCCTTTTGCTACCAACATCAGGCATAGTAGTGGGGGCCAAGGATCCTGTTGGAGGCCTGTCCTGGTTTGCTTTTTATTACTGTGGTAAAACAGTCATCAAAACCAACTTGGGGAGGAAAGGATTTATTTCACCTTACTCTTCCAAGTGACAGTCTGTCACTGAGGGAAGCCAAGGCAGGAACTTAAGCAGGGCATCAGCTTCAGAAGTTGTGGGGTGGGGGGAACAGCAAGACCCCCCTTACTAGTCCCCATCCCATTCAGGGTGTCAACACCACAGCCCCTCCATGTTGCAGAACCTTGTTCCATTCATGACAAGTTTGACACCTCTGGTCTCTGCTTCTCCTTGGAAAATGGGCCTCACCATAGTGCAGTCCTGGGAATTTTCTGCTGGAAATCCTGCCCATCATAGAGCTGATCCTGGGCGCTTTGCCTCTCTGTGGTTCACGAGTTCATCTTTGGCCCTTGTACATGCTCTGGGAACGCACTCAGATACTTTGCAGAGCTCTGAGGATTCAAAGTAGATGCAACCTTTGTTCTTGGGAACCACATGTGCAGCACAGATATAGAATCCATCCATCCATCCATCCATCCATCCATCCATCCATCCATCCATCCATCCATCCATCTACCCATCCATCCAGCCAGCCAGCCATCCAACCATTTATTAATTTATTCATTCATCTATCCATCCATCCAGCCATCCAACCATTCATTAATTTATTCATTCATCTATCCATCCATCCATCCATCCATCCTTCCATCCATCCATTCAGCCATCCAACCATTCATTAATTCATTCATTCATCTATTCAGCCATCCATCCATTCATTGATCCATTCACTGAATGTGTTGAGTACTACTCCCTGAATACAAAGACACTTTATAAGTGAAATGGATTTAGGCTATGGTGAAGCACATAGCCCAAGGGGAGCTAGTTCTTCATTGGATGCCTACTCTCCAGAGGGAAGAGCCCCTGGTGGGCTTCACCATGCTCTTCCAGAAGAGGAAAGCAGGAGGGGGCAGTGGAGTATTATAGTTTTTAACCTTAAGGCACCAGAAAACCTAGGTTTGTACCTGACCCTACCTCTTTGCAAGTTTGAACTACTAGATATGATGACTTCATTAAGTTCCATCAGTCATCAGTTTCTCAGACTGAGTTCCTTTGGGGAGAAGTAGAGTTTACTTGGAACTGCCTTTGGCTCAACCCCTGTGGAGCGAGAAGGAGGCAGCCTTGGGCAGGAGGAGGAGGTGAGTTACAGTTCTGACTTCTTAAGAGGCCGCAGGACATCCCCCAGGGCTGTGGTAATGGGATGGCCCCTTCGGATGGTTTCTAACAGGAGCAAGAAGAGTAGGAGCCTTCCTAAGACAAGCAGTAGTCTGAGGAAGGGTTGTGAGCTGGCAGCTCCAATACCTCACAACAGCTGGAAGAAGGAGAGCCTGATCCTTGCAGGGTGGGACCTACCCCATGGCATCACTGAGGGTCACCCAAATGCAAGGGGGGCTTAACAGGTATCTGCTATTTTAGAAGTGAGATGTCTCTTTCTTTGCTTTTGTTGTTTTGTCTTTTTGTGTGTGTCTGTGTTGGGTTGGGGATCAAACTCAGTGCCTCATGTCTGCTAAGGAAGCACTCTACTTCTGAGCTGAAGCTTCAGCCCTCAGATGTCTTGTTTTCAGACAGATGCCATCTTAAAGGGATATACAAAGCCCTCTAGGAGGAGTACAGCTTTTTAAAAGAGTAAGCTCTCACTATGTAATTAAGATAATCAGCTTAGAACTTTCCTTCTTTTACTCCACCTCCCAAGAGCCCAGATGACACCACTGGGCCACCATAGCTGGCTGGGAGTGTAAGTTCCATAGGTAGGAATACTTACTGAGGAGAGAGAGAGAGACAGAGACAGAGACAGAGCCCTGAACAGGTGGGCAGCCCTGCAGTGGGATGGTGGTTCTCAGGATGCTAAGAAAGAGGCCATGGCAAGTTCAGCCCTAGAAAGAGCTCGTTGGTGGGATAACACAGGTGTTTAACACTGGACGTCCGTGTCAGGCACCCTGAGCCCTTAATCTCTCAGAATCATGTTAGCAGGCGAAGACACGGAGGCTGGAGGAACCACGCACCTTGCCCAGTGAGGCAGAGCAGACAGCCTGGTACTCAGGAGAGTATGCAGCCTGACAGTTATCCACAGGCACATCCAACCTTTTGGCATCGTGACATCACTTGTCATCAACAAAGTTCATATTCGAGAACTGCACTGTTGAGATACAGCTGCATAAGTATCTCATAATATTTTAAGTAAGCATGACTTTGTGTAGGGAAGTATTCATCGCTATTTTTGGCTGCAGGAAGCCTCCTGCAGGAGGATTGGACGCCCCTGCAGCGAAGCAAGACAGCTGGGTTTATGGAGCATCTTTGTGGGCGAGGTTCCGTGTGGAGAGATGTGCCTCGGGAATTAGCCACTGGGATCCCCCAAGGTGCCTCTGAAGGGTCTCCCTGGTGGGAACAACAACAGGCAGACAGCCTCAGGCTCACTGAGAACTCGGAGAAGAGCTCCCTTGCTGGAAAAAGCCGCTCAGAAAGTCTGCATGCCATTAACAGGAAAGCGCAGGGAGCTTTGAAGATGATAGTGCTGTGGCTGTTTTGGCCTGAAATGGAGAGCCCCTGCTGGGTGTCTTGTGTAAGATGAAGCAACCAGCATCAAGCCAATGAGGCCGGAGGATGGGGCAGGTGTGTCTGTGTGCAAAGGTTCAGGCAGAGCTGGCAGAGACAGTGGGAGACTTAAGTCAGTAAAGCACTCAACAGCTACCTCACCTTATGGGGACACAGGTTCCACTGGATCTGGCTTCCCGCTAATGCTCCAAATGCTCCTGACTCACAAGCACTGGAGCTCTTGCTGCTTTCTGTTGTGGGATGCTCTTCCCCTAGAACCTGCCTAGCTCCTTCTTTGCCTCACTGGGAACTTCATCAACTGCCTCCTTGTCAGAGAAGTCTTCCTTGACCAGCCATGGCAGAAACACCATACCTTTTCCCACTTAACTTGAGGTCATAGGATCCCTGAGTGTTAACTAAGCAAAGGAATGAAGAGTCTGTTTCCCATCCTGCACTTCAGGCACCTCCTGAAGGGATGGCCGGTGACCTACTCCACATGATCTTTCCTGCAGCCAGCACTGGGGTTGGGGGTGAATGGGAGTGAGGGGCAAAGGAGCAGGAGACCGTGCTGCACAGCCAGGCTGACCCAGGGGCAGAGTCCTGAAGCCAGGCTGGTGATGAGTGAGAAAGAGAACTTCAGAGAGCTGGAGAGATGGCTCAGCAGTTAAGGGCACTTACTGCTCTTGCAGAGAAACTGAGTTTGGCTCCCAACATCCACATGCAGCAGCTTACAACCTCCTATAACTCCAGCTCCAGGAATCTGATGCCCTCTTCTAGCCTTTGGGGACATATGTGCATATATACACACAGAGACTTACATATGTACATATATACACACAGAGACTTACATGTACACACATAAGTAAAACTTTAAAAAAAATGAATGAAGTTCAAAATAAATTTCAGTACGGTTTAAGCCCCTGTCAGTTTGGACTGTGCTTATATACAAACAGATCCTTAAATTCTAGAACCTTGTAACCAGCTCATCCAGAAGGCCCCTCATCTTGTCAGCACCCCCCCATCACATGATGCCTTTATTCTGTCCTATTTTGTTTCTGGGTGTTGTTTATCTTCCTCCCTCATGCGGTGGCCCCATGAGACCAGGGACTTGGCTCTTCTTTGCCTGTTCCTTGTCCCAGCTCCAGCCCACAGTGCTCTTGAGGCCCAGTGCTCTGCTCCCCAAACACTTTGCAAACCAAAACCAAGCACGGAAGCTCCAGGCACTTTCCTTGCATTATTGTGACCGATATACACCACATCCTTTTTTCTAGAATGTTCTTATCCCTGCTCTGCAGGATAAAAGACAAGAATTAAGAGCTAAGGGAAATAAGGGGACCTGAAGGAAACCCCAGGTCCTCTAAGTGGCCAAGCCCAGATTTAAACATAAATCTGTCTTCCCAATAAACTCTCTTCTCCCCAAAGCAATTATGAAATTGTGGCTTTGGTAGAAAAGAAACCAGGTTCCTCTCACTCAACAGCAAGAAGACAAATAAGCCAATTAAAAATGGGCAAAAGACTAATAAATATTTCACCAAAGAAGATAAACAAATGACCAGTGAGCACAAGAAAAGACAATGCCATTTGTCATCAGAGAAAGTAAAATTAAAACCACAGTGACAGAGAGGCCTCTTCCCACAAATTAGGATGACTATTAAAAAACTAACAGCCAGGCTCGCACAGGTAAAGCGGGTAAAGGTGCTCATGGCCAGACCTGACAACCTGAGTTTGATCCCAGGACCCACATGGTGGAAGAAGAAAATCAACTCCCCAAAGTTGTTTTCTGACCTCCACATTTGTGAGGGGGCACTCACCCCACCCCAAATTTTCAACCATCAGGCACAGTGGTCTTTGGTGCATACCTGTGATCCCAGCACTCAGGAGGTGGAGGCAGGAGGATAAGGAGTTCAAGGTTATGCTCCGCTACATAGTAAGTTCAAGGCCAGCCTGGGAAACCTCCTATGTGGCAGGTGGGAACACACAACGGTGCTGTCACTTTGGATATAGTTTTGTCATTTTCTTTTCTTTTTTTAATTTTTAAAATTTCATTTATTTTTATTTTCTGTGTGAGTATTTTGCCTGCATCCATAAATGCAAAGCCCTCAGAGGCTGAAAGCGGTCATCAGGATCCCCTAGAACTAGTATCATGGATGGTTGTTAGCTGCCATGTGGATGCTGGGAACCGAACCTAGGATTTCTGTAAGAGCAACAAGTGCTCTTAAACACTGAGCCATCATGTACCCTAGGCTTTTCCATATGTACACAAGGATGACCTTGAACTTCTTATCCTCTTGCCTCCTCCTCCTGAGTGCTGGAATGACAGGTGTGCACCACCATACCTCCTTTATGTGGCACTGGGGATGAAACCCAGGCTTTGCATGTGCCAGGCAAAGCACTCCATCAACCAAACTATGTTCTCAGCCGTAATTTGGCAGTTTATTGAAAGCTGAGTTTAGCTTTCCCGGAAGACGCAGGGATTTACCCTGGAGAGATGCAACTGTAACTCCACCCACACTTGCATGTGCAAGTCAAAGAAGGATCATTATTCACAAAAGCCTGGAGCTGGGGTCATCAGCCCAAGCATTCTTCTGGTGGTTAAAGTTGGTGCTTCCCTGCTGTGGGGTGATACTTAGCAGTTAGAGATTATGAATTAGAGCTGCATCGTGGACAGCTGTGCCATGCCATTTCCAAAAGCCCAGTTCAGTTCGAAGGCTGTGGAGATGGCTCATTGGGGAAAGGGCTTGGCTTGCAAGTCAGAGACCTGAGTTCAATCCAGGGAACCCATGTAAAAAAATCCTGGCATAATGTGCACACCTGTAATCCCAGCACGGGGGAAAGGGAGACAGGTGGATCCCTATAGCTCACTGGCCAGTTTCATTGGTGAGCTCCAGGCCTGTGAGAGAGCATGTCTCGAAAAACAAGGTAGGCACAACGTGAGGATGACACCTGAGGTTGACCTTTGGCCTATACACTTTTGAAATATTAATTTGGGGCTGGAGAGATGGCTCAATGGTTGAGAGCATGTACTGCTCTTAAGAGGACCCAAGTTCGGTTCCCAGAACCCACATTAGGAGGCTCACAACCACCTGTAACTCTAGCTCCAGGAGATAACCATGCCTCTGGCCTCCACTGGTACACACACACACACACACACACACACACACACACACACACACACGATCAGTTCCTAAAGAAGGGAACTTGAAGGAACAGAAAATAGATGCACACTTGCATGGGGTTGGAAATGGGCCTTGAACTGGATTGTGCTGATCATTGAACAACTCTAAATTTTACTAAAAATCAATGGTTTTCACACTTAAAGTAGGTTCATTTTAGTTAAGAACATATGTGTTTAGTTCATCAAGTGTCTTCAAGAGAATTAACAATGAATTGTTGGGGTGTGTCACCATGATAGGATGCCTGTCTGGCATGTGCAAGGCCCTGGGTTCGATTCCCAGCATAGGAATGATAATAAAAAGTAGTTCTTGCTGGGTTGGCACACATCTTTAGTCCCTGCACTCGGAAGTTAAAGGCAGGTAGATCTCTGTTAGATCGAGGCCAGTCTGGTCTACATAGAGAGTTCCGGGTCAGCCAGAGCTACCTGGTAAGAACCTGTCAAAACAAAACAAAACAAAGAAAAACAGCAATAACAACAACAGTAGTTCTTAGATCACCTCCTAACCTGAGGAGCCCAGTGGTTGAGCCACAACCAGGAGTCAAGTCACAAGTCACTGCTGTGCCACTTGCTTTAGCCTCAGTCTCCTCATCTGTAAAATGGGAGTGAGAGCCAGCAAGATGCCTAACTGGGGGCATGCTTATTACTGACTTGTTCTCTCTGGGGAGCCACAGCTAAGCTTTGACCTTATTGATAGGATAATGAATTCAACAAACTTTTTTTTTTTGAGACAGCGTTTCTTGTAGTCCAGGCTGGTCTCAAATTCATTATGTAACTGCAAATAACTTTGAACTTCTAAACCTCCTGCCTCCACCTCTGGAGTGCTGGGATGGCAGGCATGTAGTGCCATCTTTGGTACTGGGGCGTGGAACTTAGTGTGTTTTAGGCAAGCACTCTGGAGACTGAGCTGTAAGCAAGCAGTCTCCAGCATCTGTCCCACTAGTCCTATAAGGGGAAGAAGAAGGTGAAGATAAAGGAGATGGGTCCCAGCTCTCAGGAGCTCAGCGCGTGGAGGGGGGTCACTAGCAAGGAAACTGTGCCCCTGAGAACTTTTACAAGAGTGTGTTGAGGGCAGAGCTCTCTGCGAGGTTCTGAAGTTTCTGAGATGTTGCTCATACTGAGCCTCAGAGGCCACGGAAGGGTGTAAGAGGTGATGGAAGGATGTCTGTGTCCTCGGAAGTGGCAGTGGTCACCTTGCCACACTTCCCTTGGTGAAAGCAGAGAAGAGAGTCTCATACCCTCAGGTGGGATGCCCCCACATTCGGTCATCCTGCGCACTGGCTCTGCTGGCCGCAGTCTGGACTTCAAAGGCGCTGTGCAAGGGAGCAGCTGCCGCCTCGCTCCCGTCCCTTTGAATCACTCCAGTGATTCCCACAGAGGGCTGTTGTCACCATCTCAGAGCCCAGGACCCTCACCGAGGGAGGTGCTGGGAGTGTGAGGGAGATCCTACCATCCACCCTGGGACAGAAGCCTTGGCCAGGATCTGAGGTTGGCCCAAGGCTACCAGAGAGGACATAACAGCACATGATCCAAACTCCAATCTACTTCCATGCAGGATTGTGTTTCCTTCTCCCCCTCCCTCCCTCCCTCCCTCTCTTCTCTCTCCACCTTCTCTCTCTTTTTTTCTCTCTCTCCCTATCTCCTTTCTCCTCCTCTTTCTCCTTCTCCTCTCTGATTTTCAAATTGAGGATCTTGATAAGTAGCCCAGGCTAGCCACAAACTCATGATCTTTCCAACTACCAACATTGCAAGCCTCTGCCACCATACCTGCCTTCATTTGTTATTTTCAAATATGAAATTAAATAAAATGACCTATAAAGTCACAACATGACACAAACAGGAAGTTAAACAGTTTGTGCAGGACAGGAGGTCGCCTCCCCGAAGATCCACAGAGCATTTGGGGTGGTGATGGTCAGTGTGAATGGTCTATTTGACTGAATCTAGACCCACCTGAGACCTGGGCTGCTGGGTATACCTGTGGGGGGTTATCTTGGCTACCTTTAGCTGAGGCAGGGAGGCGCGCCCACCGTGGGCGGCACCATTCCCTGGCAGGGATCCAAGACTCAAGTGGAGCGTGAGCGGCAGCAGCAGCCTGTTTGGTTCTGACTATGGACGCTACATGACCAGCAGCTTCTGCTCTTGCTGCCTTGACTTCCTCAGTACGATGGACTCTACCCTTGAACTGTGAGCTCAATTAAAACCTTTTCTCCCTTAAGTTGCTTCTGTCAGAGTATTTTATCGTAGCAACAGAAAAGAAAGGGGAAGGGATTGATCCTTCAAGACCACTTCCCAGGACTCCTAAAGTTGATGTGTTTTGAGGATACCATATTGTGTCCTATTTTTTTTAATGGTATCATAAATGTTTCCATTGCTGTTTCAAGTTCCTTGTAAGCATTTGGCAGCCAGGCTGCACTTTACTTAATTGTGCCCTTCAACTTGAATACTTCACTCCTTCCCTAAACATTTTTTTTTTTCAGTACAGCACTTTCAGCCTCCCTGACAGGTGATAGCAGGTGCAGCTGATCCCTGGGTGCATCATGACCTGTGTACACCTGCACCATCAGCTAGGGGAGGGGAAGGCACACAGACAATAACACGTGCCTCGGGCTCTCCAGTATTTTTCCCACTTACTTCCTTCAACGCCCCCAGTGGACACTGCTCTCTGGCTTTCCGTGGGGAACCAAGCTCAGAGGCCATGAGCTGAGGGCAGACTGGGTTCTCACAGAGATCATCCTGGCTTTGTCCCAGGCTCCTCCCCTGCCCTGTGCTGTCCCTAAGGCATGGCCCAAAGACCCCCTTCTAGTTAATGATATGGTTTGTTGCATACCTCAGGAGGTTGCATAAACCCTCTGTCACTTGGAGATGTGCTGCTAAGGGCCTTGATTTCTAAACCTTTCACCCAGACAGATGCAAATCCCCAAGGGACACGGCTTTCAGCTGGTACCTTCCCATTTGCATCTTCAGGAGCTGCTATGCTAGGCTTAACCTTGAACCGACTCTAATTGCCATAGTTTTTCTTAACAAAGCAAATTGTTTGCATTGGGATACTTTGCTTATTAGTGGTCAGTAGCTTGGGGGACCCTCCTGGTATGTCACAGTACCCAGAAGTAGAACCAGTGGTGGAGATCATGGAGGAAAAGCAAGAAAGAAGTTCCAAAAGATTTCAGGAAGGCCCAAGGTAGCCTTGGAAACCTGTTCACAAACGCACCTGTGTTGGAACCACAGAAGAGGCCCTCGATTTCTTAATCAGTAAAACAAGCATTGAATGTCCCATCCAAACATTGACAGCAGGCCACATTTGTGGGTCCACAAGCAGTGACAGCACAGAGCACAGTCCAGTAGATCTGCCCCTCCTCCCCTTGATGGACATGCAGATGACTACATTTCCCAGACATCTTTGCAGCTTATGGTCATATGACTCACTCCAGCCAATGGAATGCCAGTAGCTAAACCCAGGGCCACTTTCAGGGCAAAGCATTAAAACATATGTGGGGTCTGGGGATGTAGCTCAGTTGGTAGAGTGCTAGTCTTGTATGCTTGGGGTTCTGGGTTCAATCTCCCAGCACTGCCTAAACCGGATGTGGTGGTGCAGGAGGTAGAGGCAAAAAGTTATCCTCAGCTATACAGTGAATTCAAGGCCAGCCTGGGCTACATGTGCTCTGCTTTTTCCCTTCCACAGAGTCTCTAAAAATTGGGTAACAGCATTACAAAGTGAGACTAACTCTCTTAGCCTGGGCCTGGAGTCACTGGGACAGAGCCGTCTGCCGGCCTACAGCAGATGGGTGAAATCTGGGTGAGACATGGGGAGAGGCTTCTCTGCTATGCTGAGCCCTGAGACCATGGGTGATCTGTTACTGCCTATGACCACTGCCCATGGGTCACCTGGGCTGTTGGTGACCAATGTGAGTTCCCAGCACTAGTCCACACAGTTACTGGCTCTTTATCCCTGTCCTACCCCTTAGTCATAAATCACACACCAATGACAGTGGAGAAAATGGAAAATTTCTTCTGCCCTAAGACTCAGCTGCCCCGATTGTTGGCATTCTTGTCTACAGGGCCTCACATTGCCAAGTACTAGGAGAAACCAGAAGAAAGCTCACTTGGTTGGTATGAGTGATCATTTAAATTTTTTTAAAATTTATTTTTATTTTATGTGTATGTAAGTTTTGCCTGCATGTATGTAAGTACACCATGTGTGTGCAATGCCCACAGAGGTCAGAAGAGGGTGTTGGGTCCCCTGAAACTGGAGTTATGGACAGTTGTTAGCCACCATGTTGTGGGTGCTGAGCACTGAACCTGGGTCCTCTGCAAGAGCAGCTAGTGCTCTTAACCACTGAGCATCTCTCCAGCCCACTTAAGTGATCATTTTGACAGTGCCTCCCAAAGGGTCTGTGAGGGTCTGTGAGGATTGTCTCAACAGTCTTCTTTGAAGTCCCCTTTCCTACCTTCTCTTGGAGGGTCCTGAGTGGACTTGGATTGCTTGGCTCACTGCTATCAAATGATACTTTTTTAAGGGACCCACAGACTTGCAAGCTATGGCCCCCAAATTGTCAGGGCTGGACAACACTTTAGAGATCATTCTTTGGGATGGGAAATCAAGTCTTGGCTGGAGTCCCAGTGTCAGCTGGACTTGGCCATGGTGTCCAGCTGTTTGGTCAAATACAGCTTTGTTTCTTGTGGGTGTGATTAGCATCTACAATCAGTTGACTTTGAAGATTATACTCAATAATGGGTCATTATGGGTGGGCCTCATCTAATTAGTTGAAGGCCCTAGGAGCAAACTGAGGTTTCCTGGGGACTGAAGACCGTCATGGACAAATCCTGCTTCAGTTTCCAAATTTCTCTCTCCTCTCCTCTCCTCTCCCCTCCCCTCCACTCCCCTCCCCTCTCCTCCCCTCTCTCCTCTGATCCAGGCTGGCTAAAGGACTCAATGCCCTCTGTGCTCAATGACATTAGACAGCAAAGTCAATGAAAGTTCCCACAAAGCAGAGAATTTCTCTCTCTGTAACTCCATGTGTCTTTGGGACCTGGGATACACCTCCCACCTCTGCTGGGAGTGTTGGTTTGGTGAGAGAATGACCTTTAAGCAGGGCTTGCTGTGGGCACAGCTATAGGAGAATTGGACCATTGCTGACTCATTTCACATCTGAGAAAATCGAGATCTGAAGAACCAGGAGAACTTTGCTCAAGGTCACCAAGTGACACATATAAGAGGCTTTCTGGCTTCCAATTCTCCATTGTCTTTTCTGAGAGAGATTTTTTGAGAGATTTCAGGGGAGAGCTATCAGTAGGGGCGAAGGGGCATCTTCTAGGACAGGCAGCTCTGCCCTTTGTTTGTGGAGGATGATACTGAAGACAGACTTTGGACAGGTTGGGCTTCCTGTGCCTGTGGATGCTGAGCCCTGGAATGGCAGGAGCCTCTTGGGTTGAGGTCTTGGGTGGCCTGTCAAGAGAGCCCAACTGCTCAAACCTCCCACCAGCAGGGCTCCAATGAAGGTTTGGTGAGTGACTGAAAGAGTGTCCAGGGCTGGTGAAGAAGGGAGGAGAGGGGAGGCTGAGATTCCATGCTGTCCGGAGCTAGGCTCTTCCATACTTCCTGTCAAGGTCGGGGTGGTCCTGAGATCATTGGGGTTGTTCTGTACTTCCCTGGCTGGCCTGGCCTGACTCCATTTCTAATGGCCGACTCCTTGTCTGTCTCTCTGTCCCTGTATCTCTGTTACACTGTGGATTTGTGGGAGTGACTACATTCCACTGCAGTCCAGGCCTACAGGAGTTCAAATCCTGGTTCTGGGAAACCTAAGACCATTCAGACTGAGTTCTAAGCCTTGGTGCTTGTGCACAGAAGGTGCAAATAAGATTGTGTGCTGAAGTTGTTTAAGGATCCATGTGAGAATTCACAAAGCTCTGCAGAGGGCCTGTTACCCACAGAATGCTTAGCCAACACCAGGGACCATCACAGTGAGGGTGAGGAGCAGCTAAGCCCAAGCTCAGTACCATTCTCTACCAGCCACTGGATGTCAGCAGGCCAGGGTGAGCCTCTCAGGGTACATGAAAGCTCAGCAAGGCAGAGTGATGGGGTTCTTGGTGAACAGTTAGAGAGACCTGGGGAGTTCCTTTAGCCTGGGAGGAGGTGCCATTCCTAGTGGCTCTGAGAAAGAATGGAAAGACAAACATCCTTCCTGTCTGTGCTGGGATTTCTGCCAGCCAGGAGAGACGGGGGTTCAGACTTACCTTTCGTAGTTTTCAAAGAACAGAACTGTTCTGTGTTCTGAGAAAAGCTGGCAGTGCGCGATGCTCTGTGTGTGTGTGTGTGTGTGTGTGTGTGTGTGTGTAGTGTTGTGTATGTGCATGCTTGTGTGTGTAGTATTGTGTTGGCATGTTTGCATATGTATGTGTATGTAGTGTGTGTGCATGCTTTTGTGTATCTATGTGTGTACATATATGCACACTTTTGCATGTGTATTCATCTGGTATGTATATAGTATTGTGTGTGTCTGTGTAGTGAGTAGACTTGTGTTTGTAATGTGTGTCTGTGTGTCTGTTGTGTGTACATGTGTGTAAACTTTTGTGTGTCTATATGTGTAGTGTGTCTGTGTATATGTGTGTATGGTATTGTGCTTGTAGTATGTGTCTGTGTTTGTAGGGTATGTGATGTTGTTTGTGTTATGTTTGTAATGTGTGTGGTGTTGTTTGTATGTCTGTGTATATATGTGTGTGTGGTGTTTTTGTGCCTGTGTGTGTCTGTTTCTGTGTGTGTGTGTGTGTGTGTGTGTGTGTGTGTGTGTATGTGTGTGTTCTGGTCTGATCTCTCCTGAGACATGGCTGCCCTGCCAGAGAGTTCCCAGGGCAGACAGCAGCAGGGCCTGGGAACTCCCAAGTCTCTTTAGGGTGCATCTGAGGTGCTGCCCCCAGCTTCCTGGAGCTCAGCTCTCACCTGAAGCGGCCCCATGCATCATTCAAAAGCAACCTCAGTCATCCCCTGGTGTGGGTGCAGGGTGGGCAGCCGCATTTCAATACTAGAAGTTAAAGAAGATTAAGCAGTGAAATGTGTCATGGGGGAAGTGAAAGTGATCTTGATCGCACTTCAAACCCGCCTGTCAATGACTTCTGGGCCTCTGCCCTGAATTACCTGCCTGGACTCCCCTCTACCTGCCTGGATCAGCCACTCTGAAAGACTCTCAAAGGGCTGGCTGGGGCTGTGTAGCCCAGGCTCAGCCTCTGAGTGCGGGGGAGGGACCGTCTGACCTGCACTGGTAGCTGGAATGAGCTGTGGACTGGGGCCACAGAGGAGGGAAATCAGGGTCCTTTGATGCAGCTCCAGGTGCAGTGGTGGAGGAGGGAGAGACCTCACTTCAGACCAGCAGGAGCCAGAAGACAAGGTACTAATCAGCAGAATGCCAGCCCAGGGGCTGGGATTCCCAGGGGACTGCTGAAGGGTTAGATGACATCCTTTCTCACCTCTTCACCACAGCCAGGAAGCGCCTGGCAACAACTCAGAGTACAGAGGGCTGGTGACCCTGGCGCATGACTGCGCCATCCTTTGCTGACTCAGGTATCTGCTGAGGGTGTTGGGTTAGCCGGACAGGGGCTGGAGTGAATGGAGTTGCTAGTCACTTGGTTGTAACACATGGTGGACTCCTACACAGGAAACATGGAGCAGTGCCAGGAACATTGGTCTGGGAGAGGGTACAGAAGGTGGAGAGGGTAGAGAGGGTGGAGAGGGAGCAGAGGGAGCCCAGGGCTTCCTAGAGGAATCGAGGAATGAGCTAGAGCTGTGATCAGGCAGTTTCACTGAGTGCTTCCTGTGGCCAGGCCCCTCTGAGCATGCTCTGTGCATCTCACAGTTTAATTTTCCTAAAGGTTCTGTGTGACCTGTCCTTTGTAAAGGAGAAACTCAAATGGAGGGAAGTAATTGGTCAGGTCACAAACCAAGAAGTGAAGGACTCAAGGAGAAGGTGAGTAGTGGGGAGGTGAGGAGGCTGAAAAGCCACAGGACTGTGTCAGGACCTGGACAGGATGTGGCTGGAATAGAAAGTTCTAGGAGGAGTGTGCTGAGTGGACAGGCTGAGTACAGCCTCAGGGTTCTACCATGATGAGGCTGAGAAAGGCCGGGATGGGGAGCTATGAATCGGCCCCTTGAGGGCTACAGTTCAGGAGCATGGAGGTGGCACCTTTGGGAACCTGGAAGCCTAGACTGTGCCCTCATGCATGGACCCCTGGGAGGATGAGGAGGAACACCCACCAAATAGGGGCTCCACAGAATGGAGGCAGCCTCCTGGGCTGTGGGGTCATAGAGAAGACCCAGTGATGCTGTGTCATGGGGAGCCAATCACCAAACGCATACCACTCTGGGATCTGAGAAGCCAAAAGGGCTTAGATTCTGGTCAGAGAGGATGCTCTGGGTTCAAATCCAGATCCCCATGCTCTGTGACCTTGAGCACAAAACACAACCTCTCTGGGCAGGGCTCTCTCTCCTGGAAGGTTGGATAACCATGCTGCAGCAGTGGGTGCAAGAGCCTCCTTAGGCCTGGGTCCTGCTTCTCTCTCCTAAGACCATTCCTAAGCAGTCACCCCTCCTTGCTGAGCCTGTTCATATACAGGAAGCAGACAGCTCCCCCATGATCCAGCTAACGCCATCAGTCACAGTCACTGTTGCCAACAATTGGTCAGGAGTCCAGGACTAAGTCAATCAGCATTTGGTGTTCCACATGGTGGACCAATCAGACCACAGGAATTGCATTGGATGGATGCTTGTGGAGTCTCTTGCTTCGTTCTCTTCTCCCACTGAATGGGAGCAGGGCTGTCCTGCTACTGGCAGCCATCGTGTGCCCAGGAGAGCTGCCATCTAAGAACAGGTCATTATATAAAGACAGACTGGAGAAGCTGAGCCAGGGCCCTGGTCACATCCCCATGGCCACCTGATCACAACCATCCAGCCTCTGGACACAAGTTCTATGAAGCTAAAATGTCCTCATGGGGCTTGGGCGTGGCTCAGTGATAGAGCACCTGCTTCATGGGCAGGGCTCTATGTTCCATCCCCATCATGAAGCCAGGGTGAGCACTGTTTCTGTGACTGCTACAGGCTGGTCATCTGTGATTTCATGTATTCAGTCAACGCGTGTTTGCTGAGCATCTATTATATCCAAATAAAGAACGGGAACACAGATGGTAAAGGGATAAGGAAAGAAGAGGTATTTGTGAGGAGGGTTACAAGAACAGAGCTCAGGGTGGTGGGCGAGAGGAGGGGGCGACAAGGATCGCAGAGCAACATCTGGGAGGAAGCCACATTAGAGCTGAGGCCTGAGCAGACAGCTGCAGGGCCCACGTCCTTTTCCACAGCACTCAAGGAGAGTCAGAGAGAAGCAGAGAGACAGAGACAAATAGAGACAGATAGACACAGAGACAGAGAGACAGAGACAGAAAGACAGAAAGAAAGAGAGACAGAGAGATGGGAAAAGAGAGACAGAGAGAAATACAAAGAAAGAACAGAAAAAGAGAGGCAGACAGAAACAGAAAGAAACAGAGACACACACAGAGACAAAGAAATAGAGACTGAGAGAGATAGAGGTAGAAACAAAGGCACAGAGTCAGACTAACAGAAAAACAAAAAGACAGAAGTATAGAGACAGAGACAGAGAGATACAGAGAAAAACAGGGAGACAGAGTGACAGAGGCAGACAGAGACAGAGAGACAGAGACAGAGAGATACAGAAAGAGAGACAGAGAGATACAGAGCAAGGCAGCTGTGTTGAGCTGCTGAGGGTTTGGGCAGGGCTCGAGCCAAGTTCAAAGTACCCAGGGTCTACCGTGGAAAGTGTTTGGGCTCAAAGGTGTCCCCAAACCCGAGGGTAAGCACCTCCTCACTCTCATACCCTAGAGCGAGGGGGTTGATGACAGGGGCTCACACCATAGTGCCACCATGGAGGAAGACATTCATGTGAGAGCTTTGACCTTTCCATCCATAAGGTGAGGGAGCCACAGCTTACCTCCCAGAGTCCTTGTCACAGGCACTAGCCTCTGTTGGTTCCCTTCATCCCTTCTAAGGGAACCCAGACAGCAACGAGGAAAACCCATGAGCTCACAATATCTTCCCATTTTACAGAGGGAAAAACTGAAGCACAGAGAGGCTGAGCAGAGAGCCAGGGCTACACAGCCTGGAGATGGCACTCCCAGGCCTTGAATCCACACTTAGCAACGTGATACGAAATTGCTTTCACTGTGCCAGAAACAAGACTCAGAGGGGTTGGGCCAGGAGAGGGGCCTTGCAGGCAGTCTGGGAGGGTGTCGCTCCCTAAAGAGCCATGGTGTCTTAGGGTGTCATGAGGGACTTGCTGATCAGGCCACCTGTTCCCAAGACAGGGACACTTCAAGTTAGACATGCAGATTCATCATTACTCAGGTATCATGAGACTAACAGATTCAGGCATAGTGACCACTGAGAAAAATGCTTAGCAGGGCATGTGATCCCCTAGCACTAGGGAGGCTGAGGGCCAGAGGATTGTATGAGCAACTTATGGAGGCCACGGCTTGAAAGAAAGAGGAGGAGGAGGAAGAGGAGGAGGGAGAGACGGCGGGGGGGGGGAGGAGAAAGGTGAGGAGGGAAAAGTTTACAACTATTCACAGTTCCCAAGAGGAGGGACCCTGCCACACAAGGCCACAGGAGGAAGCACCAGGTCAGAAACGCAAGTTCTTACCGGAGGCTTGACTGGTTTTCATAGGCAAGCACGAGATGGGACTAGTGGGCTGGGGGTGGTGGAGGTTGGAGATGGGCCTTCCTGTATCATCTCAGCATGTCTGCTGTGTGGGCATGGCCCTCTGGGTTCTGACTGGCTGATCTGCATCCGAAAGTCTGCTCATCTCTGCAATCAGTCCCTATGGGGCATTTTTCCTCCTCCTCACAAGGTTCCCAAGATATCAGAACACCAGGAATTCTGGAAATAATAAGATATAGCTGGGGCCGGAGAGATGGCTCAGCAGTTAAGAGCACTGGCTACTCTGAAGAGAACCTGGGTTCAGTTTCCAGCACCCACATGGCAGCTAACAACCACCTTTAACTCCATTTCCAGGGGATCAGATGCCCTCTTCTGGCCTCCACGGGCATTACATCACACAGGAGCACATGAGTGATGTGCTTATATACATGCAGGCAAAACACTCATACACACAGTTCTTTTTAATATTTAAATTTTTTTTTGTTTTGAGATGGTCTTCCTTTTTTGACAGGATCTTCTTATAGCCCCAGCTGGAATTCACTATGTAGAGCAGGCTGGCCTGGATTTCACATAGATTCACCTGCCTCTACCTCCTGAGTGCTAGGATTAAAGTCTTGTGCCACCACGCCTGAGTTTTAAAAGTTTTAAATTACATTTATTTTATTGTGTAGGGGGTGAGGTGCACACGTGCCATGGTACATGTGGAGGTCAGAGGACAGTTTTGTGGCATCAGTTCTTTCCTTCCATCCTTACCTGGGTCCTGGAGATTGAACTCAGGTCATCCAGCTTGGTGGCAAGTGTCTTTATCTGCTGAGCCATCTCACTGGTCCCATACACACATTTCTGAAAAGAGGAGCAGTTGCCAGCCAGTCAGGACTGTTTGAAAAGGGAAGAGGAAAAGCACTTGTGTTCTATAAACAAGCATCACACAAGCGTTCTGACAGCTGTCAAGCATAAATCCGGCTGCACACTGGCTGGAAAGGGTGAGAGCAGCCAGGGAAACTGAGGCACAAAGACCTTCCCCATCCCCTACTGAGGTTGGTGGCTCCCATATGCCACGGCTTTGTAGTGTATTCACAGGGTGACCCTGTCCACCAACTCTGCCCCCAAACCTCAGACCACATAGATAGCCCTGAGGTCTCTGTGCCGGGCTCTGCAGCCCCACAATGACCTGTGTAGCCACAAACTGGCTAGGTGACTTTGAACTAGTCACTGAACCTCTCTGAGTCCCTCATGCGGAAAGTAAAGACTCTGCTTGATTTTTACATCTCCAATCCCGTGTATTTGTTATCTGGAGGGGACCCATCGAGTCACGGACCCTAACAGTGGCAAGTGTCTTTATCTGCTGAGCCATCTCACTGGTCCCATATTCCATCCTTACCTGGGTCCTGGAGATTGAACTCAGGTCATCCAGCTTGGTGGCAAGTGTCTTTATCTGCTGAGCCATCTCACTGGTCCCATACACACATTTCTGAAAAGAGGAGCAGTTGCCAGCCAGTCAGGACTGTTTGAAAAGGGAAGAGGAAAAGCACTTGTGTTCTATAAACAAGCATCACACAAGCGTTCTGACAGCTGTCAAGCATAAATCCGGCTGCACACTGGCTGGAAAGGGTGAGAGCAGCCAGGGAAACTGAGGCACAAAGACCTTCCCCATCCCCTACTGAGGTTGGTGGCTCCCATATGCCACGGCTTTGTAGTGTATTCACAGGGTGACCCTGTCCACCAACTCTGCCCCCAAACCTCAGACCACATAGATAGCCCTGAGGTCTCTGTGCCAGACTCTGCAGCCCCACAATGACCTGTGTAGCCACAAACTGGCTAGGTGACTTTGAACTAGTCACTGAACCTCTCTGAGTCCCTCATGCAGAACATAGGGCTAGCCATAGCACGGATCTCATAGCTAGACAAAAGGGTCGCCTAAGTTAACACACCTATGAGTATTGTATGTGACTGTTTTATGTGTGAATATGCATGCATGAATACACACACACACACACACACACACACACACGTTGTCATTATTGACGGCACCAAGGGCAATGAACTGACCTGTTCCCCTATTGTGTCAACTGACTGGGCTCTGGTGAGAGTTAATTCAGTAACACAGTAGGGTCTGAGCCAGGCCTGAAGTCAGCACCTGAGTGGTTGCTAATGTTTGAATTATCATAATTATACTTTACAGTTACTGTTGGGATTGTGACCAGTGTCCTGTTCCTCTTCAGTGGTCCATGTGGTGGGGACAAGTGGGGTGAACGTCTCTACCATCATCTAAAGAGAGAAGAAGACTGGTGGGCCTCATTAGTGAAATGCTTTGTACCAGGGAAGCCCTGGGTTCAAGAAAACAAACAAACAAGAACGTATGCTGGGCATGGTGGTGCATGCCTATAATCCCACTGCTTGGGAGATGGAGGCTGGAGAGGCTCTAGTTTGAGACCAGCCTGGGCTACACAGGGATACTGTCTCAAAAAAAAAAAAAAAAAAAAGGATTAAATAAGGAAGGTGTGTGTGCAGGTACATGCAAGTATGCGTGTGTGCTTATATGTGCACATGTGTGCATTGGTGCCTTACCACCAACAGAGAAACCTAAGGGGCTGCTTTCCTATCCCCTCTCCGGGCCAGGGCTAGAGGCAGCAGACAGTCGACTCAGCCTATCACATGTAACGCAGCATTTTGACACAGATGGAGAAGTAGGTCCTCCAGCAAGCAGGCGCTGGCCATGTGACACGTTATCAGTGACCTAGGATGCCCCTCTCCTCCTACCAAAACTGGTCAGTGTTGGTTTCCCTCCATCAATCCCTTAGCTAAAAACTAAGGAATCATTGCCTGCATGGTTTGATGACTGATAGTTGCTGGGTATTTAACCTGAGTGTCAAATCATATGTGATTTTAAGCCGTAAGTCACTTGATAGCATGTAGCTGTTCTGTGAGAAGGAGGCAGTGGAGACTGAGCATCAGAGAAAATGCCAAACTGGAAACATTCCTAAATCAAAACTTCCAAACCAAACCAACCTCCTTACCTCCCTCCCTCCCTCCCTTCCTCCCTTTTAAGTAATGTGTGTCTGTGTACAGTGTGAGTACTCTTGGACCCAGATCCCCTGGAGCTAGAGTTAGAGGTTATAGTGACCCCCGACGTGGTTGCTGGGAACTGAACTCAGGTCCGCTGCAGGAGCAGTATGTGCTCTTAACTGTGGCGTCATTTCTCCAGCCCAAGGCCTCAAACTTTCAACCCTCCTGCTTCAGCCTCCCAGGTAGCTGGGATTGCAGCTGTGCACTAACAGGCTGGGCTTCAAAATCTGTAACTTTCTGAGTGCTGACATAATGCCAAGATGGAAAGTTCCATACCATGAACTTTACTTCCCATAAAGTTATTTAAATTACTGTATAAAGTAGCCAGGCATAGTGGCACCTTCTTGGAATCCCAGTGCTTGGGAGGCTGAGGCAGGAGGATCAGGAGTTCAAGGCCGGCCTGAGCTACAAGAGGTCCTGTCTCAAATAACCAAACAAGAACCAACCAAACAAAAACTGGGTGTGATGTTACACATCTTTAATCCCTGCACTCGGGAGGCAGAGGCAGGCAGATCTCTGTGAGTTTGAGGTCAGCCTGGTCTACATAGTGAATTCCAGCCCAGCCAGGGCTACATAGTGAGACCTCATCTCAAAAAGACCCAACAAAACCCAATCAAACAATATATAAAAATATATACAATACAAATATGTATATCACATATAAATATACAATGACTAGTATATAATATAAATATATAACACTTCATATAT
>NW_008358621.1:501197-504371 GCF_000622305.1 Nannospalax galili | reverse complement strand
TAGAAATTATATTAAATATTATATAATGTTATATGCAATATTGTATAAAGTCATCAGACTATGTGTGCAAGGCATCTATGAAACAAATGAATTTTGCATTTAGATTCGTGTCTCAGCCCCAAGATATCTTATTATGTATGTGCAATTCTTTCAAAATCTGAAAAAATCCAAACTTCTCTGAGTTGCAAGCATTTTGGATAAGGAGAAACTCAACCTGAACTATTACTATCCAGATTTTTACAGACAAGGAAACTGAGGCACAAGGGATTACACACACACTGGCCACAGGGCTGTAGACACCCAGCCCTGGGGTTCTCCAGCCACTTTTTAAGGCACTCTCCACTCTCCTCTGCAGATGATGCTTATGGGGGGACTGCGTTGGGCTCCCGGGCGTGGGGTGCGCTCACTCCCTGTGGATCCGTGGATCCGCAGACTTCTCTGGGAAGCGGCGGTGGGAGCGCAGGCTTTTCCGCCGGCTGCTTCGGGTCCCGCGTCTCTGGTGTTGGCGACAGCTGGTGGCTGCCGCAACTTCTCTGATGCTGAGAGCTTACTCTGCTCTGGAGCATTGTCCAGCCGGAATCCCGTCTCTATTCCACCCGTGTACTCTTCCTCAGGATGCGAGGCTCCTGGCCACTGAACCTCGCAGGGAAGGAGTATGGAGACGGCGAAAGCTAGTGTGTCCATGGGTTGGTAACGGAGAGTGCTGCCCTCCGGGGGGATTAGGTCACCGGTACACAAGACTCAAGGCTCGGCTCAGTCTGTGCTTACAGCTTTATTCTCTCTGGGACCCAATCTCTGGGACCCAGTCTCTGACCCAATCTCCCACTATTAAGAGAAGGCTAGGATATTTTATACCATGGGGGTAGTGGTAAAAGCTTTGGCTGTTAGATGCTTTGTGAGACATTCTATTTACATGTGGAAGTGGATTTCTGCCACACTGCTAGACTGCTGGCCGCCTGGAAAAATCACACAGGAAGGCATGGTCTGCTTAGAGCCAGAGGCCATGTTTATGTCAGGGCATTTGTGGCGGCCACTTCAAAGGGAGAGTCAGGAAAGATGTCAGAAAAGCACCCCGCTATGAAAGGAGCCCGCAGCACATTAATCCCCAGCTGCATGAGCTGTCCAGTGTGAAGGGACTTCCACTTTGCATAACAGAGGTCTCCAACAGATGCTGGGCAGGGCATGCAATTTCCCTTTATTATTTTTATTTTGTGTGTGTTTATTTTATGTGTCTATGTGCATTTATGTGACGTGTATGCCAGTGGAGGCCAGAAGACAGCGTTGGATCCTCTGGAACTGGAGTTACAGGCAGTTATGAGACACCCTACATGGGTACTGGGAACCGAACCCAGGTCCTCTGAAAGAACAGTAAGCCTTTGAGCCATCTCTCCAGCCCCAGTTTCTTATTCTTGCCCTTCCTTTGTTAACACGGAAGCCCCCAGGGAATTCTGAGTTCTCCTCTGTAAATGTGGACCAGCACATCTGCCTCATCAGGGAGTAGTGGGGATATCTGAGGGAAGATGGCAGGGGAAATGCCCAGTCTAACATATGGGACATGGGAACCTCCAAAATGGTCTTTGAATCCCACAATACATAGGGGTAGAGGGCTGGAAAGATGACTCTATGGTTAAGAGCACTTCCTGTTCTTGCAGAAGACCTAGGTTCAGTTCCCAGCACCTATGTGGCATCTAACAACTGTCTATAACTCCAGTTCCAGGAGATCCAGCACCCTCTTCTGGTCTCTGAAGACAGTGCACCCAGATGGTGCATAGACATATATGCAGGCAAACATTCACACACATTAAATAAATAAATAAAATATATAATTGGGAGACTCTGTCTCAAAAAGACCAATATATATATAATATATATTCACAATGACTCACAAGAGCTCTGAAAGCAACAGCCTTGGCCAGGGGAGGTATGGTTATTAAGCAAGTGAAGAGAAGAGAGTTGGAGTTCTTCCTTCCTGGAGTAGGTAGGGGTAAGCTACTGGGTTTAGGACCTTGGTTTGGAGTAAGTGTGTGAGCTCTGGCAGGGTTGGGCTGTTATGTGGAGAGGTTAAGGAAGAGCTGGAACCTGGGTTACCTACTGGAATGTGTATGGGGTTCTCAAAGAGTGGAGGTAGCAGAGCTGGCTCTGCAGGAAGGTTGCAACATCTGGGACCCAGGCGCCATCACTGACTTCAGGATGCACCTACTCATGGGTGAGGACGATCCATGTCCTTGCTGTGGTGGGCTGAGTGGGAACCAGCCAGGTGTGGTCAGAGCTCCAGAAAGAAGAGAGAGGCCCAGGTCTCCAAACCACAGGAGAGCAGAAGCCACAGTAGAGGGGATGGAGCAATGGAGCAGATTCTGGAGGGTAGGTCAGGACCCACAGGGCTGCTTTCTGGATGAGGACTGTGGGCTCACAGTGGCCCCTGTGGAGCCACCGGCTGTTGGAGTTGCTGGTGGAAGGAGGGATGTGGGATTTTACCGAGACAGGACACAGTGGCTAGGGTGGTGCCCTCGACCTATAATCCCAGTTGCTACTCAGGAGACCTAGGCAGGATTGAGAGTTCAAAGTCAGCTTGTGTAACAGACTGAAACCCTGAGTAAAACTTAGAAAAAGGACTGTTGGGCCAGCAAGATGCCTGAGCAGTTAAAAGTGCTTGCTGAGCAAGACTTATGATCTGAGCTGTAGCTCAGTAACCCATGTAAAGAGGAAGGAAAGAACCAACATCAGCAAGTTGTTTGATTTCTGCATGCTTGCTGAGCGCACACTGCCCACACATACACTCACACACAATAATAACATTTTAATTTAATTTTGTAAAAGGACTGGGGATATTGCTCATCAGGAACTGCCTCCTAGAAAGGGACCTGTGTCCCTCCCTGTAGCTTGTGCTGTCTCACAGTAAGTGGCTTAAGGGGATCAGATCTCTCAGCAAGATTCCACAAACTCAAGATTCCACAAACAAAGCAGCAGCCTTAGCCTTTGTTTATCTAGCTTCGAAAGGTACATGGTTCCCTTTCTGCTCTTTCCTCCTCCTCCTCTTCCCTCCTCCTCCCTCTTCCCCCCCTCTTCCATCCTCCTCCTCTTCCTTTTCCTCTTCTTCCTCCTCTTCCTCTTTTTCCTCCCCCACTTCCATTTTATTTATTTATTTATTTATTTATTTATTTATTTATTTATTTA
>NW_008358621.1:382162-501111 GCF_000622305.1 Nannospalax galili | reverse complement strand
TTTATTTATTTATTTATTTATTTATTTATTTTTATTTATTGGGTCTTTTTGAGACAGGGTCTCCCTTCAGCCCCAGCTGGCCTGGGAACTCGCTATGTAGACCAGACTGGCCTCGGACTCCCCCAAGCGCTGGGATTAAAGGCGAGCGCCACCACACGCCAGACAACCTTTTTTATTTTGTCCTCTCAAACTTGCTATGCAGTTGAGGATGACTGTGGACTTCTGCTCCTCCTGCTTTCACTGCCTAGTCCTGGGATTACCGGCATGCGCCACTATGCCCAGTTTATATAGTACTGGGGATGGAACCCAGGGCTTCACAAAGGCTGAGCAAGCACTCTGCCATCTGAACTACATAGTTAGCACCTCCCACTGTATTCTGGTCATAGAAGCCATTACAGACTCACACACACCATGGGGACAAGGCAGAGACTATGTCCCGTGATGAGCTCAAAATCATGGCATCTCCAGTGATGCTCTGTAACAGCCACCAGTCCTGACCAACCTGGTACCTTAGAGACATGAAAATCAAGTTCATTAGTGAATATGCAAACAGCACTTAGAACGGGGCCTGGTATCTCCAAGTAAACGCCAACAATGATCAGGATTCTCAGCGTGGCTGTGTGTTTAATTAGGAAGAAAGTTTCAAGGTCACATGGTGGGTTGGGAATCTGAACTGTGACTGACTCTAGTCCTGCTCTCCTGTGCCCAATAATACGGGTTCAGGCCTCTCTATGCTAGCTCTCATCCTTTCTCTCTCTCCCTCCTCATGACCTCCCTCCCCTCCCCCAACCCAGAGGCAAAGACACTCGGTCCCACCTGAAGCACTCAAAGTACTCAGAAGCCTTCAGAGCTTCAATACTGTTACTGCTAATTTAGCATCATTAAAACACAGCCGTTATTAGTGGCTCTTCAAGCAGGTGGATGGCGCTGCTCCACCTCCAGCAAATAAAACTCTGAGATCTTCACCCACTATTCTTCCTCGTCCTTGGCCTCTGGGAAGATGGGGTGCTGAGATCCAGCCCTGAGCTGCTGCTAGGGTCTGGGCAGCTGTGACTCCCACCTCAACACCCACGCCTGAGCATGCCAGCTCCTGTCTGGGAAACTCCGGGTACATGTCCTGCTTACTGAGTTACCTGGGAGCCAAGGAACCAGAGATTGGAAGCCTGCACTTGGGCTTGGCCTTTGAGCCCCATCTCTACAGTTTATAATCTGGGTGGTTTTGTCCAGGCTCCTTTCTCCTCCAAGACTCAGTTTCCCCAGTTGTGCAGAGACAGTAACAACAGTTGGTTGCAGTGCTTGTTAAAAAGTCAGATTTCCAGTACTATACTGACTTGACCCTTTAGAAAACCACTGACCCCTGTTGACCTGAGGATGAGACTCCGGTAGGAAAAGAAGTTGAGACAGGGCAGGGACAATCCGACCCCCTAAACTCCTGCATGCTGGTATGACAGCCCATACCATCGGGTTGCTGTGAAAGTTGGGAGAAAAACGTACCGAGGTCTGTAGATCAGTGTCTGGTCCCAGTTAGAGGCTCCATGCAGGCTAGCTGCCCCCCTAAACCATGATGCCCTTCCTTGTGATTCTAATTTCACTGATACTGGCTTTCAAGAGGTGAGCAGCTGGGAAACCACAATTGACCTTGATCCCGAGACGACATCCAGCATTTTCTTTATGTGTGTGCGTATATACTTGCACGTGTGTACACACAAGTATACTTGAAAATATGCACACACGTTTGTGTGCACACATGGAGGACAGAGGTCAATGTTGGGTATCTTTTTCTATATCCACCTCATTTTTTGAGACAGGGTCTTTCACTGTTTTGGTGAGACTGGCTGGCCAGCAAGCCCCAGGGATCCTCCTGTCTCCTCCTTACCAGCACTGGGGCTATGGACACCACACACTTACACACCTGGGTTTCACATGGTGCTGGGATCCAAACCGAAGTTGCACACTTGTACAGCAAACATTCTACCCACGGAGTCATCTCCCTCCCCCAGTATTTTCTTTTTAATTTATTTATTATGTGTCTCTGTATGGGTGTGTCTGTCTATGTGTATGTTCACATGTGTTCAGGTACTTGAGAAGAGGGCATCAGAGCCTGAGAAGCTGTAGTTGCAGGTAGTTGTAAGCTGCCTGATGTGGGTGCTGGGAACTAAAGTCCAGTCCCCTGCGAGAGGAGCCAGCTCTCCTAGCCACTGAGCCATTTAGCCAACCAACAGTATTTTCTTTCTACAAACGTATTTCTTGTCTACAAGCTGAAACTCAGCGCTCACAGCTGTGTGTTTGTTGATGCACAAGGCTAAAGGATATGGAAGGCAGGGCAGCAAGATGGCTCAGTGGGTCAAGGCACCTGCCCCCAATCCTGATGACCCGAATTTGATCCCCAAGATCGATATGGTGGAAGGAGAGAACTGACTCCTTCAAGTTGTCCTCTGACCCCTACAGGGGTGTCATGGCTCATTCACACCCCCCATGTGCACACCCCCATGCACACACAGAAGAAATAAAATAGAACGTAATAAAAAATTAAAAGAATACAGATGGTCTCGCACAATCTGAAGTTATCTTAAGGTCACCAGATGGTCTGGCTTCTGTAAATCTAAAGAAAGATGATTTACACCTAACATTTCAGTTACTTAGCGGTGAGTTCTTGAGAATTCAGAATGCTAGGCACAGGGGGTGGAAACAGAAGTCACCGGCTGAAGGATGACTTGCTCAGGTCTAAGCTGTTGTCCCATCCACCCACGCTGGACAAGGTCAGAGCAGGGTGCAGTGCTGAAGGGAAACTGTGATGCTCATAGGCACTGGCTTCTCCCCTCCTTTCTGGTTATCAATGGTGCTCAGTCTTCACTGGTGAGGCAGCTAGCTGTTAAATCACATAATCCCACAAAGAAATGTGCAGTTTGTGAAACTGCAACTCAGATTATTAGCAGTAAAAAGACAGGAATTTGCAGGGATGGCTCAGTGGGTAAGAACTTGCTATGAAAGCAAGAGGACCTGAGGTTAAATCCCTAGCACCCACATAAGAAGCTGGGCATGGCTTTACACCAGTCTGTGACACCTGAGCCGGGAGGGCAGCAGAGACAGGTGGATCCCCAAACTCACTGGCCATTTTAGCCAAAATGGCTGAGTTTCAGGTTCAGTGAGAGACACTGTCTCAAAGAAGGAAGTGGAGAGCAAAGAGAAAGATAGCATGTCCACCTCTGGTGTCTGCACAGGCACACACACCTGACCACACTACACACATGTGCATGAACCACACACATACATATAAACACCTGTCCACACTACACACATGTGCATGAACCACACACACATATACATAAACACTTGTCCACATTACACATGTGCATGAACCACACACATATAAACATACACTGTCCACACTATACACACATGTGCAGGAGCCACACACACATATATATAAACACCTGTCCACACTACACACCTATGTGCATAAACACCTATCGACACTATACACATGTGCATGAATCATGCACACACACACACGTAAACCCCTGTCCACATTATACACACGTGTATGAACCACACATACCACACACACTATACACACTGCTACACCACACATGCCGCACACACGCACACCATATACACCACACACATACTACACCACATATACTATACACACACACTACACACATATATGTACATGTACACATTGCATACACACACATACAAAATGAAAAAAGACAGGAGAGAGGGAGATGGGAATTCCTAGATGTCTAACCTTGTCAGGAAGCTCAGAGGGGCCAGCAAGATGGCTCAGTGGGTAAAGGCACTTGTTGCAAGGGCAGATTACCTAAGTTTGACCCCTAGCACCCACACCGTGGGAGGACAGAGCTGACCTCTCTGTGTTGTCCTCCACCTCCACACATGTGCTGTGGCAAGCGTGCCCCCCAATAAGTAATAAATGTAAAAAAGATCACAGAAGCAGCTCAGAGAAAGCCCTCAGCTGACCTGGTGACTGAAAAGACTGGAGGGAGGACAAGAGCCTTTGATCAAAGGCGGAGGTCAGGGCTGCTGGCAGGATACCCCAGGGGCAGTCACCCTGTTGAGCTGGGAGGCACCCAGACAACATGGGGCTTAGGAAGGTGGCTGTGGGGACATATCACCTCAAAATATGACCGTGGACCAGAACATGCTAGCCTCAAATATGGCACAATGGTTATTTTGAGTTGGCGATGCAGAGAGGCCCAGTCTGCAGTGTTTTTTGTCTCCTTCCAGCCAGCCCAGTTTTCCCCAGGCTTTTCTTCTTGATTCTAGAAACTCTGGTGTTTAGGACTGAGGCTTAAACTTCCCTGGAGATCACTCTGAGAGTTAGCAGATCTCTTGAGTTCTTCCCAGTAGGTAACAGGGGCACAGGCCAATCAACTGTTTGTTTCTGTCTTGTTAATCTGTCTTTTGTCACAGGAAGTCCCAGTTAACAACTACGTGGAGGAAAGAGGGAATTATTTTTCCTACCCCATAGTGGGAATTGAGGGTGGAGAGGGTCACATGACTGGGGCTCTAGGAGGCCACTACATTCCTTGAGTGATTAACATGCCTGTGTGCAGCAGATGATTCCCCAGTAAAAGATCACTGGCCTGGGATTGCCACCTCCTGTTAGCTACCTCCTGGGCTCAAGAGAGGAGTCAGGGCTTTTTTTTTTTTTTTGGTCTTTTTTTGAGACAGGATCTCCCTGTAGCCCCAGCTGTCCTGGAGCTCATTACGTAAGACCAGGCTGGCCTTGAACTCACAGAGATCCACCCGCCTCTGCCTCCCGAGTGCTGGGATTAAAGGTGTGTATCACCACGCCCGGCTGAGTCAGGGCTTTTTAGCAGAACCAGTTTCTAAGTGCCTGTTTCAGGACTTTCCTTTAGGGGGAGACTGCCCCTGTGGGGAGTCCACTTCTGAGCTGAATGCCATATAGCCCCCTTAACACCACAGGAATCCTAGGTCCCAAAGGGAGGATGAGCAAGGAGCACATGTGACGCCAGACTGCTCAGAGCACCAGGAGCCTCATCCTAGAAAGAGAGGATGGAGTCAGGAGAGGTGGAGAGCAGATGGGGGTGGGAAAGGAGCTGCCACACCAGGCCAGGTGAGCAGGGGGCATGGCCAGGGAGAATGGGGGAAGTGGAGGGACACCCACCAAAGCGGTTCTGAGTTTCTTCTGCAGGTTTTGGGGGGGGTGTGGGGAGGACCCGTAATCAGGATAGTGGCTGGGTGGGCACTGGTTGGTTCAGCATCTTGTGGGGGCCATCTGCAGGTGCCCAAGTACAGAATGAAAACCCCAGGAGTGCCCAGGAGACATAAAGGCGTGTCATTTGGAAGTTTGGGCGGAAGTTGAGGACACAGGTAGGAATGAGCTCACTGAGGACCAGAGGACAGAGAGGGCAGGCTCTGCAGAGGGTGGGGGCCCACCTCCCTAAGGGCAGAGCCTCAGTAGTGGGTAGGGGAGACTACCTCCTTCCAGCCTGTCCTCCCAGGAGGAAGTGACATTTCAACACAAGATTCTAACTGAATTTAATTGTTTCTTCCCAGTTACACTACAACCTTTTCAAAGTCCCCTAAAATTAGGGACCATCGATAATACCACTCCTTGGGGGTTTGAATCCATGTCCTCCCCAGAACGGTGATTAATATTTTACGAGCTAGTCATCTCTCTCAGGCAGGCTGTCAGCAGAGACTCCTTCGTCTCTCATCAATAATGAAGCCTGCTCCCATCCCAGACCCTCGATCTGGAAACCTCCTGCATAATTTACCCACAGAACCTGAAACAAAGGAGCCCAGGGCCGGGACTCCTAATCGGTGTCCTTTCCAATTATCCACTGGGCGGGGAGGGGTGGGAAGGGGCGGAGGGAAGGCAGAGCACTTAAAAGCTGACTGATGGGCACACATCTGGTTCCCCTCTTTAGCATGCGTTCACCTTCCTCTGCCTTCTGTCTGTGCCCGGCTTCTCTCCTGTGGAATCTCATTTGCACCCCCTCTCCCTCTCTTGCCTGCCCTTCACTGTCCCCTTGTTTCTCCCTAACTGTGACATTACTTCCAGTGGTCTTGGCCAGTTTGCTTGGCCAGCAGCTTACAAACACCTACATAAGCCACCATGGTGCCCCTCCGGCAGATGCATAAACTGAGGTCCGCTGCCTCACTCAGGGTCACAGCGCGAGTTGGTGGCTTGCCCTAAGGTCTGGTGTTTCCAGGGCCTGTCTTGAGCCAAGGGAAGGACAGACCCCCAACACCTCCAGGGTATCTTGGAGGCTGAAGCCCCGCCTCCCACCTCTTTCCCATTAGGCCCAGCTTGTGCTTCTGTACAGTCGGCCCTGGCTTGTCTCATCCTAATGGTTCCATTCCCGAGGCCAAGTTCACAGCAGGCTGCGAGGAGCTGAAAAAGGACACAGACAGCATAGGCCACCGCCCCTCTCCTCCTTGGCACCGCTGGGCAGCCGGAAGGGGCCCATTTCAGGGACAAGAGCTGTCTCAGTGCCAGAGGCCACTGGAGCCTAATTCCACACATCTAAGCCTCGGGCAAGTGTCCAGGAGGTCAGAGGTTGGTTACAGAGAGTAGGGCTGCTGGGGGCAGGATGGAGTCCAGGGCTTGTGTTAGTCCTGGGAAGGAAGGCCCTTTTCTCTGGCCTCTCCCTCTAGGCTCAGATGACTGAGGTTCCCTAGTCTCTATGGCTGAGGCCTAAATTTGTATCACTGGCCTGTGTACATGAGCAACAGGCTGGCCTGATCCCTGGGGACCTAAGGCCAGAAAGCTCTACCCAAACCCCTCCCATCTATAAGGATGGTAGGCAGGAAAGACAAGGGATTAGTGCAGACTTTTATTCTAGAGAGGGGGTTTCTGGTGTAAGAATCAGAACCAGTTTTCTGCTTTCGGGTTGGGATATTTATAGGACAGAAAGGGGACATTATGGGAAGGGGATTGAAAAGTTTCCTTTTGGCCAGCAGTTGGCTGTTGCTAGGAGTAACCAAGGAGTGGTGGGTTAAAGAGTGTCAGGTGATGGATAAACTTCTTTCCTCATTGGCCATTTCTGGCGGGAGGGGGGTCGATAGGGCCCAGAGGGCAAGAATACAGAGAAACAAAACAAATTGCTTTGGTTGCAAACACCAAATTACTTTAGTTTGGGGAATTGCTACAGTTCATCCAAAATGGAGCAGTTTTACAAAATGGCATGGCCCTGGCTCACACCAACCCCACCTCTCTGTTTTACACCTGGGAGGGCAAGAGGTGCCCAGTGCTCAGATTTCCTCAGGCACATGGGCTTTGTTTTCAGAGACTGGGGAAGCCCTGAGCACCCCAAGATGCACTGGTCACCCAGGGCTCTTTTCTTTCAGGCAGCCAAATTAAAAGACCAAGGTCAGATCAAACAGCACCTGGGGGTGGGGTTCTAGGAGCCTTTCCAGAGCCTACAGGCTTGGGTCTGCCTCTACTGGGTGAGGGTGACCTTGTGCCTGGCTCCTTCCCCCTTCACAGTTGGCTCATGGACACAAAGTAGTCCTAAAAACTCACTTGGCAAGGCTGCTTTGAGTGAAGTGGCATGGATGACTTAGCACAGCACCCAGGATGACTTAGCACAGCACTGAGCCCTAGGCAGGTGCTCAGGTATAGTTCACTCTCCTGACCATGGTCTTGGATGCCCTCTGTGTCCACACTCACCACACCCAGTCCTTAGCCAAGTTCTACTAAATCCTGAGGGCTTCCATTTCAGGAACATACAGTCCCTACTGGACTTGGTGTGGAAGGACTTTGTAGTGTGGTCTCTCTTCCTGGGGATGACCCAGAAACAGCCAAGAATCTGCCCCCACCCCCTTCCCCACTCCATTTTGAACCCTGAAATAGAAGCTCAGAGAGGGCAAATTGCTCATGAATGCCACACAGGAGCTCGGGGCAGAGCACGGTTTGGAGAGCCAGACAGACTTGGGTTCAAGTTCTGACTGGAGTTCATTGATGCCTTACCTTCACAGGCTCAAGTTTCCCTTTAAAAAAAATTGGGATTCAGGATTGGGGGGTGCAGCTCAGTGGTAGAACACCTGCCTAGTGAGCACGAGGCCCTGGGTTCCATCGGATCCCCAGCACCATAGAAAAAAATTAGAGGGGGTGGGGGAGACCCCAAAGTATACTGCTGGGGGATCTGAGGAGGAGGAAGCAAACTTCTCTGTCCCGTCCACTGTGGGCGCTGAACCAAGACCCAAGTGTTATTCGTCCCACTTGGTGGCTGGTTTTCTGTTTTGACAACTTCCTGGACACCTACTCATGGAGCTCCCCTGAGGGCCACTCAGATCAGGGCCTGGCCTCTCTAGGGCTCCAGGACCTGGCAGGCATGCATTTGAGTCCTGGCCTCAAGATTTCCCAGTGGTACATGTGACCTTGACCAGGTCATCTAACTACTGACCAGGCAAGGAAGGGCAACCGTGGACAAGGAGAAGCAGGAACCACTTCTGTACCCTCCCGGCTCTGGCAGGTGTCCAGTGGCCCACTCCCATAGGAGAAAGGTTGCAGGAAGTTCGGTGAAGGAAGGTAATGCCTTTAATGCTTTGGAACTGGTTCCGGACTACAAGCGGCATTTGCATTTAAATGGAGGTCTGCCAGTCTGTAAATCTGCATTTCCCAACCGCAGAGGCCTAATGGTTGTTTAATCATGTTTAGATGAACCCCAGGAGCACTGGAGGTTGGTGCATCTTTAATCCGCAGCAAAGGCAAAGATCCAACAGGGCTCTCGGGTGAGGGGCTCCTTCTTCAGCGACCCAGGCCTGGGATGGCTTAGTGATTCCAGGGATGGAGGGAGTAGGCCTCTGACCCTGCCAGGAAGGCCTCCTGATTGCTCCCAACTAGCTGTCACCCTAAACTCCTCCAGTTCTGCCTCCCCTCAGCTGAAGTCACAGTGGCCAGTAGCTGTGGCTGAGCTATGGCCTCACAGAGACTTGCCTGTGATCCACTCCCTGAGCAGACCCAGGCACCCCTGGTCTCATAGACAACCCCAGAAGAACACTGGGTCAAGCCATGTATGTATAATACTCAGCACCACAGTAGGGTCTTTAACATGCCAGTCAGTGTGCCCTGATTGCCCTTGAACTTGAGCAGGATCTACCTTTGGGGGACCTGCTTTGTAGGAGTGGCTTCAGCTGAGCTTCTAGGGTTCTAACTTCAATGTACACCCATCTTTCTGGGATTCAGACCCATGAGTAGGCTGGTGCCAGGTGGTCTGTGTAGGGCTGTGCTCTGCGCTGTTCCCAGTAAGGATGATTGTGATGTAAACCTTGACCCTGTGCAGAGCCCCCTACTGTTAAGAGGACACCTTGTTATTCTGTGGGGTGCACAGACCACAGTTCATCTTGTGGCAGAAGGAAGATCAGAGGGACAGAGCAGCTTTCTTGAGGTCACCCAGCAGAATGCAGTGTTCAAGTTCTGCAGGTACAGTATGCCTGGGGCTGTGGCCCCAGCCATCTGCTGCCTTCCATATTTCCCACCAGAGCTCCACATGAGACTCTTTGGGGGCTGTCTGGGTTTGAAATCTGCCTTCACTTCTCTTTCATGTCCCTCTCTTCCAATTTTGCAAAGGAAGGAGGGGTTCAGCTCCTTGTCTGTTCTCTCTTTTGAGGTCACGGTCCTGGAGCCCTGAGTCCTTAGGCTGTCCAGGAAATCTTCTGTGCTTCTGAGGCCACCTCCCATTTAGCAATCCCACTTCCCCTCAGCCCTGGCCCTTACCCCATATCTCTGCATACCTTTGAAATTACTGGTAAAATTACTATGTGTGTTTGAAATTAACCAATAACCGCGTTTCTGCTTCTGTACCCTGCTTCTGCCTTATAAAAACCCCCTGAACTCAACCTGGGGTGCACAAGTCCTCCGAGGAGACTCTGTGCCCACAGGTACCTGTGTCCTGAATAAACCTCTTGCTGTTGCAACCCAAAGGCCGTGACTTGTCCTCCGTGGTTTCACTCTTACATAGGTGGGCTGTGGCTATGGGTACTCAATCCCCGTTCTTCCCACTCTGGAAACTTCCCTGGGCTGGGTCAGCTCTGGATATTTTCTAGATTGCATGACAGTGGAAGGCTGCACCCCTCCCCCTCATCATCTGTCTTTGAGACAGGGCAGGTGGCCTCTCTAAAGTGGCCTCTGAAGTCTGCCTTTGTTCCCGGAATTCCAGATTGCACAGCCACATTGGGTGACCCAGGAACCCAATGCCTTGTCTGCAGGAGCAGTTTGTGGGCTTCCCGGTGAGAAGGTCTGAATTTTGATCATCAACCATGGCCTCCCAGGACGGGAGGGGCCAGCTGGGCTCTGTGGGGACTGTGATGCAACACAGGCCTTTCTCACGTGCCTCCTCTCACCCCACCCCACTCTGTAGAACCTGACCTGGTGCCCCTCCCCATGGAGGGAGCCGGGGCTCCTCCATTTTGTGTAAGTTTAACTGGTCAAGACTATAAAATCTAGTCTGTTAAAAGACCCACCTTTCCAGTTTCACCGGCCATTCATCTGGTGATAGAACCACCCCTAGGAAGGTGGGTTCACCTTAAGTTATGCTAAATAGATGGTGGAATACCTAGTGCATTAATGAGATAGTGAACTTTTCCTGCCTGGAATCCCACCTCTTAGCCCAGAACTTCTGGACCAGCCACAGACATGTAGTCTATAAATTTGCCTGCTTTTCTTCAGAAAAGCATAATCTCTCCTTTTCTTCTCCATATCCCTTTTCTGACCACGCTTTCTTTAAGCTCTGGGCTGCCCCCAGCATCTTGTAATTCTTTACTTTCTCTAAAGCTTCCTTCTCCTAGCCATGTGGCTGCCAGTCAGCCACGTGTCTGACCTCCATGCAGGCTGTAACCCCGCATGGCTTTGTGGCTCTCTTTCCTTCTCCCACATTCTCCTCCTCAAGGCAGCTGCCAAGATGACCAGCTTGCCTGCGCCTTCCCCCCAGGAGTTTTTTTTAAAATTCTAATAAAATTGTAAAAGCTTAAATCTTGTACCAAGGAGTTTACCTTTTGGATTTTACCTTTAAAAAACTCCCATCTCTGGGCGTGGTGGCCCATGCCCTTTAATTCCAGCACTCGGAGGCAGAGGCAGGCGGATCTTTGTGAGTTTGAGGCCAGCCTGGTCTACATAGTGAGTTCCAGGACAGCTGGGGCTACAGAGAGACCCTGTCTCAAAAAGACAAAAAAAACAAAAAACCAACAAAAAACTCCCAAAAAACTCTCATCTCCTCCCAGTTAGGGCGGCATGCCCTAAATTGGCTCAGAGCGTGCTGTCCCTGGCCAGCTAAATAGATTTGGCTGATTTGGAACTTTTTTTGAGTCTGCGTGGTCTTTCCCAGTGGTCCTGAACTTCGTAACACCCAGACTTTGCCAAGAGTCCCAGCACACTGTGCCTACCCCTCTGAAAAGCCCCCCAAGTAGCCAGCAACCCATCTGAGTCTGGGAGCTCTGCTTGCTACTGCAGGGCTTAAAAAGCTTCAATAGCAGGAAGAGGAAGAGCAGTGGGCAGATAGAGTCCAGGCAAGTTCCTGCTTGTCCATGCCTCAGTCTTCCCATCTGTAAATGGGAAGAGCGATGAGAGGTACCCTGAGCACTGAGCAAGGCTGAGTAGCTTCTGTGTGCCAACTCTGGCTGCTGACACTCTCACCCTTGGCTGAGCAAGGCTCACTGGGGATGAGGTTCAGGCCTTAGGAGGTTGGCACTTGGGCTTCTTCCTGATGTGACTACTGAACAGATCCTTCTCACCAGTTAGTCACTCATCATCGAGGACAAACCCCTATGACCCTGCCCCTGAGTCTTAGCCCATGTGTCCCCACCCCCACAGAAGCATTACCGCTTATCAATCATGCCAGCTGGGGCCTCTGCCCACCTCCCTGTTCTCCCTTCCCTTTCCTGTCCAGGGAAGGCTCCTTGCCCTGTAAGTGTCACTTTCTGAGTGGGTCATTGACTTCTAAAGAGCAAGGACACAGGACCAGAGAGATCATTCAGTGGTTAAGAGAACAGGCTGCTCTGGCAGAGGACCTGGGTTCGGTTCCCAGCACCCACATGGCTCTAACAACCATCTGTAACTCCAGTTCCAGGGGAATCCAACACCTTCTTGTAGGACCCTGAGACCCTCTTCATTCACCTGCTACCCCCCAATCCCTCCAGACCCCCACTAATTGCTCTTTTAGCTTCTGTAAAATGCTTGGCTGCTGCTTTAGACATGCCTAGACATGCCCTGACCCCCGCCTGCTATTCCCCCCCTCCCTGCCAGGAAACTATAGATTAAGCAAGCCCGGGGATGAAAACTGCCCTATAAGGTAAAAACGGAGACTCCTGGCCCCACAGATAACAGTCAGCGCATTCCACAGCCCTGAGAATAGCACCTACCAATAAGAAACTTCCCGGGCTGCATCTTATATATCCAATTGGTTTAAAATTATGTTGGCGCATGAGGGCTCCTTGACCAACCAAAATGTATCTTCGGTATCCCCCTCCTCTCTTTGTCTAAAACCTATAAAAGGCTCCACTCTTCCTTACTCGGGGCTCTTAGCACGGATCCGTTGAGTTGGTGAGGTCTGAGAGCCTGAGCTTAAGCCCGAATAAACCATAAACCTTTGCTTTTGCATTTTGGTGTGTTGGGTCCTCGGTGGTCTTTTTGGGGTCCAGTGGGTGAGGTACAACATTCTGACCTCCATGGATACTACACGACGAGGGTATACTTACATACATTTGGGAAAAATATTCATACACATAAAGTAAAATAAAAATAATAAATAAAATATTTTCTTAATAAAGAACAAGGACTCATCCCTAGCTTGCCACAGAAGCCCGGGGTCTGGCGGGGAATTAACGTGTAATGTGTCAGATTTAGGAAAGCAGAAAAGGAAGTTCAAAGTTAAGAAATAAGAAACAGAGCCAGACCTGCAACAAGCAAGGAATATGTCCTTTTATTCAGAGGACACAGCAGAGGACGGAAGGTATCTGCGTTGAAGGGAGGGGTGGTTTCCACTTTTACAGGGATTCTGCGCACACAGCTGTAAGAGTTAACTCTGTGCCAGGGTCTGGTGTCCTTGATTGAGGGCCTTCCTGCCCAGATTACTTTCTTAGGCAGGCAAGCTATCTTAGGACGCTAAAGGAGACAGGTTGGCTCTGTAAACAGTCTCCCTCAGTCTGGGAAGTGACTAGTTGATAAGGCTTTACCAAGGCCAGGCTGCCAATTTAGGGCCAGTTAGCCACTTTAGGGGATTTTTGGTTATATTGCTTTCCTAATTAAGCTCATGGCTCTTCACATATTCTATCATAATGAGCCAGAGTTGTTGCTTGGGCGTGTGCAGTCCTACTGAGGGATGTGATTGGTATCAGACAGGCCTGGATTTAAATCTTATTCAAGGTCAGAAAATAACTGGACATACAACAAGGTCTCAATAAATGGGGCTTGTTGACTCTGTGGGTCCATGGGATTTGGGCAGAGCGTCTTTCAATTTCTGACCTGACAATAGGGTCAGAGCTATTGTGAGGATTAAGTATTACCACTCTCATTGTTGATGTAGTCTAGGCTGCTATAGAGGCTGACCTTGAACTTCTGATCTTCCTGCCTGCCTCCATCTCTGGAGGGCTGAGAGGATGGGTGCACCACCATGCCTGGTTTTCGTGGTGCTGGGGATGGAATCCAGGACTTCCTGCATGTTCTCCCAATGGAACCACCACCCAGCCCCCCTGTTAGTGCAGCTAGGATCCAGGTGCAGGCTTGGCATCAACTCCCAGTGCTGCATCTCCACCCCAGTGAAGAGTGTCCTTGATCCAAATGGATTGGGCCACTCCTCATGTCCCTGGTGCTCCCTCCCCAGGTCAGAGTCCACCATCCCCAGCTCCTCAGCCCTGACACAGCTGACTGGAAATGTGTTCTTTCTGAGCCTCCCCGCTTCTTCTCTCGGAAAAAGCAATTAGACGTGTTTACCAGAGTGCGTGGCTGCAATCTGTTGTTCCCATCCTGTCGTGTGCACTGGCCCACTTCTCCCCTGCTTTCTTAGGCCTGATGGGAGATTTGCATAATTGGTAAAAATAGAACTGGGAAAGAAGTAGGGGGTGGTGGGGATCAGTTTTGGGCCAGCAAATTCTGAGTATAGACCTAGGGGTCTGGCTAGATCTTGGGGGGCTGATGGTGGGGTGTGGGGTCTTCCCTAACTTGGAGGCACCCATGTATAATGTTATCTTTCTGTCTCAAGTTACCATCCCTGACCTGGCTGGGCCCATATGAGAGGCCAGGTTAGCCTCCATCCTGGAGGCTCAGAGCGGCTAGGTCATCCCTCTGTCTGCATACAAGTGGCTCCCCAGTGCCTCAGCTCCCATGTCTGCTATCTCCCCTGTTTACTCTCCTCTGTCCTCTCCCAGGGGCTGACGGGCAGACTCTAGCACATTATTTGGGATTCTGGTGCTGGGCTGTGCTATAGTCTCCTCTCAGGTTTTGTCAGAGTAGATCTGAGACCAGTCTTGGGAGAAGGCAGCTGATGTGTGACAGAATTTCTGGAAGGACAGAGAAACAGTGGAGAGAATGTGCCAGGGTATAGAGAAAAGTCCCAAAGATATGTTCACCAGGTCACTGACTCCCAGCTTTGGGCAGTTGGGCCAGGTGCCAGTACTCCCAGGATGTGGTAAGACAGAGTAGAAAAATTAGACCTGTCCTATGGTGGGGGTGGGAAAGGTAGGCGTTAGGATGGGGGGGCGTGAAGAGGTGGTAGTGGTGGTGGTGGTGAAGAGGTGAAGGAGGTGGAGGAAACTGTAGGCTTTTGCTTGACCAATCTGCTATCAGCTCAGAAGCAGCCTCCCCACTGGCTCCTCCCATAAGGTCCCTGGGTGGAGCCATGAGACTTAGTTTGACCAATGGGACATGAGCAGACCTGGGGCATGGCGGACTTGATCAGGACTGGTCAGGGCTAGCCCTCCACAACAGAGCTATCAGCAAGCAAGAAGCCCAGGCTTTCCTACCAGAGAGGATGCAGAGGAGATTGAGGTACCCAGCCCACAGCAGCTGCCAGCAACAGACACAGGAGTGAGACATCTCAGACCGTCTAGTCCGGGGAGCGGCCAGATGACTGCAGCTGCAGGAGGCCTGGGTGACTGTAGCAGCAGAGCCTCCCACCTTGTCACTCAGAGCAGACAAGTCATTGCTCAGCCACTGGGCTGGAAATGTGCATCTCACAACAGTTACAAAATACCAGAACATGGGCACCAACTCCTACCCAGAATGGATCTCTGATCCTGGCTACTCCAGAGCTGGTGGTGCCCTGCTACCTCTGCTAGGATCCCACAGGGGTTTATGTATCCAGACAAAGCCTCCAGTCTAGTGTGGGCAGCGGGATGTCAGTTTAGTATATATACATTGATGTGTCTGAGTGTCACATGGCTTCCTGGTGGCCAGGGAGGTGAGTAGAGTGGCCCAGCATGAATTGAGTGGGGCAGGGGAGTGCAGGAGAGGAGGAAATGTGAGAGACCAGGTGGGACCCAGGAGATGTGCCCCAGAGCCATCTGGAACCAAGGAAAACTGAGCAGGGAGAGAGGTACTTGATCCAGTTTGTTTTAGGAAAGATCCCTCTGGCTGCTTTGTAGCGGGAAGGCTTAGAGGGCTGAGATGACTCAGGAGGTTGTATGGTCTCATGTGCTCAGGTGAGTTGTGTAGCACGGATGAGAAACAGGTGGCAGGAGATCTAATAGACAGGCCTCGTGCAGGTGGCAGGGACTCAAGGAGGCTGCTGAGGCCTTTAGGCCCAGTGAGGCTGTGTCCCCTCTACCCCTATTCTGGGAGTATCTCTCTGGAGCTTTCCCAACACCCACCCAGGGACCCCAGGACCCTCTTCTGAGTTTCTAATCACTTTGCTGTTACTTCAATTGTGCCCATCACACCAGGCGGCCAGTGTGGGCCCAAGGTAGCCACAGGCCCGTCTTCCCTCCTCCTCTTCCTCCCTCCGTCCGTCCTTTCCACTTCTTTCTGCATACACCGAATTTAGTCTTCTGCAGTATTAGAGACCTCCCCAGCGGCCAGGTCTACACCTCTATCAGCTCCCTTCCTAGAGGGCAGCCTGTAGCTCTCCCAGGCTATGGAGCCCCTGCCTGACAGGTGGGTGAGGAGCTGGAGGTCTGGCGAATGGTTTCATCTGTGAATTCACTTAACAAGAGGCAATCTTTTTCTTTCTTTCTTTCTTTCTTTCTTTCTTTCTTTCTTTCTTTCTTTCTTTCTTTCTTTCCTCTCTTTAATTAAATTGGAAAAGTTCAATGGGACTCTTTGAAATGTTCAGAGTAGTGGCTTTTTTAAATAAAAGGAAAGATGAAGGAAGCCCTCCCCATGCTTGGGTCACATGGGGACGGCGTGGTCCCAACGTCATTTGAAATGACAACCGTTAGCCCATATCCAGGGACTGGCTTTGTTGTGGAGAGAATCCCCATGCTTGTTACAAGGGGTCATCCCGCTCCTCTGGAGCGCACATCCAAGGAGCTTGGTGTGATTCAGATCCTCTCTGTCTCACTCGTCAAATCAGCGCGGTAATAAACCTGGTCTCCGACGCCTCACAGAGAAACGGGTGTGAGGACATTTTGATAAAGTTAAAAGCATTCTACAAACGCCAGGTACTATTAGCAGGGGCCGCCCTGCCCGGAGAGGGGAAGTAATTTTTCCCAAGGTCACAGAAAAGTAGGTGGAGGAGCCAGAAAAAGAAAACAAAGGCTCGTTTGATTCCCAAGATCGAGACTTTGTCTCTCAGGCACCCCAAACACTGCCTGGCACACAGCATGTGCGTCATCAAACAGATGAGGGAATGAGGGAACCGAGGCAGGTGTGGAAGACAGGGAAAAGTAAGGGGTCGTGAGGAGAGAAAGGAGCCCCTCACCCCGACCAGCCGGAGGGTCAAGAATTACAACACAATCAGGTACATTTGCTGGGAAGACTGTCCACATAGAGACAATATTCCTTTTATTTATTTATTTTTTTAAAAAATTTTATTTATTATTTTTATTTTATGTGTATGAGTGTATTGCCTGCAGGTGAGCGCACCCGTATCGTGCAATGCAGCGGAGGTCAGAAGAGGGTTTCAGATTCCCCTGGAACTGGAGTTAAGGATGGTTTGTAGCTGCCATGTGGATGCTGGGAATCGAACCTGGGTCCTCTGCAAGAGCAGTCAGAGCCATCTCTCCAGCCCCACAATATAATTTTTATGTAGAGATATTTCAAATAAGGTTGTGAAAGTGAGGCCACTGGGTACAGTGACGCACGCTTTTAACCCCAGCACTCTGGAGGCAGAGGCAGGCAGGTCTACATAGTGAGTTCCAGCCTCCCTCACGCCCCCCCGCCCCAAATTGTTAAAAGTAGCAGGGCCAGCAACATGGCCCAGCAGGTAAAGGTGCTTGTTGCCAACCTGAGGACCTGAGTTCAATCCCTGGAACCCACATGGTGGAAGGAGAGAACCAATCCCTTTAAGTTGTCCTCTGGCCTCAGTACACACACCGTCAAATTCTCTCTGCCCCTTTTATTCCTCCTTCCCCCATAAATAAATATAATAAAAATGTAGAGGTGGTTGTGCTTCAATGAATCTGGCTTCAGCTGGAAGCGTCTGTGGCCTTTCCCCTTTCTCAGCTTCATGAACGTGCGATTTTTGAGGACTCTCAGAAGAGCCCTTTTACGCCAGGCCACCCTTGTTACAGATGCCGGCAAGTCTCCAAAAGTGCTGTTGGAGCTGAAATTCAGGGAGCATGATGAACCAGGCTCATTGTGGGGCCCACGGCATTGCATGGCACCCCCACCCCCTGGGACTGCTTGGATTAATGAGTTAATTTTGCCCAAGTTCCCAGGGTCTCCTGGCCTTTGGCACTGAGGATGTAGTTATGTGTGGGGGTAGGGGAGCAGGTCCTGCACAGAGCATGCTCCTGGGTCCACAGGGACCCCAGAAGGAGACCTGCATGCTCAGCACTGCAATTAATTAATGATGCTAATAACGGTCCAATGGTCAGTCCCACCAGGGGAGCTTTGGAAATAGGATTGCTGTGCCAGGAAGACCTGCATCAGCTGCTTTGGGGAGGGAGTGAATGGGTGGTTGGCTGGGCAGTGTAGTCCTGAGCTGTGGAGGGTGGAGGGCGAGGTGTCCATCTGAGACACAGAAGCTTGGGGTAAGGACAGGTGTGGGCTTCTGAGGCCTGGAGATTGGATCCGGGCTTGAAGCTAAGGCCTGGACAAACTGTGTGACATAGGCTTGTTCCCTGGCCTCTCTGAGTGTAATGGCTAATCTTGTCAACGTGGCTGGATTTAGAATCACCGTGAATACTCACCTTTGGGCATGTCTGAGGGATTTTCTAGACTACTTTAGTTGAGATTGGAAGACACACACCCCCTACCCCTGAATGTGAGTATCACTGTCCCTTGGGCTGGGGTTCTAGACTGAATAGAAAGAAGAGAGCTGAGTACCAGCATTCAACTCTCTCTGTTTCCTGACTGCATGCAACATGACCAGCTGCCTCATGACTGCTCCATGATTTCCCTGCCATGATGGTCTGTGCCCTCACACTATGAGCCAGAACAAACCCTTGCTGCTCTAAGTTGCTTTAGCCAGGTGTTTTGATAAGAAAAGTGTTGCGTGTGCTTTGCTTTCCTCCTCTGCACATAGAAGCCACGACGGATCTTTCCCTCTGAGTCTCCAGCTTGCCTCAGTGAGGAGAAAGAGCTGGCCTCCGCTGTACCTGCTCCTGGGGCCCACCCCGACGTCCCTATTCCCCAGCACACACTCAGGGAGCTTCCTGTCTGTACTTGTCCCTAAAGTCACCACAGGAGAGCCTAGCTAGCCTCCCTGCTTCTGATCTAAAATTTAGTTCAATCCTCCCAGGACTGGAAATGCAAGCAGAACAATCTGAGGAGAAATCGAAACTGCTTTGATTGTCTTAAAATGGTATTTTAAATGATTTTGAAATAATTTAAGACTCTGAAATTACAGGCTGGAGAGATGGCTCAGCGGTTAAGAGCACCGAGTGCTCTTGCAGAGGACCTGGGTTCGAGTTCCAGCACTCACATGGCGGGTACGAACCGTCCTTAACTCCAGTTCCAGGGGAATCCGAAGTCCTCTTCTGACCTCTATGGCATTGCCCAACATGGGTGCACTCACATACATGCAGCCAATACACTCATACACATAAAATAAAAATAATAAATAAAATATTTTAAAAAAGACTTCAAAGTTACAAAAACAGCAGAGTTCTCACAGACTCAGTGTCTTCTGTGCCATCTCACACAAGCACAGATGTGATCAAACCAGAAGCTGATGTGGCTCCATATTCCTGTGTGTGTGCAGGTGTCTGTACATGATCATGTACATGCATGTTCATGTGTGTGCAGCAGCATGCATGTTCATGAGTGTGTTCATGCCCACATGTGTGCAAGTTTGTGTCCACATTCATGTGCACAGGTGGGCATACATGCTCATGAGTGTGCAGATGGATGAACATGTTCAAGTGTGTGCAGTGGGTAGATATGTGTCCATGTCCATGTGTGTGCATGTGTACATGTCATGACTGTGCATGCTGAATGTCTAATGTATGCATATTCATGTGTATGTGTGTGTTCATATGTGTGCAGTTTGTGTGCATGTTCATGTCTGCGTGTAGGTGTATATATATTTTCATGTGTGTGTAGCTGTGTGGACACATCCGTGCACATACAGGTCCCTACATGTTCACATGGGAGCCAGTGACTATACATGTTTTTGCATGATATGTACATGTACAAGTGTGTATATGTGTGTATATGTTCATGGGTGGGTAGATGCACACATTTTCGTGTGTGAATATGCTCATGTGTGTACATGTGTGTGCACATTTACCACACATCCAGCTGTGTGCCTGTTCATGTATGCACATATTGCCATGCATGTACATGTGAGTGCATGTTCATGTGTGTGCAGATGTGTTCCTGTTCAGGAGTGTGCATGTTTGTGTGTGAACAAGTGTGTTATATGTTCATGTGTGCATGAAGGAGTAGAGATGTTCATGTGTGTGCATGTTCATGCATGTTTGTGTAAGTGTAGGTGTGCATATGTGCTGGTGTGTGCATGTTCATGCCTGTGCAGGTTTGCATATGTGTATGTGTACATGATTGTGTATGTACATTGTTGTGTTGTTCAGGTTTGTACATGTTCATGGTTGTGCAAGTGTATATACATGTTCGTGTGTGTACATATTCATAGGTGTGAAAAGAGGTGTGGGTCCTGTCTGTCCACCTTGCATGGGTTTGGAGGAGCAGGCAAGGAGGAGCAGGCAGGAGGAACAGACAGGGAGGAGCAGACAGGGAGGAGCAGGCAGGAGGAGTAGAGAGGGAGGAGCAGGCAGGAGGAGCAGACAGGAGGAGCAGGCAGGAGGAGCAGACAGAGAGGAGCAGACAGGAGGAGCAGACAGGGAGGAGCAGGCAGGAGGAGCAGACAGGGAGGAGCAGACAGGGAGGAGCAGGCAGGAGGAGCAGACAGGAGGAGCAGACAGGGAGGAGCAGGCAGGAGGAGCAGACAGGAGGAACAGGCAGGAGGAGAAGACAGGGAGGAGCAGACAGGGAGGAGCAGACAGGGAGGAGCAGACAGGAGGAGCAGGCAGGGAGGAGCAGGCAGGAGGAGCAGACAGGGAGGAGCAGACAGGAGGAGCAGACAGGGAGGAGCAGGAAGGAGGAGCAGGCAGGAGAAGCAGACAGGGAGGAGCAGACAGGAGGAGCAGGCAGGAGGAGCAGGCAGGGGGAGCAGACAGGGAGGAGCAGACAGGAAGAGCAGGGAGGGGGAGGAGGACAGGGAGGAGCAGACAGGAGGAGCAGGCAGGAGGAGCAGGCAGGAGGAGCAGACAGGGAGGAGCAGACAGGAGGAGCAGGCAGGAGGAGCAGGCAGGAGGAGTAGACAGGGAGGAGCAGGCAGGAGGAGCAGACAGAGAGGAGCAGGGTAGCTCATCTGTAATCCCAGCACTCTGAAGGCTGAGGGAGATGGAGAGTTCTGAGCCAGGCTGGGATACTGTGACGGTTTGTCTTGACCAGATTTAGCTTCATGCTGGAAACATATTTCTGAGAGTGACTGTGAGTGTCTCCAGGGAGATTTAACTGAGGAGGGAAAACCCACCTGAATGTGGGTGGCGCCTGTCCCCTGGGCTGGGGTCGTGGACTGAACAAAGGAGAAAGGGAGCTGAGCACTGGCATTCATCGCTCTGCTTTCTGACTGTGGATGTAGTGTGCCCAGCTGCCTCCCGCCTCTGCCGCCATGCCTTCCCCGCTAGGATGGACCTTCCTTACGTTGCTTATTGTCAGCAACAATGAGGAAAGGAGCTAATGAGAACCTGTCTCAAAAAAGACACTGGGACACAGCGGACACAGAGGCATGGCCTTGTGAGGACCCAGGGGAAAGTGGCCACCAAGGGGCCAGGATGAGAGGCCCCCAAGACCTTCCCCTGCCCCTCCTTCATCTGGGACTTCAGCCTCCCAAGCAGCTGTTCCCACCCTGATCTCTGCTGTGCCAGGTCAGCAGAGCTTTGTTCCCATAGGTGCATAAGCTTGAACCTGGCTGCTCCCACCTGCCCTCAGGCCTGCTCAAATGGGCTCAGTGGGGAAGTGGAAGAGGAAAGCTGCTGGAATGTTTCCAAGTCTCCCAAAATGGGCAGAGCTGTTCCAGCCTGCACCCTGTTAGCTCAAGAGGCCAGGTCCTCTAGGCCTGGAGATGCATGTCACAGCCTTTCTGAGATGCAGCATCACATACCCTCAGGCTTCTCTCCTATGGAGCTGGGGTCATGGAAGATCCCTGGGGACAAAGATGTGCCTGACATAGGGCAGTATGACCATATCAGGCACATAGCTGTCTGGGAGGCCCCTAGCCTTGACTATCCTCCACCAGCAGGCTGGAAATGGAAGATGGGAGCCAGATCACATTGGGCCAGGAGGTGATAGCCACCCAGTGACTAATGGGTCTCCACTAGGATCACTGTGTTTCGTGGATACAGAGTGAGTGATGGGGAAGCCCAGGGGAGCTGAGCGGGGTCATTTGCTGAGGATGTTAACAAGGAATAGGGGTGGTGGTGATTGACAGGGAGGCACGGCCAGATCACAGGACCTGGTCCCTTCTGCACTTATCACATTAGTTTACTTCTCCTTGCTCACATTTGGGTGTCCCCTGATGTATTGGCTAGCTATTGCTGCCTAACAAACTACCCTGAAACTCAGCAGCATTTAAGAGCACAAATCTGTCCCTCCCTTAGAGCCACCAGGCCTCTGCTGACATGGTTGGCTGGGCTCCAGGCTGAGGATCAGGCTAGCACTGTTTCAGGTCCCTTGCTGGGTCAGCCCCTGGTTGTGCTCTCATGACACAGACACAGAAGCAAGGAAGTCTGCTGGACAAGTGTGTGCAAAACCCATGTGCACAGTGACCCACTGGCATGGTCTTAGCCAAAGCACATTCTGTGACCATCCCCAATGTCACTAGGACAGGGCGGTGGGGACAGACATTGCCCAGGGGACGTTACCCTTTGCTTACAGGTTAATGGGGAAATATTTGCTGGATGTTAATCTAACAAGGCTTTTCATGAGAGGACTTCCCCCGAAATACTCAGAATTGACACGTTTGGACCACTGCTGTCAGCCAGTCTCTCTGAAGCTCCATCTCAGGGCCAGTGTCCAACCTCCGGGATGTCCAGCTGACAGACAGCACATAGCCCTCCTCCTCTCACTGCTTCCCCCTGCTGGCGCAGGGAACACGGACAAGGCCTGAACTGGGGTTCACCCTGCTCACCTCTGCAATAAATTATCAGGAGACAGAGCTTTAAAAAAGCCTCCTGAGCAGCAGACTGATGGGCCACTTGGTGGTCACGTAGCCACGTGCAGGTTTGTTCATATTTATTTATATATTTTTATGTGTATGAGTGTTATGTCTGCATGTGTGTAAGTGCACCCGTGTTGTGCAGTGACTGAAAAGGACAGAAGAGGGTGTCAGATCCCCTGGAACTGGGGTGATAGATGGTTGTTAGCCACCATGTGGGTGCTGGAATTCAAACCCGGGTCTTCTGCAAGAACAGCCAGTGCTCTTAACCGCTGAGCCATCTCTCCAGCCCCAGGTTTGTTCATCTTAAATCCACATGGATCACTTTTCCCTGGTGGTCAGAGCAAAAGCTCTGGGGGTAGTGGCTGGTACTGCGCCAGGGTGTGGCAGATCTGAGGGTATTACCTCCCACCCACCATCCCTGAAATCCCAGGAAACCTGTTCTGTGATGTCACCTCACCTACTGACTGCCAGGGGTTGCAGATCTACTCCCCTCCTGTCTCCCACAGCAGGATGCGCAGGTTGGCCACTCAGCAAAAAAGACTGCCTGGCTCCACAGACAGAGCCTTAGATGCATGACTCCTCCAGCTGCCCCTCCCCCAGGCATGGGACAGCTGGTTCCCGTCAAGGAGACAAGATACCCACAGGCCTTGGCACCTCCTTGGGCCGTGGGATATTGGCATGCTGAAATGGACTGTGAACCCATGTGTTTGACCTGTCAAGGCTCCGACCCGCTGGCGCACTGCAGTGAAACTGCCTTCGACTTAATATATGCTAATTAGATTTTAATGGGATTCAGATTTCCAACAGTAGTGTGGTGTTAGCCATGGTAAGTTATAATCATATCTAATTGGTAATTCTAACATAACAAATTTCTTGGATAAATTATTCTTAGTTAATAGTCCCCCAGGAGCTACCTACACACACATACACACACACACACACACACACACACACACAGAGGCACACATGCACGCATGCACACACATGTACATATGGCTACTCATGCACATTTCTATTTTAGGGGAAACGGAGGAAAAAAGGACAAGGTCGGAGCAGGCTTGTGTCCAGGAGAAGCCATTGCTGAAACCGGCTCCTTCAGGCCTCCACCCATACCTCCCATGGACTCCTTGAGCCATCAGAGCCCGGATGGCCCAGGACCTGGAGTGAGTGTGACCCAGTTCAGACACCAGGGAGCACAGAGCTGGCTTCCTGAGGGGCCAGCTGTCCTGACTGCAAGGCTGGACCATTCCAGAAGAATTATAGATTCCTGAGCACCTCCTGCCTAAGTTAGCACTTTTTTTTCTGAGCAGCGTATACAATTCCAGGAGAAAGTTGGGGCCAGCCTGCTAGCCCCAGACAAGCCTGCCTATAATCAATCCTGTGGGGCCTCAAGGGGTGAACCCCAAAGAGCAAGCAGAGGGCGTGGGAGGACCTGCCCAGGACCCCCCCTGGGCTCCTACAACATGTTCTCGGTTCCCTGCAGGTCACTTTGTCTCTAACGCTGCCATTGGCCATTGGACAGCACGGCTCCGCTTCCTGCCCTTGCTTCTGGTTGCAGTTTAAGGCTGGTGCTGAAGGGGGTGGGTGGTGTGGAGGTTGGTCCCCATTCCATGCCAAGGCTGGCAGCTGCCCTCGTGGAAGGTGGGAGGTGTGTCAAGTGCCTGGGATTCTCACCTGATTCCCGCCTGCCAGCTGGGCCATGCACAGTAAGTGTTGCCGCGTCTCCTGCAGGTCACTGACTGATCCATTTGCTAAATGATGGCAATTATCCCCATCTTCCATGGCTGTTCACAGCCTGCAGGGAATCTGGGTTGGTAAATCTCCTCTATTCTTCGTTCCCCTCCCCCCATTTTACTTTTGCGGTGCTGGGGTTGGATTCCAGAGTCACACACACTAGGCAAGTGCTGTATCACGGGGAGCTACATCCCAGGTCTCCTTTGTTCTTTTTCCTTCTCAACTCTTTCTATTTGGGGGAACAAAATGACCTCACAAGGGGTGTGAGGAAGGAGCTCCCTGTGATCTCTATGATCTGATATTACAGAAAGGAAATTAGCAACACCTGGGGCCAAGTGAGTTATTAGGACAGGTAACATTGATTGACCACTTACTGCATACTAGACATTTTCTTAAGTTTGAATAGAAAAATAGACACTCTTATCAACTCCTGTAACAGCCCTAAGAGGAGGATGTGATTGTTATTCTCTCTCTTTAGTGTGTGTGTGTGTGTGTGTGTGTGTGTGTGTGTGTGTGTGTGTTTTCTCCCTGTAGCCCAAGCTGGCCTGGAACTTGAAGGGTAGCCTCAGTCTCAAAGATCCACCTGCTCTGCCTTCCGAGTGCTGGGATAAAAGGTATGTGCCACCACACCCAGGTTATTTTTGTTTTATATGTATGAGTGTTTTGCCTGCATGCATGTAAGTGCACCCATGTGTGCAATGCCGCAGAGGCCAGAAGAAGGCATTGGATCCCCTGGAATTGGAGCCGGGATGGTTATCAGCCTCTATGTGGGTGCTGGAATCTGAACCTGGGTCCTCTGCAAGAGCAGCCAGTGCGCTTAGCCGCTGAGCCATCTCTCCAGCCTCATGATTATTATTTGAACAGATGGGTCAGGCAGGCACAGAGTGGGTTTGGAAAGGGCCTGAGGTCACACAGCTACCCACACCCCTCTCTATCACATTACTTTACTCCATCCCAGGGGGCTCCTCAGAGTCCATTCTACCATGCTCCAGGGGTGACCATGCTGCTGGCCCAGGGGCCCAGCCTCCCCCTGAAGGACTACCCACACTGCTCTGTTCCAAGTACCTTCTGTGATAACGATGGTCTTGCCAGTCAGTGCTCAGTAGCCATCCGTGGCTCCCTATTGTCAGTACCAATCACAGTAGCTCAGCTTGCAGAGCCCTCACTGAGCACTTTCTGCGTCTTCCTTGAGTTCAGCTGTGAACCTGGGTTCCCCATCACAGAAGAAACAGGCATAGAGATGTAATGTGAGGATGCTCAGAGTGGCAGAGCTGGCAGGGATGGCAACTTTAGAGGCAACCTGGTGGGTGTGTGACTCCTCCTCACTGGAGGGGGCAAAGCTCTCAGCCTGGGGTTTAAAGGACTTAGGGAAGGACTTCCTTCAAGGCAGACCAGGAAGATCTCTAAGGAGGCTGGAGCAAAAGGCTCCATTTAGAAAAATACATCTATTCCCAAATGCCGTTTGTTTGTAGTTCTAGGAACTCCAGGTCCAATGGATCTAGAGGCAAGTGGGACAGGAGGCTGGAGTGGAGACTGTGAGACCCTGGTCTAGGCCCCAGCAGGCCAGCTACTGCCTGGGACAGGGACAGAGGGAGGCAGAGGGGAGAGGGCAGGCAGGAAGGGGAGCAGCAGCCTAGGCCAGTCCAAGCTCATGTCCTCTGTGGACCCTGGGCTGGCTGACATTTAGGCTTATCACTGAGACTGCACTGATTTGGAAAAAAATGTTTTTTATATTTTTTGCATCTATCATGGTCCACCCCTCAGGGTTGTCATATAGGAGGAGGTGGGGGGGTGCTATTTCTGACACAACAGCTTAAGTGTTTTCTGGAAACCTCCCCCTCCCCTGTTCCTGCCCAACTCTGATTTCTCTGCTGGGCTCCAACTCTACTGGGCACAGGGAGAATTCTGTCCCTCCTGCCCTTGTTCAGCTGCCTCTGCACTGTCTTCCCAAGTCTCAGTTTCTTTCTTAAAGATTTTTTTTGGTGATTTATTTATTTTCACTTTATGTGTATGAGTATTTTGCCTACATGTATGTAAGTGCATCAAGTGCTTGCAATGTTTGTAGAGGCCAGAAGAGGGTGTCAAATCTCCTGGAACTGGAGTTACAGATGGTTGTTAGCCAACATGTGGGTCCTGGGAACTGAGCCCAGGTCTTGTGCAAGAGCAACCAGTGCTCTTAACCTCTCAGTCATCTCTCCAGCCCCCTTATTCTTTTTTATTTATGCATATGTGTGTGGGTATATGCACATGGGTGAAGGTGCCCACAGAGGCCAGAAGAGGGCATCAGATCCTTTGGAGCTAGAGTTATAGGCAGTTGTGAGCTGCCCAATGAGGTGCTGGGAACCAAACTTGGGTCCTCTGCAAGAGCAATGCTTTTAACCCCTGAGCCATCTCTCCAGCTGCTTCTTTCTTATTGTTGTGATAAACTACTCTGCCAAATGCAAATTAAGCAGGAAAGGGTTTATTTCAGCTCAGAGATCAAGGGTGGGGAAGTCAGAGCAGCAGGAGCCTGAGGTGGCTGGTCACAGGATGCCAGAACCTGTATGGGGGCTGCTCAGTGGTTTGCTCCTCACGAAGTCTAGGGCCCAGTCATGAAATGCTGCTGTCCATATTCAAAGTGGGGTTTCCCACCTCAATTGACCCAATTAAAAAAAATCTCCCACAGGCCTTGGCAGAGGCCCATCTTCCACAGGACTCTAGACTTGGTCAATAGGGATTGCTCCATCAACTTGACAGTTAATGCCATCACACCCTGTCTCCCCTCTCTCTCCACCTGCTCCTTCCTCTGTCCCTCCCCCACCTTGGTGGCTCTGTATCCATCTGTCAATGTCCCTCTGTCCTTTACCTCAGTTCTGTCCACTCCTCCTTCCCCAGATCTCTCTGCACACCCCTCAGTGTACCACTTTCTGTCCCAAGGAGCCCAGCCGGACTGGTGACCTCTCTGCTGGCCTTTCCTCCAAGTTGTACCTTCCTCTCTATCTCCATATACTCCAAGAAGTCAAATCTCTCTATAGCTGACCCAAGAGCAGCCTGACCCATGGAGCCCAAACAGCCCTGGGTGGCTGACACCCTCTCCTCCCCTTCTCCCTCTCCCTCCCTCCTTTCCTCAGCCCATTCTTGTTTCTTCTTCCTCATTTTCCCCAGCCTTTACCCCTCATCACCCCTCTGCCCCTGCCTCGCCTCCCTCTTCCGTTTTCACCAGCAGATCGGGGCTCCGAGTGGAGGAGTCCCCAGCACCGGTCTGTCCACCCTGCCCCATTAGAAATATACAAACCTATGTTTAAGGCCTGCCGCCGTCATTTTCAGCTTTTCTGGAGCACGAGGTGACTCAGTGGCTGTCTTATGGCAGGTGGGGTCATAGTTAGCTGTGGGGAGACTAGTAAAGCCCTAAGTACCACAGAAACAAGCAGGTTGTGCCTGCTGTGGGTTCAGAGGCTGGTGTCCTGGGTTGAGGAGGGGACAGCAGCCACAGGCTCTGAGTAGACGGAAGGTCAGCTCCAGCCTGGCGGGGACAGCACTGAGATGCAGATGTCAGGTCTCCCTAACTTCCTGCCCCAGTTGGGGAGTGGACCCTAGATGGTCACACTGAGGAGCTCAGGTTGAGCTCGGAGACCCAACCTGGGAGCACTGCCGTGGAGCACCTGCGGCAGCTGTGAACACTTTCTGATAAGTCCAACTCAAAGCTGTCCAAGAAGGAAGGATAGGTACCCTCCTGACACATGGCTCTCAGAGACAGCAGCCTGCTGAGGCCCTGCAGCCACCTCTGACCTTGCTGGCTCGGCTTGGCACACTTGACATACCCCAAGGAGCTCTGTGAGCATAGCAGTCTGGGGCAGCTGAGCACAGGAGTTTCAGGGACCTGAGGCTGGTGCAGAAGGAGGTGAAATGTCCAGGATCCAGAACCTGCTGGTGTGGTATACCTCAGCAGGTATGAGTCTGCCTGGCTTCTCTCTGCTTCAGATGGGGGAGATGGCGGGGGGCTCAGGGGACATTGCACAGCAGACAGGAATCTGGGCTCGTCCCCTCCTGGCAATGTGCGCCTGTTGGTCTGGTCACAGCCAAGGCACCTGGAGCCACATGGTGAGGGGCAGGCTGACTTCAACTGCCTCTCTTAAACTTCAAGGCCAGTTGCAAGGTCAAGGCTACCCCCCCCCAAAAAAAAAGGAGTCTTTTTTTGCCCTGTGGGTGCTCCAACTGCTCCCCCATACTGCTATTTTCAGACATTTGAGGAGAGGAATTGTAGCTCTTCTGGGGGGAAGGACAGTCATTCTGGTTGGGGGTTCTTTAAGGGAAGAGCCCTTCCAGCCTTGGCCTCATGGATCCCCTGCCCAACATAGGCTTTGGCTGGGGAAGGTTCAGGATGTGTGAACAGATGAAGGGACAAGTGGAGGATGAATGAAGAGACAGGGTCTTCCTCCCCGCTGGGGCTGAGCCTTTCTTTACCATCCCTGTCCCCACCTCTGACAGCAGCTTGCAAGTCCTTCAACACAAAGGCAAAGCAGATGGTTGCCCTGCCACTGTAGCCCTGGAGCATCCCCGCTAGCCCTCTCTTGTCGACTTCCACCTTCCCACCCACCGCCTCATATCTTGTGGTTTTTCTGCTGGCTGCTGAGATACTGATGCACCTCAGGGGTCAGTAGAGCCCAACGACCCTGCTGTTAACAGGGTGAAACAAGTCCAATTTCATGCTTACATGGGCTTCCCTCTATGAAGGCAAGGAGAGAGAATAAACCTGTGTTTTAAAATGTCTTCTGGAAAATAGGCAAAGCCATCTGGTGGCAGGGATTTGTGTAGAATTGCTAGCAGCGGAGGGGGGCAGGTGACTCGTGGGAGACAGAGGAGGACTTTGAGGAAGAAGGAAGCAGGTCAAGGAGGCTGGTGGTACTGTGTGGTGGTTGCTTGCTCATCTGGCCTGAGTGTTTATGGACTGGTGAAGGCCTGAGAACTTTCAACAACTGAAGGTTATTTAGTTCAGCATTATTGTCAACTGACAAAACATGAGAAGGAAAATATTTAGTGAATGAATGAACCATTTATTTCTTATAGATTTAGAACAGAAATTTGTAGGAGGAAGAGTTTGTGCTTAAATGAGGGTGTAAGGCTTGGTAACAAGGAAAACCAAGATTCTAGAATCTCAAGTTCAAATGCCAATTGTTGATTCAATGGGTGAAAGATCTGAGTTTGAATTCCCAGAGTCCACAGAAAAGCCAGATGCCCAGTGTTAGCGCCTATAACCTCTGCTCCTATGGGGTGATGGGAGGTGGAGACGGTTGGATCCCTGGAAGTTCTGCCTGGTGTGCACAGCAGAGAGACAACAAGAGAGACGCTCTCGTTAACAAGGTGGAAGCAAAGACCCACAGCTGAGGCTGTGACCTCCACATGTGTGTGGTGGCACACGTGTCTATGCACGCACGGGCATGTACATACACAAACATGCAGAAAGAAGGAAAGCAAAATACAAAGGGTTATATTATTTTATTTTTGGAGACAGGGTCTGATTTAGCTCAGGCTGACCCTGAACTTGCTATGTAGCTGAGGATGGCCTTGAACTCCTGATCTTCCTGCCCCTACCTCCTGAGTACTGGGATTACAGGTATGTGCCACCATGCTCAGCTGAAATGTTAAGCTAGAAAGTAGAGTTCTGCAGCCTGCACAATAGCTGTCGCCCTGCTCTCTTCCCCATGTCCATACTCTATGTGACATCTCAGGTCCCCCCATCAAAAGAGGCCCTAGTTCTGCCCCAAAGACTCTGGCTTGGTTTTGCAACTTGTATTGGCCAACAAGATACAGAGGAAGCGATGCTGAATTAAGTCCCCGGGCTTCACGCAGGCTGTGCGCTCTAGCTCTCTTGCTCCTCTACCTGTACTAGAGTAGGGAGAGACCAAGTGACATAGCTGAGTCACCCCGGCCAGCTGGTCCCCAGCTACCCACCAGCTCCTAGGGTGCGATAGGAGGCCCAACTCAGAGCAGCCCAACCTGGCCCAGATCAGTGGATCCCTCTGAGGCTCTGGGTATCAGGACATGGATATCGTTGGGAGTCATGATTCTGCCTGCCCCAGTGACTTGGACCTCTCTTCCTGTACCCCGATGCTTCAGAGGTCATGGGTGTCATTGTGTAGCTGGAGATGGGAATGGATTTTTCAACAGCCTCAGGTTACCCTGGAGTCCTAGATAAACCTTTTGTGTGCCTAGTGAGTGAGACTTGGGGCTGGCTGCAGCACCCCTATACTAGGCCATGCCCCACTGCTCTAAACCACCCTACCACATCCCACTCCGGCCCACCTTGACTTCCATCATCTTCTTGGTGCCTCTCAGGCATTGAGCATAGCTCAGGGAGGTCAGCTCCCCCTGGAAGACTCTCAACCTTCCCACCACCATCCTTCATGTCCCCTTGACTAATGGCCTTTGCCTTGTCCCATGCTTTGACTAAAGCAGTGTCTACGGACATGACCCAGGCTGAGGCCTTAAATGTGCTGCCTAGGGCTTTCCCTCTAGCTCTGACAATCCACCAGGTAGTATTTAGGATGCTGGCTGTCTCCCAAACACCCCTATGCAAGGCCTGATTCCTGAGACAGTCCTATTGAGAGGGGGTGGAACTTTCAGTAGATGGGGACTAATGGGAGAGCCTTTAGTCCCTGGGGCTTTGTTCTCAGAGAGACATGGGAACTGGTCTCTTCTTCTTCTTTATCTGCTCCCTGCCCTTAATGGAGGTGGCTCACGGACTCTACATCCTGCCACCATGTTGCATAGTCTCATCAGAGGCCCAACGTAATATTGCTGCTGGGTTATGGACTGGGACTTTCAGAATTGTGAGCTAAAAGAAACTTTCTTCTTGATAAGTTAAATCTCAGGTGCTTTGTTACAGTAATGGAAAGCTGACCAATATACATCATAAGAAGAAGAGATGTCAAGTAGTCTTTGTCCTTTTAACCTATGCTCCAGGATAAACATCCATAGAACTCAAGCCCATGGAGAATACTGGAACCCTGCCCCAGCCTAGAGTGCAGCACAGGAGGGAATCTGCTGCCCAAAGCTGAGCTGCCTGAGGAGCCCTGATAGATCATTTCTGGGCTGGACCACTTCAGCCTGTACATAATTATTCATGTTTGTCTTTGGGTTGGGTTGTTAGGCAGCACTATTGTAGCTCCAGCTGACTGTTAAACATTCCCTGAGGGGTTGTGGCCACTTACTGTACCTGGCTGTTGTTAGGATCAAATGACATAGGAGCCACGTGCCCACCTTTCACCAAAGGGTACAGGCAGGACGTCTGTCTGTGCCCATCCTAGTCCTGGATGCCAGCTGGTGCCCAATGACTGCTCTTAGACCAAGGAAAAACAAAGCAGCACGCTGAGGTGGGGAAAATTGCTCTGTTTGTTTTAATTAAACTCAGTGAAGAAGCCAAGACATGGGCAGAAAGACTAAGAATGAGACTGGAAATAGTTTAGAAAAGAAATGAAAATCCGATCCCGGAGTCGTCAGGCCGCTGGAGTGTCTTGAGAGGCATGAGTCTTCACGTGAGCTCCAGGACCACTGTCAGGGCGAGCACCAGGGTGAGCCAGAAGCCAGTGGGGCCAGAAGAGGAACCTGTGTGAGGGGAGGTGGTATCAGGCAGCAGGTCTCATGGTGGTGGCCTTGTCCCATGTGAGGTCTTTGGGGACAAATGGATCCCAGCAAAGATGCTAGGAGGCAGCATCAGGTGAATGAGATTCAAACCCCAGCTCTGCTGCCTGCCTGCCATGGGTTCAGGACCTTGTCCCCACTCAGGCCTACTGGCCTGACATCATGCGAATGGTCCAGCAGGGACCAAGAATGAGAGACTTTGCTATAAACTGTGAGATTTGCTAAGTGTGTGTGTGTGTGTGTGTGTGTGTGTGTGTGTGTGTGTGTGTGTGTGTGTGCAGGGTCTGGGTCCTGTGGGTGGCCCTTAGGTTGGGGTGACTGAGGGAGCAGTCTGAGGACACATCTGACCATACCATGGTTAATGCCAGACAGGGCCTCTTGGGGTCACTGGGCCCCTGACATTCCATGGCTGTTTTGGAATGCTGAGTCTCTTTGGATTGCTTGGTGCCTTAGTCTGTCTGACCTTGACTCTGCAGGCTGGAAGGAGATGGCTGCCTGGGTGTTAGGGAGGGACCAAGGTGTACAGGTAGCAGTGTGCTAGCGCAGGTGACTCCATCTTGATCTCCACCTCTATTTTGGCTCAGGCAAGTCAGATCTAAGGTTGAACTTAGTTCCAACAACACCTTCCTTTCCCCTCAGAGGCCTGGTTCCAGGTGATGGCTAACCACAGACAGCAGTGTCACCACTCAGACCCTGTTACCTGTTTCCTTAAAAGAGGCTGAGATTTTTTTTACTGTAACAATGAAATGTAACCCCGACCCCCTAAACATCCCTCTGTCCTGTGACTGTCATGGGATGATGAACTACTGTTTGTTTGGCTTCTGTATACATGCTCATCATAGATTCTGAGGTAAGTGTAATCTCACCCCTTGCAAACTGTACATTCCACAAGAATGAAGCAATGTGGTTTTTAACCCTTAAAGATTCCCTCCCCTACTTAAAAGACCACCACAGGTTCTGTGCCTGTCCTCGAACAGTGGTCACTACACGTAGTTAGATTAAAGATCTGGCTGATTCTAATTCACTTGAGTCTGAGTGGGTTTTCCTAGTGGTCCTGAACTCTGTTACAGCAGTTTAGGGAACAAAGGTCTCTGGGGCCTTGAAATCACTCACTTTAAGCAAGGAATCTTGAGGATGGAGACTTACCATTGGAGTCCTCTGTGCCTCTTGGGATATTTGGATTTTCTGTTGGAAAGAAACAGAAAAGCAATGAGTTTAACTCAGGAAAGACTGTTCTTGGGCACCTGCTCTGTGGTTATATGCAGTGGGACAGTGATGCCACTCAGCCTCTCATTAGTCACATGTTACAGATGGGGAAACTGAGGCAAGAGACTCAGTTGCTGGCCTGCTAAGTGGTAGACCTGGGATTTGAACTGAGACTCTCTGATGCCAACGCTACTCTGGTTATAACCAGTGAACTGCCTCTCTGAGGTTAATTTAGGGGGGCTTCTGTGAACAGCTCTGAGCTAGGGCCTACACTCAGGTAACCCTGCGGGGACCCTGCCCGGCTCAACCTACCAAACACGATCAGTCGGGTGTGTGTGTCGGTGGAGCCCAGTGGGTTCTGAGCCGTGCAGCGGTACATGGAACCATTGAGCTCGGCAGGAACCCGTTCCAGCACCAGCTCCTTCCCATCGAACTCTGCGCTGCCATCCAGGAGGCGGCTGCCCACCCGCGTCCACGTGAACATGGGCTCTGGGAAAACCTCATTCTGTGGGCCAGAGGAAGAGGGAGCAGGGTCACAGGCGGAGCCATCCCACCAGCTCAGGAACATCAGAGGCAGGCTGGGCTCCACGTTCACCATCTCACAGGCTGTGAGTAGCTGCTCAGAACTCCAGGAGGAGGGCTGGCGATATGGCTCAGTTGGTAGAGTGCTTGCCTAGAATACACAAAGCTCTGGGTTCCATCCCATAAACTAAGTATGGTGGTGCACACCTGTAATCACAGCCCTGGGGAGGTGGGGAGGTGGAGGGTCAGGAGTTCAAGGTCATCCTCAGCTACATAGTCAGTATGAGGATAGGCTGGGCAACATGAGCCCCCCCCCCACCTCACACACACAGACACACAGACATACAGACACACACACACACACACACAGAGTCACACAGACACACACACACACACACACACACACACACACACACACACACGAACCCCAGGTAGAGAGAAATTAGGGTTCAGGGTTCAGGGATCAGGGCTGGGACAAACGCAAAGATGGAAGGTCAGTGCAAGCTGCGTTTGCTCACCTTCTGCAAGGTGAGTGCAGTGCACACACTCCTGTGAGCCACTCCTCTGCGGAGCCATACCTGCCTCATACAGATCAATCCTGAAGCCCACTGGAGGGCGAAGGACAGGTGTAGGAGAGTGTGGCCGGGGATATGGCATCCCTACCACCTGCCACCCCTCCAGGGTATTCCGAGAAAGGCTGACCTGAAATCCGTGGACCAGAATCCTCACCGTGTCCCCAACCCGGGCTCTGCTGGGAGTCATCATGATTTTGGGTCCCTTTGGGGCAACTGTGAGGGAGAAGAAGATAGGGTCAGAAAGGAGGGGCGGGCGGGGTGTCTAGTAAGGGAAAGAGGGGCAGGACACGCTGAAGAGGAGGTTCCAGCTTGGCGGTCAGTGTCCTTGCCCTGGCTGCTTCTCAGGGGCTTCTGGGATCCTCCTTCATTCCTCAGTCATGGCTCTGTTCCTTCAGACTCCCCCCTGCCCCTGCTGTGTGTCCCACCCTGGCTGAGATCTGGAGATTTAACTATGCACTAGGCACTCGAAGTCACGGTCACTGCACTCATGGGAGGTGTATGTCAGCAGGCAAGAAAAACAACAGGAGAGCACACACCAGTGTGGCATTCGACAAGATCCAAGAAGCCATGATGTAGGGTCAGGGAGATGAACTTGTCGGGGTGAGGGAGCCCATTCCTGCAGCCCAACTGCACTGGGTCCCACACCAACTCTGTGCCAAGCCCTTGCCATCAGTTATGCCACCCTGTCCCCACTGTCCAGTTCAGTTCACAGAGGCCTGGAGAGTTGAGAGTGACCTACCAAAGGTCACATGGGGAGCTCTCTCTCTCTCTCTCTCTCTCTCTCTCTCTCTCTCTCTCTCTGGTGTTGGGGGGAATGGGACTACAGTATGAGAGGACCATCTCATTTCCGGGCCAGCCTCTGTCCTCCCTGCCCCCATCCTCTTGTTTCTAATCATCTTGTCTCATTTCCTTTCTATCTAGGTACTCGGGAGACAGGATGTCCTCACCTTTGAGAAGGGCCACTGGGGCTACTGGGGTTCCCCTCTTCTTTCTGAGAGGGATATGGGGTCCACACACAATGAAGAGGCTTTCCCAAGGTCCCTGTGGAGCCCACATTTCCTGACTTTCTGGCCCTCATTAATTCATTTGCTCACTCCCTCAACAGTTAATTATTGAGCTGGTGTATGTCAAGCTTTGGAGTTGGGCTGGGGACCCTGGTAAAGGGGACAGTGATAACAATCAAGTGTCTCCAGTCTGAAGCTTGTACTTTAGCAGGGGAGGAACTGAGTCCACAGACTCAACCAAAATGTGACCAGCAGAGGTGGCTCACGAGTGGGGGCCTTGGATGCAGTGGTCACAGTGTCCCAGAGATGTGACGCTTACAAGACATGTTCCAGGTAGATGGAGGGATGGGGGAGACATTGGAGACATGGAACTGTGGCAGACCAGAGAGCTGACAGGCAGGTAACCTTCCAGGGCTAGCAGGGGGAACCGAGCTTTATCCCCTAGGAGATCTGGCCAGGGAGTTCCTCCCCCACCCCCCATCCTGACTGTGTTCTGCACCTACCTGTCCTTTCCACTCAGCTCAGCAGAAATCAGAGCAGCAGGCAGATATGGGTGGGCTCCAGACCCTGCCAATTCCATTCTCTCAGAGTGAGACCAACACACTACTAATTAATCACGAGAAAGTGCCACAAGGGCTGAGGGAAGGGCGTAGGGCCCATCCTCCAGCTCCGAGGAAGCCTAGCTGAGTTGCTGAGTTCCAGTCTTCCCTGGAAGCTGGAAGGCTTGGGGCTGGAAGTACTCCACTGCCGTGCCCCGCCCCTAGCCCCTGATTGGCTAAGTTTCGTCCAGCATGCTAAGAGCAGGCCCTTGTTCAGAACTTCATCCTGCATCTTGCAGCCTTTAGACTGTCCTGCGAGCACAGGATGGCTCAGCGAGGTCAAGAAGCTTCCTTGTGTCTCTGGTTGCTCTTGGGTACAGTGGATGGCCTGGGTGTGCAGAGGGGAACTGGTCCTGGGTGAGCCGAGCCACTGCCAGCCTCAACCAGCAGAGGGCGGTGAAGGGCCTCCATCACGGGAGACGGCTAGGCCTGAGGTCAGGCACCACCCGTAGGCCACTCTCTCACCACCTTGTTCTCCAGAGGCCAGGCCTAGTTTCTTTAGGCCTAGGCCTGGGTCTGCTGGTGCTGGCAGACAGAGAGTTGATGTGTAGGTACCTAACAGCAGCGGTTCCCTTGTAGGGCTCAAATGCTGTGTTGGGTGCACAGAGGCTGGTCACCATGAATCCCGTTGTTCAGGCCACCAGGCAGGGTTACACTGCCAGCAAGTAGCGAACACAGGCCTTGATGACACTTCAGGGAAGGTTCAGCGCTCAGGGGTAGGGGAGAGGCAGCAGCCCATCCTCCTCTGCAGCCCTGTGCTGTTCCTAGTGGCCCCTGTGCAGAGCTCACCCTGAGAGGCACAACAGGTAGTCCAGGAGGGGTCTGACTGGCCCCTGCTCCCTCAGGCTCTCTCAGGCACCTGCTGACAGTTGCTGTTTGCAGCTGATGGCCTGGAGCTCCCTCCCTCTGTGCTGCAGGGGAGCCACGCAGCTGCTCACATCCTCCTATCCCATCACCACCAGGAAGCCCGTTAGCCAGCTCCTGGCAGAAGAAGCCTGGCCCCTGTCTGCCCTGAGAATACAGCCCAGAGTGCTCAGAAAACAGTCACGCCTCTCAAACCCTGGCATCGAGAAGGAGCTGGAGAACAGAATGGAGCCCGGCATTCAGGCCTAGCCCTCTCAGGCTGCATGGTCTGGAGGAGTCAGTTTGGCCTATCTGCTGACCTATTCACCACCCCGCTTAAGAGACACTGAAAGTGAGGACGGGCAGAGGGATGAGGCCACAATGGGAGATGCTGACTCAGGGGAATGTGAAGGTCCTAATACTCCCAACGTCCAGCGTCCTGCTGTCTGCAAGGAAGGCATTGGAAGTCTCTAGTTAAAGCATCTCTGGGACTCCCTGGGGAATTCTGGGTTCTCATTAAGACAGCTATCCATCCATCTACCCATCTTTCCATCCATCTGTCTACCTAATCCACATATCCATCCATACATCCATCTATCCATGTGTCCTTTATCTAATCATCCATCCATCCATCCATTCATGCATCCATCCATCTAATCTGTACAATCTACCCATCTACCCAGCTATCCATCTACCCATCCACCCACTCATCCATCCACACATCCACCCATTCATCCATCCATTGCTCATCCACTCACCCACCTATCCATTCACCCATCCACTCATCCATCCATCCATCTATACAACCTACCTACCCATCCATCTACACATCCACCTACATGTTCTTCTACCCACCCACCCATCCATTCATCTGTCCATCCAACCACCCATCCATTCACCCACCCAAGCCATCCATCCTCCATCCATCCATCCATCCATCCATCCACCCACCCACCCATCCAGTCACCCACCCAACCCATCCATCCATCCATCCATCTGTCCATCCACCCATCTGTCAATCCATCCACTTACCCATCCATCCGTTCATCTATCCACCCACCCACCCAGCCAGTCACCCATCCACTCATCCATTCAGTCACCCACCCAACCCATCCATCCATCCATCCATCCACTTACCCATCCATCCATCCATCCATCCATCCACTTACACATCCATCCATCATCCATCCATCCATGCATCCACTTACACATCCATCCATCCATCCATCCATCCATCCATCCACTTACCCATCCATCCATCCATCCATCCATCCATCCACTTACCCATCCATCCATTCATCCATCCATCCATCCATCCATCCACTTACCCATCCATCCATCCATCCATCCATCCACTTACCCATCCATCCATCCATCCATCCATCCACTTACCCATCATCCATCCATCCATCCATCTATCCATCCACCCATCCATCCACCTATCCATCCATTCATCCATCTACCCATCGTCCATCCGTCCATCCACCCATCCATCCATCCATTCACCATCTATCCATCCATCCATCCACCTATTTATCCATCCACCCAACCACCCATGGAGGACAGAAAAGGCTGTTGGATCCCCTGGAACTGGAGTTATAGACAGTTGTTAGCTGCCATGTGGGTGTGGGATTCAAACCCGGGTCTTCTGCAAGAACAACCAGTGTTCTTAACCACTAAGCTATCTCTCCAGGCCCCTCTTTGTGTCTTTTTAAAAAATAATTTATTATTTTTATTTTTTAATTGTATGAGTGTATTCCTTGCATCCAGGTAGGTGCACCTGTGTTGTTGATGGAAGAGGGTGTCAGATCCCCTGGAACTGGAGTTATGGATGGCTGTCACCAGTCATGAGGGTACTGAGAATTGAACCCAGGTCCTCTGCAAGAGCAGTCTGTGCTCTTAACCTCTGAGCCATCTCTCCAGCCCTTAGTTTATGTTTTTTTTTTAAACATCATTTTTGGTTTGAGCTTTATAAAATTTTTCTTTTTTGAGGCCAGGCATAGAGGGGCACACTTTTAATCCCAGTACTCAGAAGGCAGAGACAGGTAGATCTCTATGAGATCAAGGCCAGCCTGGTCTACATAGCGAGTTCCAGTCCAGTTAGGGCTACATGGAGACCCTGTTTCAAAAAACTAACAAACAAAAAAGATTTCTTTTTTTGTTCTTTTGAGACAGGGTCTCATGTAACCCAGGCCAGCCTTCAATTCACTATGTAATATAGCCAAGGGTCACCTTGAACTTCTGATCCTCCTGCTTCCCCCTCCTAAGCGCTGGTATTACAGGCGTGCACTACCATGTCTGGTTTATAGTAGCTTTTTATATATCCCGGGACCAATGCTTCATCAGTGGATTTAGAGCATTTTCTCTCGTTCTATACTTTCGCCTTTTCATTTTCTTAAAGATGTCTTCTGATGAGCCAAAGATGTGAATTTTGATTCGGTCCAATTGACCAATTTTCAATTTTTCCTCTAGTGTTTTTTTGTAAGTACTTTAAGAAACCCTTGCTTCCTTGGTGCCATAAAGACATTTTTCTCCATTTTGTTCTAGAAGCTTTACGATGCTGGCTTTTACACTTGGGCCTATCAATCATTTCAGATTAACCCGTGTGCGTGTGAGGCAGGGGCCAGGCCTGCCTCTCCCTTACCTGTGTTCTCTTGTCCCAGGGCCACGTTCTTTTTACTCACTCGGAACAGCCTCAGGGTCTCTGTTGAAATCAATCAACTCTACCTGTGGGTCTATCTCTGGACTCTCCACTGACTCAAACTAGTGTCTATGCTGGAGGGTCTCGGATGGCTGCTTATCTGAGTTAGAAGCTGATGCATGTTTTAAGTCGATCACTTAAGGTGAAGAACAGAGCAGGGCAAAACATGGAAGCAGGAATCCCAACTTGGAGGTGATGCTCATGCTCCAGGGGTGGATGAACAGTGTTTGGATGGGTGGAGATCAGCGGTCACAGGAGAAGCATAAGAGCAGTCTCAGAAATATCTGGAGGCTGAGCTGTTGGACAGTGGGAACGTGGGTGGTCCTGAGGCCTCTGGCTTGGCCAATGGGAAGAAGGAACTCTATCTACTGAAATGGCTTCTAGGGCCACCAGGAGACGGGTGCAAATCCAGCAGGAAGGGTACAGTCAAGGGACTGGGGGTGGCCCAGGCAGGGTTCATACAGGGGGTAGCATGTGAGCTATGTAGGGTATCTCCGGCAGGGAATGGGTGTGTGTGTGTGTTGGGGGGCATTGTAGCAAACAAGCCTGCTCTTCAAAGTCCTTGCCAGGTGGTCGAGTTCTGTGTCCCATTACCATTTCACCCACTCCACAGTGTCTCAGAGTTCAGGGTCCCTCACTATGTCATGTGAATACACTCACCACAGGCCGCACCCCCAGCTCAGTATGTCCTTGACTATAGTCCTTTGGGGAAGGCTGCAGTGAAGCAGTGGCTAGGAGAGTAGACTTTAGGGGGCCCACAACCTCAGTGAGTTTACTTAAGGATAGGCAATCTGAACCCCGATCTCTCGACTAAGAGATGATAACAAGGACAGTGCCTCTCAGTGGCTGCCCAAGGTACTGCAGGGTTGTTCTTTTTATTTTTTCATTTTATGTGTATGAGTGTATTGCCTGCATGTATGTAAGTGCACCCGTGTCGTGCAATGCCTGTGGAGGTTAGAAGAGGGCATCGGATTCCCCTGGAACTGGAGTTACAGATGGTTGTTAGAAGCCATGTAGGTGCTGGGAATTGAACCCAGGTCTTAACCACCGAGCCATTTCTTCAGTCCCTCTTAGCTTGTTCTTAAACCATGTATTCTGTTATCCTCCCCATTCAACAGGTCAGAAAACTGAAGCTTAGAGACACAAGTGGCCCAGGGTTCCATTAATCAATAGCAGTTAGGGTAGGATAGAAAGCAAACCAGGGTCTCTTCACTTGCCCCCCCCGCCTTTTAGACCCATTCATCTCAGGGGTCCTGGCTGTCCCTCACTTCCCCATGGTCACACTATGACCATCCAGACCCACTGCCTTCCTCTCCCTTGCTCTACTGGGAGAAGGGGTGTGTCTACAGAGGCTGTTCAGGTAAGGGGGTCCTGGGGTCACAAGCAAAGCAGGCTTGAGGCGAGGAGGCCAGAACAGGGCTATCATTATGACCTAGGCCTTTTGCCAGAAGCTTTGAGGCTCCTTATCTGTTCTTATCTGTCCTTTCTAGGTGTGGGACTGGGAGTGACTTTCATGGGCAAAGTAACCAGGCAAAGGCCCAGGAAGGAAGGAGGGTCTAGAGAGGGGGACAGGATGTCAAAGCAGGGGCTGAGAAGTGGGTCCAACCAGGCTGAGTACAGAGTCTTGCCTGTTGGGGGGGGGCTCATAATATGTCTATGGAATGAGTAAAGACATGGCCCCTGGGGGTGGCACCCCCAGCAGTGGATGTTTGGAGGAGACTTTGACTCCTCCATGTACCTTGGGCAACTTAGGGACCCTCCCTGAACCTCAGTCTGCAGTGTGTGATCTGGGATTACAGCATAGCCTGCTCCCCTGGGTTATCACTGGACCAACAGAACAGCAGTCTGGCAGACGTGCGTTCAGGAAACAGCCCTTCCTACATTCTGTGTGGACAAAGGAGCTGTGGGAGGCTAGAGCCATTTCCTAAAATGGGTCTTCAGTGAACTGGTCCACACAGCCAGTTAAGGGCATCTGGACCCAGGGCTGGTGAGCCCAGTACTGTGGAGGATGGAGAAGACATCACAGCTCTGCTGTGCTGGGACTCAGAGCCAGGAGCTCTGCCAACGGGAGCCTCAGTTTTGCTCATCTGTAAAATGGGAGTTTCTGGACAGCTTCTACTTGTGAGAGTTGAGGGTTGGGCCTGTACATATTCCCAGCACACAGCAGGTTCTGTGTGTCCAAGAAGTCTTTTTCTACTGCATCTGGGGTGGAGGAGGGGTTGGAAGAAACTGTTTGGACATCCTGATACAAGCTGCAGTCTTGGCCCTGAGCAGTCATTGGTGTCTGGCCTTGGCCATGGGAACCTGTTTGAGAGACTGTGTGTGGCTCCACAAAGCTTCTCACCACTACAGGCACACAGAGGACAGCCCTGGCATCCTGAGCTATGACAAGCCTCAGAGCATGTTCAAAGGACCACTGTGGGCCATTGAATCCTGGCCTGCATACCCAATCAATATAAACATTGGTTCTGTGAGTTGCAAATTTCTACCCTTCCCTCTCTCAGCTCTGACTCAGCTTACAAGTGGAGGGGGTCATCTCTCAGGACATTGGTGCTTTGAAGCAGGTCACAGGCAGAGCTGGACTGGCCCTGGGCATCTGCTGTCCTGTCTGCACCTATCTCCTCACACCCACAGATGACAAGGGTTTCATTGTGTGTAGAAAAGCAAGCAGGATGATGTCATCTCTGCCCTCCCCATCTTCATCCCAGGCAGCCTGGCAAAGCATTCCTCAACTTTTCCTATCCTGGCCTCTTCCAGCAAATCAGGGACCTGACCCAGCACTGACCTATGGGTTCCCAGGTCTCCTATTTGATCCAGATCTTTCTGTCAACTCCCCCGTTCCTGATTGTGATCTAGAAACTTTCCTTGACTTGCTACGACCTCCTGTGGACCTCTTTATGACCCAACAAATTTACTCTGAATTTCTGTGTTCCTGACCCTGACCAGCAAAGCCCCTGACCTCCTGTATTCCTGACCCTGACCAACAAACCCGTTAACCGTGTAGAACTTTCCATTTTCTCCAGTCTGATGAGCAAGTCTCCTGAAGCACCCCAACTTCCCTCTATGATGACCTGACTCCATTTGATCCCTCTTCATGGCTTCCAGCAATCTGTGGCCCCTGTTCTAGCACCATACCCTCCTCTCTCTGTGGGGCAGCGCAGCGGGGGGCTGCCATGCCTTACCCAGCGTGACCTCCGCCTGCATGGGCATGGACAGTGCCGGGTGCTTGACCTCACAGCTGAAGAGGGCCTCATTGTCGATCTGTGGGTTGAGGGTCCAGGTGAGCAGTGCGCGCACCTCCACCGTGCCATCACTGCTTGGGGTGCGGCTGTGGCGCAGGAAGTAGATGGGGTCTGCGTTGTGCACCCAGCGGGGGAATTCTCGGCTCACGACTGTCTCTGGGATGTTTTCCGTGGTGGGCTGCAGGGAGAGGCTGGGGTCTGGGGTCAGGCTGTGTAAGGGGTGTTCTGTGTAGGGACGTCCAGCCCGGTACTCCGTGTCCAGCAGGGACAGTGACTTCTGCATCTTGGTGTCGTCCAAGTCCCTGTGCAGGAGGCTTCGGAACGGCCTGCTGTCCTGGAGGGGGCCAGAGCTGGCCACCGGTAGTTCTGACAGGGGCACTGCATCGATGGGTTCCCCATCCCGTTTGAAATAAACCTGCAGATGCAAGCAGGGGTGGGAAGAGCAGTGAGCAAAGATGGCTCTCAGGAGCCTGGTCATTCTAGGCTGTGTTTACATCGATTCCCAGTCTTTTCCCTTACCTCCCTGAAAACTATGAGCCAAAGTGAGTGGACAGAACATGCACAGCCCCCAGAGAGGCGGTTCAGCCCAATGCCATCACTGACCTGGGAAGAATTTTAGCCTCAGTTTCCCCACTTGTAAAGAGAGATAATGTCTACTCTGGGGAGCAGCTAGGAGATCTGAACCATGTAGGAGATCAGTTCTGGAGGCCATGTAGCTGTGACCTGGGCTCCAGTGTGGTTCATGCCCTCCACTGTGGCCCATGTCCTCCAGTGTGATCCACGCCTGACAGTGTGGCCCATGCCCTCCAGTGTGGCCTGTGCCTGACAGTGTGGCCCGTGCCGCCTGGGGGCACTCGGATAAGAAGGAAATGGGTGGGCAGTGGAGGTGAAATGAGGTGTGTGATGAGGAAGAGGAGAGAAAGTATATGTATGTGTGTGCATGTGAGCATGTATGTGTGCATGGGTATATATGTATGGGTGCAAGTATGCGAGTGCATGTGTGTGTATGTGTGTGCATGCATGTGCATGTCTGTGCATGTGCATATGTGTGAGGGTATGTTTGTATATATGTGTATGTGTGCATGTGTATGTAGCATATATGTGTGCTGTGTATGTGTGTGTGCTGTGAGTGTGGTGTTTGTGTATGTGTATGCATGTACATGCCAGCATGTGTGTGTTTGTGTAAAAGCATGTGTTGTGTATATGGGTGTTGTGTATGCATGTATGTGTGAATGTGTGTATGTTGTGTACATGTGTGTATTGTGTTTGTGTGCTTGTATATATGTGAGCATGAGTATGTGAATGTATGTGTGTAATGTGTATATGTATGTGTTATGCATGAGTTTATCGTGTATAAATATATGTGTGTGAGAGTGTATGTATGTGTGTATATGTTTGTGTATGGGTATGTGTTGTGCATGTCTGTGTGTGTATGTGCATAGTGTGTTCTATATGAGTGGATGTATATATTTATGTGTACATGTGTGTTGTGTGTGAGTGTGTATGTATGTGTTGTTTGTATTTGTGTATGTGTGTGAATGTGTATTTTGTGTGTGTACATGTGCGTGTGTTGTGTGTGTGTGTTGCATGTGCACAATTTGGAGACTTGGAGCTGCTAGGGAACAGGTGCATATGTGGAGGGAGCTAGGAGGGGAATGAGGTGAGAGAAGCTGTCTTCTCCCTTTCTCTGCTAATGGGGAATTCAGGTTTTGAGAAGCAGCATTTAATTTAATTTGCTGTCTTTTTATTTTGGTACATGTGCCCAGAGGCCTGCAGGGATTGGGTGTATTTTTTAATAAATCAGATAAATGAATCGATAGGAGACGGAGAGAAGAGCAGGAAGCTGGGGACACTGGTGGGTTTGAGATGACGCGGGGGGGTGGGCAGGTGGGGGAGAGGCTGGGGAGGGGGGGGGGGGTGATAGGTGGATGCAGAGAACCTGTCAGATTTAGAACTCTGCACAAGAATCTCCTGCACATAATGGCTGCTCTGGGGGGTTGGTGGGTTTCCCCCAGTTCTTTGCTTTTTTTTTTTTCTTTTTGAAAAGTCCTTCAAAAGCAGGTTTGTAATTTATATCAAAGAATTTCTTTCAAGTTCTGACGTCTCAGACAAACGTAAGATATCTGAAATGTTGGGAGATGAGGCTCTTTCATAGATTGGGGGGGGAGAAAGAGAGAGAGGGAGGGAGGAAGAGAGAGAGGGAGGAAGACAGGGAGAGTGGGAGGGGGAAGAGGGAGTGTGGGAGGAAGAAGAGAGGAGGAGGTGGGGGAGAGAGAAGGTAGAGAAAGAGGGAGAGAGGGAGGGAGGAGAGATCTGATCTTTTATCCCAGTATCTTAAGTGGCAGCCAGGTGGTGAGGTGTTTGGGAAACATTGAGGGGCGTCCAACCCTCCAGCTTGTTACTGAAGCTGAGGAGGGAAGAGGGATCCGTCCCAGGGGCTGGTGTGGCCTGGACTAGAACCCTACTCCCAGGTGCTCCTGGCTGTGGGTCCATTCCCATGATTGGAACTGCCCTCTTTCTGCCTTTGTCTCTCTCTCTCTCTGGATGCATCTACACTGAAGGGAATTTGGGGACACAAACCTGACTCTCTCTCTCTCTCTCTCTCTCTCTCTCTCTCTCTCTCCCCATATATATATATTTCCTTTTCCTCTCTTGCATTTTGGGGACGTCCTGTGAACCACACAGAGGCCCAGGAGGAGCAGTGGGGTTTGAACCGTGAGGAAATGAACTTGGGTCTCCTCTCTGTGGGAAGTATCGTGGGGACACTGGAGAAGTCCCTGCCCCTCTCTGGTCCCCATCACGGGCTCCATTCTGCTCAATATCTAGAATGAGGGGGCAGAAGACCACCCTTACAGTGAAGTCCTAGGATTGCAGGAGACAGAGAGCAAGAGAGGTGCTGGGCACCTGGTAGAACCCAGACAGATGGGCAGAGTCAGGGAAGGCAGATCACACCCTCTCTGGGCACAGAGGTGACACCTTCAGGGGGGGCAGGGACTAGGGAGTCCTGGCAAATGGAGGGCTTGGGGGGGGGTCCCAGGCACTTACCATGGGTGCTGGCTTCCCTCCTGACACGATGCAGACCAGTGTGAAGTTCTGGGCTTGGTACCGGCTGAAGGGGGCGGGCGAATCAGCAGCCACAACTTCGATGGAGGTGGGAGGAGCTGCCTCAGAGGGAAGGACAGGAAAACCCTTGGCTCAGCTGCAGGACTCAGGAAGAGTCACTGGGGCTGTGTGAGGATTGACTGTGGTGAACATGGGGTCTGCTGCTGGGAATACAGAGGAAGACCTGGCTTCCTGGGTCTTGCAGCCCAGTGGGGTAGACACATGAGACTCAGATGTCTGTGAATACTAAGTGTGCCAGGCTCCTGAAGGAAGGTGTCCCATTGCAGAGGGGACCTTGCCTCAGTGGAGGGATCTGTGATGTCGCTGCTAGAGAAGCCACAATGGATGGAAACAGAGTGTGCAAAGGCCCAGTGGTGGCTGTCAGGGGCGAGGAGGGGCAAGGGGCTCATGATGCCCCAGATCTGGGAAGCTTTGCAGAGCACATGCAGAACACACGAAGGGTGGTGGCTGGTTGACTGCGCTGAGCCAACTCCAACCTGTGTAGCGGATTGTGACATTTTCAGGAATTTTGTGAGCTAACTGTTACACCGTTGCCAACTTGAAACAGGTCGCCGTGGGTGTCTTTACACAGAGAAAACCAGCAACTGCTACCAGTCGGGGCCTTCCTTCTTCCCTGCTCTGCTCCTGACTCCCAGAAAGCTGCTTGAACAGCTCACCACTGACTAAAAGCTGTTTCTTCTTTCTCCTGAGAGCAGTGGGGAGCCACGGAAAGTTTCAGGCGAGGGCAGGGAAATGAGATGACTTCGCGTTCGAAGAGCCCGAAAACACAGCATGGATTTCAGCTGGAAAGGAGAGCGACTTTCATGGGGCAGGAGTGAGCTCGAAGTGACTGGGGTCGTTATCCAGACTGTGTGCCTCTGCTGTCTGCTTTGTTAAATGGGAACAGTACTAGGCCAAAGTAGGGGCTGGATGGGACTCAAGCTGGAGAATCAGGAGGGCTCAGCCCACGCTGGGAATTCAACGTTAACATGACCTCTGCTGTATTTCCCCTACCTCCTTAGCACCCGTAGGAAGCAGCATCTCTGAACTGCGCTTGGAGCAGGCTGTCAGCCTTGTTTGCCTGGCCTTGGGCCGTGTACAATGGGGCATCGGGGGTGGGGAGAAAATGACTAGATGGAGGTCTTGTCTTTGTGTGGGGGTTTTTCACCTCACTTGAGTTTAATTAACCTCAGCAAGTATTTCCTGACACCCAGTAGGTGCTGGGCAGGGTGCCAGGGACCCTCTGTGGGTATCTGGTGATGTGGCAGAGTATGGAGAGGCCTCAGGGCTGCCTTTGTTTTAAGGCCCAGTGAGATGGAGCCAGGTATAAGCCATCATTCAGGCAACTGTGCCATGCTGGGGGTGAGAGAGGAGAAACAAAACAAAATGAACAAAAGCGCGGGGCGGCTTGTAATTTAAGTGGAAGATGGCGAGAAACAGATGGTTAGTGGGGCTGGGATTCTGAGCGGAAACACACACCAGAACCCTTCAATTACCCAGAAGTTGCGCACTCTACAGTGTAACTTTTCCAGAAAGCGACGGAAAATGCAAGATCTTATAGCAAGAATCAGCTTGCGAACTGGGCCAGGCTGTGAGGAGGGTGCGCTATTCCCATTCTACAGAAAGGAAGACAAGATGCCAGCTCACAGAGCCAGCATGAGGTAAAGCGGCAGCCTGACTCTGGAGCCTAGACTCTCTGGCACGCAGGCCAGCTGCAAGTGGGGAGGGAGGGGAAGTAGGGTTTGTACCTGTTGGTACCTTTGGCCCAAGTGCAAATTCCTTTTTCTTTAAATTTATTTTATTTTATGTGTATGAATGATTTGCCTGCTTGTATGCAAGTGCACCTGTGTTGTGCAATGCTGGTGGAGGCCAGAAGAGGGCGTTAAATCCTCTGGAACTGGAGTTACAGATAGTCAGTAGCCACCATGTGGGTGCTGGGAACTGAACCCAGGTCCTCTGCAAGAGCAGCCAGTGCTCTTCACTGCTGAGCCAGCTCTCCAGTGCCCCCCACCACTCAGTGCAAGTTTCAATTGTTGAGAGTACTCACTTCTCTAGCACCCTTCAGTTTCCAGGAGGCCTGGTGGCCTGGTTTCCTTGGAAGCTGCCTCTGATTCTGCTGTCCCAAAGGCCAGGGAACCTCCAGTTAGAGTTCAGTGTAAAACAACACTTCCTGGGCTCATTGACTGTGCCCCCTCACCTTTATTGCTCCCAAAACATGTTCCCATCCCCGCCTCCCTCTGCACTTCCATCCCACTTTCAAATTCTTCCGTTCTCATCCCTATCATCAGCCTCATTCCCATTAAGACCTGTAACTCCACCTCCATCATCACCCCATCTTCATCTCCTAAACGTGCACCCAAAGCACATCTTCCTTTTGTCTCACCTTCATTGAGGAACAGAGGACGCGCTCCCAGAACCTGCCTGACAGGATCGCTCAAGCAGTGAATGAGCAGGTGCTTATGAGGAGCCTGTGGTCCAAGCTAGGGATGTTAATGAATGCTCTTTAGTGACATTTCATGGTGGTGGTGCTGGGGATGGAATCCAGAGTCTCCCGAGTGCTAGACAGTGCTCTACCGCTGAGCTACACCTCCAGCCCTACATCACTAAAAATAAGAAAGGCAGTGTAGAGTGATGGTTAAGAGTGTGGGTTCTAGGGGCTGGAGAGATTGCTCAGTGGTTAAGAGCACTGGCTGCTCTTGCAGAGGACCTGGGTTCGATTCCCAATATTCACATGGCAGCTAACAACAGTTTATAACTCCAGCTTCAGGAGAATTTGATGCCCTCTTCTGACCTCCATGGGCATTGTAAAACATGGCTGCATGTACCTACATGCTAGCAATACACTCATACACATGAAAAAAAAAACCCCAAACAAATGAAATATAAGAAGAGTATGGATTCTAGATCAGATTACTCAAGGATCAAAGACCAGCTGTACCACTTGTCAGCTGTGTGACCTTGGACAGGTGACTTAACCTCTCTCAGCCTCTTTCTTTACCTGTAAGTGGAATTACCAGGGACTTGTGGAGACTCAATAAACATGGCCTATAATGTGTTAAAAGTGTTCCCAGTATTCTCAGTAGCTTCCCTGATAGCATTCTTTATTTGAGGCTACTCACTGAGAGCTGGGACAATCAAGCCCCGTCCATTTGTAGTTTAGCAAGGAGACCAGAAAATGCCCGAGGTTTGCAGCCTTGACCACAGTAGCCGCTCATGCCCTGTGCCATGTGAGCACTTGAAATGCTGTTTGTTTAAGCTCACAGGTTCTGGAAGTATAAAATGTGTATCAGGTTTCAAAGACTTAAGTTTATAAAAATAAATTGTAAGATATGCCATGAATAATTTGTATTGATTTCATGTCGACATGATAACACTTTAGATATACTGAGTGTTCATAAATAGTTAAAATTTATGCCATGTCTTAATTCCATTTTCTTTCATGTGCCCATTAGAAGACTTAACAGTTCATACATAACTGGCATGGTATATCTGCTGGGTAGCTCTCAGCAAAGTGTTCCATTTTGAAGATGAGCACACTGTGGTCAGAGATGCACAGACCTACCTATGCTCACGCCACAAGTCAACAGCAGAGCCTCAGTGGGCGTCCAGCCTTCTAGATCCCGGACAGCTCCTTTGAACAGCAGGGAGCTCTCACTCATACACACACAATTATACAAGCACAGAGGCACACACATTCATGCACACACACACACACATCCTCATTCTAGAGATCTGCACCTGAGTTATGCTCACTACCACCCTTGGGAGCCAAGCTCTGTCCCTCCTCATATGCCTGAGCAGGTGTTAACAATGCATACCAAGCTCATAAGTAACAGATTCTGTTGTATGGACGATGGCACAGCGGAGCTGCGAATATCTGCGTGGACAGCCTGGGCTTCCCACACTCTACCCATAACAGACACTCAGGCACAGCGTCCTGGGAGAATGCCAGTCTGCATCATGCCTCCTGTCACTTGGTAGAGGGCTCTGAGTACAAGTCAGAAAGCCGTCTTCCACCCGGGAGCACTGGCTGCTTACGATGTTCCACCACACGCATCCCTGTCATTGTGTCTCCTACATACTTCTGGCTTAAGAAGTATGAGCCTCAGAGGCTCATTGTCTGTGCCCCTCCCTTACCCTTAGTCTACCTCTAATACATTCTTGTCCCCACCTCCTTCTGCACCTCCATCCCCACCTCCATCCATCTTCATCTTTATCACCATCTCTACCTTCATCCCCAGTACCATTTCCAAAATGATCTCCACCTTTCTCATCATCTCCACCCCGTCTCCACCTCCACCTCCACCTCCACCTCCATCTCCATCTCCCAATCTCCACCTCTACCTTTACTCCATCTCCATGTCCATCTTCACCTTTTTAAAACAAATTATTTGAGACAGGATCTTAAGTAGTCCAGGCTGGCCTCCAACTCATTATGTATCAGAGGATGACCTTGAACTTCTGATCCTCCTGCTTCCACCTCCTGAGTTACTGGTATTACAGGCAAGTACTGCCATGCCAGGTTTATGGGTACCGAGGATCAAATGCAGGGCTTCATGCATGCTAGACAAGCATTCTACCAACCAAGGTGTGTTCCTAGCCCTCCATTCCCATCTTTATCTCTATCAGCATCCGTGACTCCATCCCCATTTCTTTTCTTCTCCCAGCTCCTGCCTTTTTCTGCCTTCACGTATCCCCACTCTCGCTGCCATCATCTTTTGTATTACTGTCTCTATCAAGGTCAAATCCAAGCAACATTTTGCATAGTCCCTGGGCCTGAGATACAGTGTCCATCCATGCAAAAACAGTAGTCCAGCTGAGGACATCAACATAAAATCCATGGGACCTCCTGGGCAAGAATAACCCAGTTCAAAGACAGGCTCTGGGCTGAGCAGTGTGTGGGCAGGCCACCCAGTGTGGTCCACTGTATTCAGAGACTCAGACAACCACTAATGATGAACAAAGACCCTTCAGTGAAGACCCTGGCTCACCCATCTCTTTCCTGCTCCTCTGCTAGTTCCCAGCCTCCCCACGACCTCTGGGAGCATCCTTTAGAGGTGCCTGTGCAACGCTTGTACCCAACACACCTATGGGTACTGTTCTCCGGAACCCTCAGAACCCCGGAGTAGGCATGTTTTTCTTGGGGAAGGGCTTGCTCATAGCACTCTTTACTATTGTTTTCTCATGTAGGAAGAACCTGGTCATAGGCAAAGCTGCTGGACCCATGACTCCACCTACTCATCACTTGTCGTCCTGGGCATCTCCCTTCCAGAAGTCCATCACCACCCTGGAACTCTCCCGATCCCTCGGACTGCCCTCAGCCCAGTGGGCTTGCAGGCTTATTTCTCACTTTGTCTTCAAAGGAGGGAACCATTGCTGGAAGTTTCCTTGGTTAATTCTGTCTGCTGTTGGCAAGGCCCATAGGCCTCCAGTCTGGCACCTCTGCACATCCCAGCTAACCTCCCTCCCTGCTACCGCAGCCACCAAGGGAGGCATGAGGCAAAGTTTATTTTAGACTTGGCAGTTCACACTGACAGTACAGTGATGGCCCGGTGATGGGTTTTATGAAATTAGCCCTGAAATATGGCTTGTCTGTATCTTGCAAGCCAAAGTTTGTTTCAGGGACTGTAACTCACTTCAGAGACAGTGTGGTGGCGCGACTCAGCTCTGTAAATTATCTTGTGGCCTTTGCAATTTGGGAACACAGTAAAGAAATGCCAGCAACATGGGCAGGGAGCCTCCCAGGTCTGCCCAAAGTACTCTCTCCAGGGTTCAGTTCTCCCTACCGGGTCACCTACCCTATCCCAGCATCTCCCATCCCACTCTCACAGAGGCAGAGCAAGTCTTCATCCCTGGACCAGCTACCAGCATCCACAGAGCTTTGGGCCAATCAGCTGTCCCCTTTGGTGGTATCAGTCTTCCTGTCTATGAAATGGATTGAATTGGATGGTCTAGCTCTCAGGGTTTTAGAGAGAAACGGCAGAAAAGAACCTGGGCAGAAACTTCCTGTGAAGGTACAGAATGTTGGGTAGATAGTTGGATTGTTTAGCCCTGCTCTCTACTTGTCCACAATCCTTCCTCTGTCCCCCACAAGAGCACTACTGTCTACATGGAGGGACCCACCTGGACCTGCCCGGACCCACCCTCCTGCCCTCTTGCCCCTTAGGTACCACTGTGTGAAGGTGCTGAACTCACTCCTGTCCTGAGCATCATCTATCACAGGGAGAACATCAATTAGATTTAGGGGAGGGGAGGGGAGAGGGAACAGACAAGTTCAAAATTATATTATTTGCAAAAAATCTATTCTTCCTCTCAGCACGTGTGCTCTATCGACTGCCTTCCTTTTCAATCAGCTCCTGGTCATTATGTTGTATTTCAAACACCAGAAAACTAGCTCTTGATATAAGTGTCCATGAATATAAATGTCCCACATGGTCCCTGCCTTCATTTCTTTCTTTGATTTTCTTGGTCTCCTGTCTCTGCTTCTTTCCTATCCTCTCCAGAGTTTCTCTGTGCTTCTTCAAGATGCCAGGCTGCATGGCGCCTCCTCCAGGAAGCTCTCTCTGCTGCGACGGTCTCCCAGACTGCCTGGTGCTCTTTCTTTGCCCTGCTTGCCCTGGGCTAGGCTGGCCCTCCCCACCTAACTCCACTTCATTTTCCAAGGCTGGTCTCCTTCCAACAGCCTGCTTGGGCCTTGCGGGGACTTTCTCTGGGTGCCCAAAGCTGGTCATTGTTGAGGCTGCTTGTTACTCTGCCCGGGCCCACTCTGACTGTTGTTTGTGCTGTGGTCCCCAAGGGCTAGCGCTTTGTCCTCCTCATCCCAGCCATAGACCTCAGCCAGCCTGGCTCACGGTAGCTCAAGTTCCATTGGTATTTGTGTTCCTCACTTCTGTGAGCACAGGGGAGCACACAATCAGGCTGTGATGGATCCCTGGAGACCCTGTAGTGCCTTGGCTCTGACTACCCTCATCTCCAACCTTCTCCATCAGGTACCCACCCTGTCCCACCCTCCAGATACACTGAGCTTCCTTTTTTGCTTGTTCCGCCCTTCTGCCTCCCCTCCTCTCCATCTCCTTCCCTTTCCCTCCCTCCCTTCCCCTTCCTCTCTGAACACCCTAAGCTCACTTCTACCCCAGGATCTTTGCATCTGCTGCTTTCTCTGCCTAAAGTCCTTCACTTGCTATTTTTGCAAGACTGAGTCCTGCAAGCCTTAGCACAAATGTCATTTCTAGACTAAGCTAAGCTCACCTCTTGTCCCGTGACATAGCACGTTGTCTAGTTTGTGTGCTAGGCAATGTCAATGATTTAATATATTGTTTACACACATGTCTCTGACACCCTGTACTAGAGCCTCAGGACCTTGAGAGGAGGAACTCTTCTATTTTTTTAAAATTTTATTATTTTTATTTTATGTGTATGCGTGTATTGCCTGCATGTAGGTAAGTGCACCTGTGTCGTGCAATGCCCACGGAGGTCAGAAGAGGCTGTTGGATCCCCTGGGACTGGAGTTACAGACAGTTGTTAGCTGCCATGTGGGTGCTGGGATTTGAACCCGGGTCTTCTGCAAGAACAACCAATGTTCTTAACCGCTGAGCCATATCTCCAGCCCTGGAACTCTTCTATCTCAACCCAAGAATTGAAATTGCTCAAGCAATGTTTGTGTGGCTGGGTGTGATGGCGCACCCCTTTAATATCAGCATTCTGGAGGCAGAGGAAAGCTGATCTCTGTGAGTTCGAGGCCAGCCTAGTCTACATAGTGAGTTCCAGGCCAGCCAGGGCTACATAGTGAGACCCTGCCTCAAAGGAAAAAAACGTTTGTCCAATGAATGAGTAGAATGAGTAGGGGAGGGACTCAGGTTCACACCTTCCAGTCTGGGAACAGACTGCCCTTCCCCCTCCTCACCTGCCTTCCTCCCCCAGTGGAAGTCCCAATAGAAGCAGATCCCGTCCCATCCAGTCAACAGAGAAAAGGGAGAGGGAAGAAGAGCTCAAATCTGTGGTTTAAGGGAAAATTAAATATCGAGCTGAGTAGCCACAGCAGCCCAAGGAAGAAAAATCCCGAGACAAGTCCCCACTCGAAGCCATGACCCGTGACAGGAGGGAGATGTAGTGCCTGTGCCTACCGTGGGCTGAGCTGAGCTTCTGCTGTGCTGTGAACTTGAGCTTGACCATGGAATCCCCATGCCAAGCAACGGCAGGGAGAGGGGATCTGGGATCCAGGTCATTGCCAGCGTAGACAACTGCTGCCCTGGGGTCTTGACTGCGTAGGAGTCCGGAAGCTACAAGCACCATCCACCCGCCTGCCCAGGCTCCACCACAAGGAGCTCTGGCAGTGGCTACTCATCTGCTTGCCTCCCCTGCCAGCCGTGGCAGAAGATAAACATTAACAACAGCAAACAGTGGCTGAGTGCTCTGGGGGATCAGGGGCTCTGGAGGGGAGCCACAAGCTATGAAAGTGGTGTATCAGTGAGATGGGTGGGGCAGGGAAGAAAGTCTGCACTCAGTTCAAGGCAGAGTGGGGCTTTGTGTTGGATCTGGACTCACATTCTGGTGATTTTCTGCATTTATGTGTGCGTGCGTGCCCTGTGCGCGTGCTCCGCGTGTGTGTGTATGTGTGTGTGTCTACCATAACATGAGTGTGGAGGTCAGAGGACAGCTTGTGGGAGTTGGTTCCCTCTCCTTCCACTATGTGGGTTCTGGGGATTGAACTCAAGTTGTCAGGCTTGAGTGGCAAGCATCTTTACCCACTGAGCCACCTTGCCAGGCAGCCACTGTAATTTCTAGACTATGCTTCGAACCCGCTGACTTTCAAAATGTGTTCCCTGAACCAGTAGCATTGGAGACTTCTGGGAGCCAGTCAGCACTGCAAGTCCTTGAACTAGTCCAGACCCAGTCATTGGTCTTGAAGACGTTTCAGCTGATTCAAAGGTAAGTGCAAATGTGTCAACTGCTACCTTGGCTGAGGGAAACTTCAGTTGGCTTCCCACTAAGTTAGGAATGGGAAGAACCACCCCATGGCACTTTCCTGTGAGCAGAGGGCTTGGTGCATAATAGCTGCTCAGCGGACAGAAGTAGAGATTATTCCTGTTATCAGGAAGAGCAGGCCTGAGGGAACTGGGGAATGCCAGCCTGGCTCCTCCAAGTCTCATGGCCCAAGTGGAAGTTTTTGGGCCTCCCTAACCATCTTCACTGACTTGGTCCAGGACCCCACCCCAAAGCCCTGCCTCTCACAACTGGGGCAGTTTTCTAGCATGCCTCAATTGGGCCCTTGTTAATAATCCAAATTTTCAGATTGGTCTTCTGAGTTGCCAGTCCTGTGTGGACCTGCCCATCCTGGGCCTGGGGCTTTCCTGAAGAGGGTGCCTGTAGGTGGCTCTGTTTTGTGAGCCTGTGCTGTCCCACACTACTGGAGATAGAACGGGATGTGTTGAAACCTACTATAGGTGGTGTAGATATGTGCTCTATGCGGTGTGGGCACAGATTTGTTTTAAATAGCAGCAAGTCTGGCTGATTTGGGGGGAAGTTTTCAATATACCCCGGAGATATTATTACATGCTTGGGGAATTTCACCCAGTGCCATCTGTGTGGGTGTAGGAGAGAAACCTCTGGAAGGCAGTGGAACTTGGGAGGCCCTGGCATATGGAGAGGCTTGCTGGAGGCCCACAGCAGCAGCAGGTGGGGAGTCTCCTCCAAGCTGCTTGGGGGCTTCTCCCCCAGACAACAGCAGGTTGGGACTGCTGGACTCCAAGCAGCCGTTTCAGCTCTACCCCACTCTGGGACACCGATGTCCCATTAGCAGAGCCTTGTCCGTCCAAGTACCCACAGGGCCTTTGTGTTGGGGCTTTAGAACAAGGCTCTCCTCTCCTGTATGCCCAAGGCTGGGGAACTCCAGCTGGCAGGTCACAGCTCTTGGCTAGAAGCTCCGTGTCCTTAGGTGGCTGCTAGACAAAACAAGGGCGCTGTCTCTCGGGGTGACTTGAGGGGAAAGAGTTACAGACGGGAGCCCTTGACTTAGGGTTCCAGCTAGGAGAGTAGTTCACGGTTGGTAGACTCTATGCACAGTGGAATTTGGGGTTCTGGCCTTTTCCAGGGCTGGGGATTACTGGGGTGACTGCACGCTGGGCCACAGTCAGGAGGGAAACCAGGAGCATCCCACAATGCAGTCTCTTAGTGGTGTGTGCTGAGCTCCAGCCAATCTCACTCTTTCTTGCTGTTGTCTTGGAACCAAGATGCCAGCAGGACGTCGGAGGGCTGAGATGTCTGTGGGGGCTCTGGCTCTGATCTCTGTGTGACTTCCACTCCCTGTCCTCAGTTTCCCCATTTAAACAGGGCTGCTGCACACAATAGCTGAGGGGCCGTGGCACTCCAACCGTTGATGACGGTCAGGAGGCCTCTTGGGTGTTCACATCTGGGCTCCTGGACCTCCTCTAACCAGGTCCTCAATGGCACTTTGACTGGGCCACCCCTGCCCCTGATCCCTACCTGCACTCTGAGTCATCCTGGCTCAGAGCCTTCCTTCCAGGGCAAGATTTCCCAGCAGGCATCGGGGCTGCCATATTTCCTATCCTATCAGCATTTTAGGATTGATTTTTGAGTCAGAGGGCAAATAAAACAGTGGTGCTGCTTGCTGCTTGTAAAGCAGTTCCCAGGAGGGGCTGTGGGCAGGGCCTTTGGTGGGGAGGGCTCTGGATTTGATTGAGAGACCCTGCCTCAGTGAATTAAGTGGAAGATGGAGGATGATTCCTAACATCAACTTCGGGCCTCCACGAGCATGTGCACATGTATCCACACACATGCAAATATGTACACACCTACCCATGAGAAATGTAGAAAAAAAAACCAAAACAGTTCAGTGATTGAACCACAAACACACAGGTACCCGTTGTCCAGGTTCACTTGAACAAGTGTCTCCTGACTTTATTGAACGTCTCTTGGAGCCGTTCTTTTGAAAGAGCTGAGTGAGGCAGAATAAAGCTTTATTCTTGAAGGCACCCAACTACTGACCAAAGTAGAGGGGCTTGGCTGGGGTTCCAGAGGCCCAGGATCTGTGGCTCTTTTCCACAGCCTTGACGGGATCCCGTGCTGGGGCCTCAGTCTCTTGATTCACCTCTGACCACAAATACACCATAGCTTCTCTGGAAATGCCCTTCCCTCCCTCATCTGTCCCCAGTCCCGGGCTGTGGTAAGCAGCTACTCTGACTGACAGGCTCCTGAGGCATCCCTGGCCGAGGGACTGCCATGTTGGAGCGATGGGATGCCCCTGGGCTGAAGGCCCAGCTCTGATCTCTCTGTACCTTTCCACCTGTGGCCAAGCCATGAATGGGCAGACAGAGCCCCATAACTGAAGCTCTTTTCTTGGATTCCCTGCTCCCTGTACTGGGCACAGTGTAGACCTTGCACGGACCCAGGAGCCCAGCTGCCCACAGTCATATTCTGGCTCTGACACTGGGTGATGTTGACTAGTCACTTACCCTTACTCAGCCTCAGTTCCCTCATCTGTAAAATGGAGCCATCACAATAAGGGCTCTATAGATTTGTGCTGAACACTTCATAAGGTACTGAAATCCTTGCCCAGTACTGATGTCACCTCAATCACCCACTCCCTGGGCTCTGCTGTGCAGAGGTTTTCTCTACTGACCAAGTTGCCCTTTCCTGCTCCCACTCAGTACCATGGAATGCTTTTACCTGCTAGAGTCAGCGTCAGGCCCCCTCCTCCCTGCCAACCAGAGTTTCCAAGGGGGCAGCTAGATGGGTAGTGGGGGGCCTGAGACATTGGCTGGGCTGGGCTGCCATGAGGGGTCAGGCTAGAAGTTGCAGTCCAGGCGACACAGATGGGACAGGACAAAGCATGCTTAGAGCCAGACACTGTTGCCTTGAGTGCCTGGAAAAAGTCTAGGGGTCTGGAGAAGGATCAATGTCCTCTCTGCCCTCCCGCCTGCTCATAGGCTTCCCAGTTGCCAAAGCCACCTGCTGAGCGCCAGTGCAAAATGGCCAGACAGATGGGTCTGGACGCAGAGGAGTGCTTTGGAGTGAACCGGGTCATCTAACAAGGACGGTCACTTCTCAGCTTCGGCCTTGAAGATCTGAGCCTGCTGCCTGCTGCCTATCTCTTGCTCAGGCTCCTAGAATCCCCCTCCCATCCCTTGAACACAGTCCCAGAAGCCAGGGTGCCCTTGATAGCAGCTCACTGTGCACCTAGAACAGAGACAGCACTTTCTGTCAGCCATCCCTCATCCTCCTCCTGAGACCCTTGCAAGGGAAGTGGGGTGAAACCTCCATACCAGAGAAGTCACAAGCTGCTCAGAGAGCTTGGGGATGTGCCCAGCTACCTACAGAAGTTAGTGGGATGAGACGGGAGCTCCTGTCTGCGGGGAGCTAGAGACCGAATTCTCCCGCTAGGTGAGACTTCAGGAAGACAGAGGGACTCCACCCTCTGAATGTGGGGCAGCAGGGCAGCCAGGTAGCCTCTGGGTGCAGAGTGGGCCCCAGTAGATACCAGGCCTAGTCTCAACACAGAGCACGAGATACCTAAACATGCACGCTATCATCAGTCTGGACGTCAACAGGTAGGGGTCTGGGTCTCCATTTTACAGAGGTAGAAACTGAGTCAACTCGTGAAGGGAAGGACAGAGCATGCACTCAGCTGCTCTCTGATAGCACTCTCCCTCCATGGGGACCTGAGGCCTTGAGCTGCAGATGGAGACAGCCATTGAGGCTCACACTGGGTATGGGTGGGGAAGTTGCATTAACCTGCCCCCATGAAGGAATGGCAGAGCACACCTTGGTGAAAGAGCACTCACCTCTGTGAGCATAGTGTCCCTGGAGCCGCAGAGCAGATGGCTGCTCTCCCCTCCCCCAGGAAATTCAGCGTAAGGGGAAAGGGACAGGTCATCGCCTAGCCCACTCATCCTGAACACTCGACCAGGCCTTTGATTCAAGCCATCTTTACAAACACCATCTATGTGCCTGCTACAGGGTAAGGAATGAGGTCCCCATCTCCCTACAGTGGTGCGCACTGGGGAGGGATCATTTTAAAATATTTTATTTATTGGGGCTGGAGAGATGGCTCAGTGGTTAAGAGCACTGACTGCTCTTGCAGAGGACTCAGGTTCGATTCCCAGCACCCACATGATGGCTGCAAACAATCCTTAACTCCAGTTCTAGGGGAATCTGAAGCCCTCTTCTGACCTCCACAGTATTGTACAACACAGGTACACTCACATACATGCACGCAATACACTCATACACATAAAATAAAAATAATAAAAAATTAAAAAAGACATTAAAATATTTTATTTATTATTTTTATTTTACGTGTATGAGTATGTTCCCTGCATGTATGCAAGTTCACCCGTGTTGTGCAATGCCTGCAGAGGTCAGAAGAGGGAGTCGGACTCCCCTGGAACTGGAGTTATGAATGGCTGTTAGCCACCATGTGGGTGGGTGTTGGGAATCAAACCCACGTCCTCTGCAAGAGCAGCCAGTGCTCTTAACTGCTGAGCCAACTCTCCAGCCCCAGGGGAGAGATCATTTTAATATAGGACAGGGGTGAGTGTCCTGGTTGTAGGTGGCTGACATAGCTCCAAGCACTTTAATTGTATTTTAGTCAATGAGGAAACTGAGACCCACGGAGGTTAAGTAACGTGCCCATGGTCACACAGCGAACCAGTGGCAGAGCTTGTTTGTAAGCCCAGACAACCTGGTCTAGAAGCTTCTCTACAGCCTTTCTCTGAACCACTCACGGTGCCCTTCTGAGCCAAGCGAGGGCGATCCATCTCCCTTGAGTTGTTTGGACAAGCAGCTGCAGCCCCCAAGTACCCCCACCTTCAGGACCTTCTGTGTCTTTCTCCCCAGGCTGCCCATCTGTTTGCAGAGGGGCCTCCACTCCACCTCCCAAGCCCACCAGAGCCCCCTCCGGAGCCCCCACCGGAGCATGCCTGCAGGTGCACCATTAAACCCTGACAAGTGTTAGGTCAGCGAGATGCTTTATTCCCCACACCACTGGGAGCAGGATTTAGTGGCTCTGGCTGAAGCTAAACTCCGCGCCCCAGGACGGGCCCTTCATTACCAGTGATATGTGGCTGTTGGAGCTGCAGTGCCTTAGGCCCAGGGTTGTAAGGAGAGTGGGAGGCTGAGGTTCTGGTTCCTAGAGAGCTGTCTGAGGAGCAGGAGAGCTGAAGCAGCATGGGAGGTGGGCAGTGTGGGAACTAACTGCTGCCCTGAAGGGCCAGGGACACAAAACCCTACCACTTTTTTTAAAGACAGAGTCTCCCTGTATCCCCAGGCCTGGAACTTACTATGTGATCTCATAGAGATCTGTCTGCCTCTGCCTCCCATATGCTGGGATTAAAGGTAGGCACCACCAAGTCTAGCATCCCACCACCTTGTAGGAAGGGGAAACTGAGACCTAGATCACACTGCAGGTGGACTCAGCCTGGGGCTCATGGTCCTGACAGCTGAGCCGACTACAGCAGATTCCTGGACTCAGTTTCCCCATCTGTACACTGGGAGGCAGAGTTCCTTCACTCACCCCCAAGGAGCTACAATCTCTGTCATAAAAGCTGTCGCCGACTGAGGCTTATAATGAACCAGGCCGGAGTTTTTCAGGAATGTTCTCTTGCCTTATTCTCATGGCAGTTGGTGTGAAGAGACAGGGTTGCTGTCCCCATTTTATAGAAAAGGAAACCGAGGCCCAGACCCCAGACTGTCTTTGTGGCCTCTGCCCAAATTTTATGCCTTCTCTGTGCCCATCACTAGGACCATATGTGTTATGGGTGCTGATCCCTTCCTGTCCCCTCACAGGCTCCATCTTGTCTGTGGTTGTAACAGCCCTGTGGGGAGATGCTATGGACCCATTTCCAAGGATGGAGATCTACTGGGAGAGGAACTGCAGGGAGACTGGAGGAAGCGGGCCTGGCTGGCTCCACAGGAGATCCTCTGTCTCCTCACCCAACACCAGGGGAGGAAGCAGAGTTGTCACAGCCTTGCTGAGGGACCTCCCACTGGCTGTGTCACTTGTCCCTGGTCCAGCTGACATGGCAGGGATGGGTTCTGGCCACAGGGTGGGGGCGAAAAGAACTACAATTTCCTGAGCGCCCGCTGTGAGCCGGGGCAAAGGGCTCTCTGTGACAATCAGGTGACACACCCCAACATGCTGCTAAAATGCCCATGTAGCTAGCAGACAGGGAAACTGAGGCCTGGGGAGTTGAGTAACCTGCCAGGCCCTGCTCTGGTGAGGGTGGGGTGCAGTGGGGAGCAGTGGTGAGGCAGGAGACTAGAAACTATCAAGGAGGAAATTGCAGAGATTAACATGAAAGGGGCAGATGGGAAAGGCTGGCAAACCCTTCGTCCACCTGAACTTCATTCAACCAACAGAGCATGCTCAGAAAAGCCAGCATTGCAGGAACTTTTGCTTTGATGGTCGTTATAAGACCCAGCTGGTGCCGAGCAGAACTGTGCCTGGTGGCTAATAAATGCTCAGTAAACATTAGCCTCCTCTAGTTGTGTGAGCGGCAGGACTGGGTAGAAAATTTATATCTGGAGGCAAAGCCATTCCTTTCATAAGTATGTTGGCTGGTACTCACAGTGGGCCTAATCTAACTGAGGAGTAATTCTCCACCAGGGATTATCCAGCCTCCCCTTCTCTAGTTTGGAGGACATGGGTCATTGATTTGTGCCCAACCCAGAGCAGCAGGAAGGGAGACAGTGGGTCAGGGGGAAGTCAGACAGCTGGGCCTGCCAGGACTTTTGCCTGGCCCTCAGGCTCCGGGGGCTTCTAGGACAGGAGCTGGGGATCGGGATTCACATCTCTACCTCTCAGTGTCCCATCCATCCAAGTTCTCCCCAGTTCTTTGCAGATTTGGCTGGTATCCCAACCTGTCACCCCCTCCTCCTCTGTGGACAGCCAGCCTGTCTATGGCCTCAGCAATGGCCTGTGGCTGGTTACTGTAATTAGTGTAAGCCCAGCAGGTGGCTCAGCCCCTCAGGCTCCAAGACAAGAACTGCTGATTTGCTTTCCAGCAGGAGTCCTATCCTGGGGTGTGAGGGGCTGAGCTGAGTCCCTCCCAGCAGCTCCAGCCAGGACTCTCAGAGGAGGGACTTCACCCACTGGCGGGCCAGGACCCCTGGACTGCCAGGCACCCCTCAACTGTCTTGAGCTTCTTGAGAGGGAACTCTACAGAAAAACCCACTTTCTAGTCAGCGTCTCTCAGAGCAGAACCCTGTGACTTCTTTTGCTCTCAAGCCCTTGGTGGGGGGCAAGTTCTGCTCTGAGCCCTAGGATCCTCCCATCCCTCTGGAAAGTACAGACCTTTCTCCTTCCTAAGGTAAAAGCATTGCGTTCTTGACACCCTTAAATAACTGGTTTTGGGAATTTGCCTTTCTCGAGGGAAGAGCGCTGGGGCTGAGGAGCCTAGAGAACAGGGCAGAGATTGTTTCTAGAGAGTCTGGGCCTCTGGCCAGACTCAGGGAGATAGACTTGGCCCCCACCACTCCTTAGGTGTTCCTGCTTTCTGTTTCTTCTGGAAGCTTCTATCTTCCAAGAGTGAGTTTGTTTCAATGGAGAAGCTGGAGAAGCTGGTCACAGGGGAACATCCCATAAACTTGGTGCCTAGTGACATGGGTGTGGAGATGGTCACAGGCATGTGCAAGCACAGACACAGAACCCTGAGACAGAAGGAAGAGTCTCAGGGTTTGCAGGATGGCTCTGTAGGTAAGAATGCTTTCTGTACAAGCTTGAGGACCTGAGTTCAGATCCCAGTACGCACATAAAGAGCCAGGGGTGGTCACAGATGCCTGCAACCTCAGAGTTGTCAGCAGGCGGAGACAGGAGGATCAGCCAGCTTGTTGACTGCCAGCCTAGTTCCAGGTGCAGCGCATACCCTGTCTCAAGGAAATAGGGCAGAGAGTGATAGAGCAGGACACCCAATGTCCTCTGCACTCATATGCATGGGCACACAACATCTGTACATATATGCACACAGATGTAACACACACACACACACACACACACACACCATACACTAACAAAGAGTCATATTTCAATAGATTTTCACTCAGAGTGCCTGGAGAACATGATGGGGATGGACAGCCTGCCCCAGGAACCTTGTTGGGGCAACAGGTAGCCAATGAGGCCTTCGGACCTCTCCCTCACACCACAGATAAAATCACTCAACATGCCCCACACACCTAATGTCAGAACTAAAGCCATAAAAACTCTTAGAAGAAAATATGGCGTAAACTGTGACCTTGGGTTAGCAGAAACCTCTTTAACATGACACTAAAAGCAGGATTGATAAAGGAAAGTCTAGATAAAGTAGACTTTGTTGGAATCAAAGCCTTTTGTTCTTCAAAGGTCACCGCAGGAAAGTGAATCCCACACTAAGGGAGAGAAATATGCAGATCGGGTATCTGATAAGGGACTTGCATGGAGATGAGATAAAGGACCCTTCCAGCCCTAGAGTGAAGGCCCATAACTTAGTTGAAAAAGCAGGGGAGGCTCTGCACAGGCAGGTCCCAGGAAGGCACGGAGCTTCCTGCAGGGGGTGCTACCGCTGGCAGAGGGGAATGAAATCTAACGGGGGTGGGGTGCCACTTCCCACTCCTGCCATGGCCTAAAAAAGACGAAGAATAGCAAGTGCTGGCAAGAGCATGGAGAAGCTGGGTCGCTCACATGCTTCTGGGCATGCGATGGATAGAGCGGTATCACACATGATCCCAAGCGCTTGTGCGACTGACACAGGAGGAATGCTGTGAGTTGAGGCTAACCTGGGTTATAGAGTAAGAGCCTATCTCAAAAACACCAAGAAAGGAAAGAAGCAAGCAAGCAAACAAGCAAGACCCACTGAAAATCCCCAAACCGCACAGCAATCGTGAAAAGCAGTCTGACAGTTCTTAAAAGGTTGAACATAAAATCACGGTTCAACCCTGCAGTTTAGGTACACAGGTACACAGATGAGCAAATTGAAACTGTGTGTTCACACAAGAACTTGTTCACAAATGTTCACAGAAGCATTATTTGTGATAGCCACAGCTAAGAGCCCAGATCCCCCACCAAAGAAGGATGCACGAACACTGGACATTCACACAGTGGAATACTATCTAACACTAAAAAAGAACTAAGTACTGATACAGGATACACCATGAACGAACCTTGAGAACATTCGTGAAAGAAGCTGGTCACAAAGACCCACGTGTTGTATGAGCCTATTTATTTGAAATGTTCATAGTAGGGAAATCCACAGAGATAGAAATGAGAGCAATGGCTTCCTAGGGCCAGGGAGGATGATGGACATGGGAGCTGGGGGAGTGACCATGCCTACAGGTTTCTTTGGGGAGTGTTGGGAACTTTCTAGAGCTGCCTGTGGTGGTGGCTGAGGGGCTCTGAAAGTGCCAGTGGGAGGCCTCAAGTAATTGGTGATGTGTGAGGCATCACTCAACAGAGCCATTGCATCAAACAGTACATGGGGAGGCTCCTGTTGCAATCAAAACCAAATAGAAAACAAACCTGAAAACAAACACTTCACTTGCTGGTAGCTGCTCTCTGGCTTCCACAAGGGGAAGCAGCAACACTCTGGCCTTGGGTTACAAAAGTCCATGTCACCTGCCAGCCTCACTTGGAAGGCACTAAAGGTGTCTCATATAAGCCCAGGCTGGCTTCAAGCTCCCTCTGTAGCCAAGGATGACCGTGAACTCCTGCTCCTTCTTCTCTACCTCCTGAGTGCTGGGATTACAATGTAATCTGCTTTGGCAGGTGTTTCCTCTTCCATCAAAGAGGAAATGGCAGGAGTATTTTTCAGAGCCTTTGTGTGGCCCCAAGTGAACACATGAACAGCTCAGCCTGGTGTATTAGGGAGCACCCAATGACAGGTGATCCCGTTCCTGTGAGTACACAGCTTGGCTTCAGAGTCACGCCTCCAATCCCAGTCTGCCCCTTTCCTGGCTTCATTACTGTTCTGGGTTGGAATTTTTTCTCCAAACATATGGTGGAGTCCTCAGCTTTGGTCCCTGTGAATATGACCTTCTTAGGGTAATTAAGTTGGGATAAGGGTATGTTGGATCAGGGCAGGTCTTAGTCTAATGACTGGTGTCCTCAGAAGAGCAAAAAGTTGGGGCTGAGGATATAGCTAAGTAGGTAGAGTCCTTACTAGTTCACACAAAGCACTGAGTTCCATCCCCAACACCAGGGATGGAGGTGCATGTCTGTAATTCCAGAAATTGGGAGGAAGAGACCGGCAGATCAGGAGTTCAAGGTCATCCTTGGCTTTAGGCTAGCCTGGCTTACATGGGACTGGTCTGGAAAGAAAGAGATAGAGATAGAAAGAGAGAGAAAGGACTGAGAGGGGAGAGGACGGTCACGGTGATGTAACCCCATGGAAGGAGACACCGGATCATGCATAGACTGATGGCCATGAAGAAGCCACTGAACAGAGAAGGCTGCAATAGTCACCAGTGGGCAGCAGTAAGAGCTGGTGGTGGAGCAAAGCCCTGTAACAGCTGCAGGTCAGACGTGGAGCTCCTAGACTGACAGCCATCACATTTCCGTTGCTTAAGCCTCCCAGCTTGCGATCGCTGTGGCAGGCAGGACTGGGAAAAGAAGGTGCTTCCAAAACTGTAGGTCCCACATGGACACCTTAGGCTGTGTCTTCCTTCTTGAAAGGTAGTTCCCCAGGGTGAGGGTGGCTTTGCTCCCCACTGGATACCTGGCACTAGGACTGAACTTGGGGTTGGAGTCCCAAGCCGGCTCTCCAGTTACTGTCATACCCTCTCTGAATGCCACCTTCTGCAAGGGGCCTTGCTGACCACGCTCTTCGAAGCAGTCCCCTCCCCATTTGTCCCTGACCACCTTGCTACCTTCAGGCACACTGTGTATCTGTGTGTCACAGGCTCAGTGCCTACCTCCTTTTCTGCATCACACAGGACATGACATTTTTTTCAGTCATGTCTGGGATGTGGGAGGAGGCATGTCAAACCTTGTGACGCTGTGACATGGCATTGGTGCAAACTGTGAGACCGAGTTATGAAAACTGCAAAAACAGAAGCCGGGCGTGGTGGCGCACACCTTTAATCCCAGCACTCAGGAGGCAGAGGCAGGCGGATCTCTGTGAGTTCAAGGCCAGCCTGGTCTACATAGTGAGTTCCAGGACAGCTGGGGCTACAGGGAGACCCTGTCTCAAAAAGACCAAACAAAGAATGAAAACTGCAAAAACATTCTGGAGCTGGGGTGTGGCTCAGTTGATAGAGGACCTGCCTAGTCTGCACGAAGTCCTGGGTTCCATCCCCAGCACCACATAAAATAAACATACAGACCTGCAATCCTAGCACTTGGGAGGTGGAGGCAGAAGGTTCAAAAGTTCAAGGTTATCCTTGGGTACACAGTGAGTTTGAGGCTAGCTGGAGATACGTGAGACCCTGTCTGAAAAAAAATGGAGGCTAGAGAAATGGGTCAGTGGTTAAGAACACATACTGCTCTTGCAGAGAGCCCAAGTTCAGTTCCCAGCACCCATATCAGGCAGCTCACAACTGTGTGTAACTCCAGCTCCAGAGGATCCAATGCCCTCTTCTGGCCTCCTCAGGCATCTGCACTCACACATGCACATACATACTCACATATACACATAATTTAAAATAAAAAAATCTTTTAAAAAGACTTTCTGATATATACTATAATATAGTAACTTTTTCTCTTGATGGAAAAGAAGTTTAATGACAGGGACCACGCATGTCTAAAGTAGGCACTAACTTAATTGGAGTTTGTCTCCTGGTCGGCAGGATGTCATGTTCAGTGCTCTGTTAGGAGGGTCTGAGTGGTGAGGGAGGCTCTGGGCAGTGGATGGAGATGAGGTATGGGAATGGAGGGGGTATGAATGTCTACTCTCCCTCCCCCAGAGCCCTACAGAGCCCCTGAGTGTGACTAAAGGAGATTTCACAGTAGGTGCTCCAACTTCACCTCTGTGAGTGAGGCCCCCACTCTATACCCTATCTATACCCTGGGACAGTGGGTATTTGGACCTATGTTAGAGGTAGGGGTCTTCCTTTGGCAGTTTGGGTAGCACTAGGGGTGTCAGCTCTGGCTGGACCAGGCAGATCTGATGGGACCTCTGACTCTGTCACTCATGTGGTGGGTTTCTTAAATTCTTAGGGCCTCTGTTCCCTGCTCTGTAAAACAGGGTCACATGATCACCTGTTCTGTGGGCACTGACCTGGGACCAGCATAGGCACGTGACCTTGACCTGTGGCTGAGGTGCTGTGCCTTAACACTCAGGAGGAAGGCTCAGTTTTGGTGGGCTGGGGAGCCTGGGCCTCATTCTGCTTGACTGTAATGTGTGCCCCTTAATGTGCTCACCCCCATGACATACACCCCCAGGAAGCAGCTTCAATACCGCCCCATCTCCTGGTGACAGTGTGTAACACATTCTCAGAGCCCAGCACACAACTCGCAAACTGGCTTATGGTTTGTTAGCATCTTGGATTAAAAACATTTTAACGGTTGTACACGTCACGTACCCTCAGTGTTACCCACAGAGCTCCCAAATGTCTCTCACGTGGGATGTGATAGGTGGGAAATTACAGTCACTCTCGAGACCTCTCTGAGCAGCTGGGGTATGCGATGGCTTATGGGGCTTTGATGGAGGTGACTTGGGCCCTGCCCAGAGCCTTGGCCCCCTCTCCCCACTGTCCAGAGGCTTGGCTATAACCCTCAAATCTGGGGGTCTGTCTTACTTCACTGTTAGCTAACACACTCTTATGGTTCAAAGGGACCCATGCATTGAATGAACCCTACTCACTTGGAGGGTCTCTGTGTGGACCTGAGGAAGATTCTGGATGGTGCCACAGACCAGCCAAAATAATACATGGGCCTGTGAGTTTGGAAACAGACTCTGAAATATTTGAAGAAAGTCGTGGAGTTAGGAAGGAAGGAAGCTTAAGTTAAAAACCTCTCTCTCTCTCAAGGATGGGGAGATGGCTCCATGGTTAAAGAGCTTGTATGCAAACCAGAGGATGAGAGTTCAGATCCCCAGGACTCAAGTAAATGCCTGGTGGTGTGGCAGCCCACTTGTAATTCGCCAGAGCAGATGGGCTAGTAAGAGAGGACACGCTGGTTTACTCCTTTAATCCCAGCACTTGGATGCAGAGGCAGACAGATCTCTGTAAAATAAAGGCCAGTTTGGCCTACATAGTGAGTTCCAGGCCAGCTGAGGCTACAGGAGACCCTGTCTCAAACCACAACAACAACAACAAACCAAAAACCAAAAACCAACAAAAGTCTAGCCATATCGGTGAACTCTGGGTTTGACTGAGAGACCTTGCTTCAATGAATAAAGTGGAAGAACAGTTGAGGATGATTCCAGACATCAAACCTGGGCCCCCACATGCATGTGCACCCATGTGAGCACATTTATCCACATACATGTACTCATACACATTGAAATATGCATATACACACAGGGAAATGGAAAAAGAAAAATAAAGCCTCTTTCTCTCTTTCTCTCACATCTCCTCCCTCTTCTGCTTCATCCTCTCTCATTTACAAAAACTCTCTGTATGAGATACATAGCCCAGGCTGGCCTCAAACTCTCCATCCTCCTGCCTCCACCTCCCTAGTGCTTGGACCTGCCTGTCTTCTTACTTTGCCTCGCCTCTAAATTATGTAGCATAGCCAACCTAACAGAAACACTCTGCAAATCCTTGACAGAGAGCATTGTTTGAAAGGCTCTGACAAGGGAGACGTCCACACCAGTACAAAGAAAATATTTAATAAATATTTGGGGGGGGTTAGAGAGCAGGCTCAGTGGTTAAGACACTTGCTGTGTAAGCACAAGGACCAGAGTTTGGATCCCAGCACCCGGATAAAATCCAAGCTGAGTCTTAAGCATGCCCAGCACTAAAGGGCCAGAGCCAAGAGGACCACTGGGTATGCTGGCTGCCAGCCTAGCTGAAAAACTCTGAGCTCCAGGGTCATTGAGTGATAGACAAAGAGACCTGATGCATTTCTTTAGCCTGTGGGGGCATGCATAGGTGTGGGCACTTGACATGCATGTATGTAGCCATATATCACCACACACACAAACACACACACACACACACACACACACACACACACACACACTTTTGATTGACAGTTGCTGAATTACTGGGTGTAGACCCCACAGAAAGGAAGGACAACTGCCAGGGTGACCTTGTGGGCCAGGTGGCACACTCCACATGCAGGGAAGCCTTCTGCAACTGGCTCATAGCCTACCACCCCTTTCAGGGTTACAATAGATTCTGGATCCTTCTCTAGGGGTGAAGGCCAAGACACAGAGACCCCGGAGAGCAAGCCTTGGGAGCCCAGGACAGCAACCTCACTGTCCCCGCCACTCCATGCATCCAGGACCTCCACTTCCTCCTCAGGTGACTCAAGGCTCTTGGGAGTCATGAACACTGATCAAAATGAGAGGCAAGAGGGAGTCTGCACCAAGAATGGGCTGGCCAGGACGTGAGGAGAAGAGCTGGGGCCATGAGCCTCCACTGTGTCACCTGCTGGCGAAGGCTCAGCAAATCTTACCTCAGCTGAACCCATGAGCACCTAGGGAGGTAGACCCTTATCCCTAGCTTATAGGTGGGGAAACTGAGGCCCAGAGAAGATAATGAGTCTGAGGTCACATGGTGAACCTGGATTAACATGGAGGCTACAGGGCCCGTGTCTTCTTGTGTTTAGGGTAAGGAAGCTGGGGGCGTGGGGGGGCGGGCTGGAAGGTGGAAGGAGGAATGTCTGGGTGCAGGAATGCTTACACAGATGCAGGTGTGGGTGAGGACACGGGTGCTGCTGTCAGGGTGCAGTGGTGCACATGTGATGGCTAGTCTTGACTGTCACTTGACAGGGTCTGGAATCACCTAGGAGACAAGCTTCTGGGCATTTCTAGATTGGGTCAACTGAGTGGGGAGGACGTACCCTAACTATGGGCTCACATTAGAGAACTCAGGTTTGAACCACAGGCCATCACAACCTCACACATCACTCTCCATCTCTCAGTCTCTATCCCCTGCAGAAGAAGGTCATAACCTCTCCCAAGTCATAGGGTCTGAGAAGACATACCAGGGAAGGACAGGGCATGGATGAGCTTTGGGGAGAGGTTCCTCGGGCACAGTGAACAAGGGCAAGCCTGTCTGTCCCATGTGAGGATCAACACCACTCTGAACAGTGGGTTAGCTTGGATCTCTAGCATTCAACCCTGCCCTGCATTTGGGGCACCAGACAGAGGGCAGGAGGCCTGTCCCTGTCCCTCCCTAGACCTTCATACAACCCACAGCCTCTTACGGAGTCCACTGCACTGCTAGACCACTATTGCGCAGCCCAGTTCTGGAATCATAGAAGCTGGCTCCCTACCATGTCCTGTGGCTCTGATGGCTGTCAACCCCCTGATCCCTGTTCAGGCAGGGGCCACCCTAGGCTGTCTCTTGATCCTCAGTGACACAGAAGAGGTCACAGTTGGTGGGACACACCACTTGCTTACCATCAGGCCCATAATTTGCAACCAGGTTAGCCCCATAAAACCTCTCTGTGCCTGTTTCCTCATTAACAGTTAAGAGTAACAGACTCACAGGGGTCAGAGCTGGGAGAGGCTTAGGATGATCTGTCACAGAACCATGAAGGAAAGTAACTACTTAGGGTATTCTGATAAAGCAGAGCGGAGGGTGGGTCATCTGCAGGAGGTGGTTTTTGAAGGCTTCGGGCTCCAGGAACAAAGTCTTGGATGCAGAGTCTACACTGTCCCCAGCCACATGACCCAGCCAGGCTGAAATCACAACACTTAGATGCTATGGGTGGTGCTGTCTAGGGGAGGATCCACAGGGAAGATATGGACCTCCTTATGTAACACATACCAACCTTAGTATCTTGGGGCCACACAGAACCACTTGTTATCACAGCAAGCATCTGAGGTCTTGGCTCAGTGACCTTAGGCAATTTGCTTCCCTTCTCTGTGCCTCCATTTCTGCATCTGTAAAATGGGCCTCACAGAGCTGGGCATATAGCTCAGTGGGTAGAGGGTTTATCTAGCATGGAAGAGGTGGTGGGTTCTATTCCCAGCACCCCACAGACTGAGCATGGTATGTATGCCTGCAATTTTAGCTCTTGGGAGGTGGAGGCAGAAGGATCAGAAGTTCAAGGGTGTCTTCAGCTATTGTGAATTTGAGGCCAGTGTGTGCTACACGATGCCCTGCCTCAAAAAAAAAAAAAATGAGGTTCACAATAGTACTTCCTCTCTGGTTCGTTGTCAGGACTGTGTGGATATGTATAAGGGCTTCATAGGGGCTCCCTTAGCGCCCCCCTCCGAATTAGAACCCCTACCTCATTGCAGATACTCTTTACCATCACCCTGCCCTTCTTTCCTACCCGCAGACCACCTGTCTGCATATGTGTCTTAGGCCTGGCTCTTGCCCCAGAGTACAAACTCACCAATGACTGGAACTTTGTCCTACTCAAAGTTGCACCCGTGACCTGGTCCAGAGCAGGTGTTCCATAAATGTCTGATGAATAAATAAACGGTGGGGCCTGCCTCTTGCTCACCAGACTGGGAGCCTCACAACTGTACAGACGGAGTTGTGTTCCTTGCTGTGTTTCCTCAGGCAGCCAGCACGGGGCTGAGCACTGAGCATGCTCCAACAGCCAGAGGAGCTGACCAGTCTGCCTGGCAATGTCCACCCCCTCACATCTCAGCTCCTCCACTGAGTAGGATCAATGTCGATCTGGAGGGCTGGCCTTTGGAGATTTTCAATTTCCCCAGATCGAGGACTTTCCGTGGGGCCTTTGTGCTCTCATTGATTGCCTGAGTATAGCAGGCTTTGTTGCCCTGATAAATATTATTTCATAAGAAAATCAGAGAACACGAGGCCAGGTTCAGGTCAAACCCCAGCACTCTTGCTGAGGAACAGTGACAGAATGACACCACATCTGGCAGGAACATCCCTGAGACCGTTCAGAGCAAAGCCTTTGTGTCTCCTATGGGGAAACTGAGGCTGGGTGGGGGTTTACCGGGCCAAGGACACACCAGCTGGAAAAAGGCACTGGTATTGCTAGACAGATGCATGAATGGAGGCGCGGAGCCAGGGAGAGAACCCAGGAGAGAGAACCCATGCTTAGCCAGGCATGCTCTCTAACTCCCTTAAACACCTCCCGAAAGGGCCTCGGGAGGGACAATGAGGGGGCTCTCGGGGAAGGGCAGAGTTGTCCCTGCAGCAGCTGGTGTCACCTTGGAAGTTTCTGGCTCTTCTACCCAGAGGCTTCTGGGAGGTTCTCCCCTGTAGAAGAACCCAGCAGCACCTGCTCCGTGGGGGCTTCTGATGAGCCCTTGGGCTCAGATGGGGAAAACAGCAGGGCTTGGGTGTCTCCTCTGCTCGGCCTCACCATGCCACAGGGCTTAGAGCTGGGTGGCTCATGAAACTGGCATCCCTCATCCACTTTCTAGATGTGGAAACTGAGGCTCAGAGACTGACAAATGCTTTCCCCAGGGACCAATCATTCCTCCCTCAGTGACCCCTTTGATCCAATCAACATGGAGTCTGTTCATGTGCTTGGAACAGTGATCACTGTGGGTGAGCATCAGGGACGAGGCACAGCCTTTGGGTCCTTTTCAAAGAGGAGGCCCTTGGGGCTCAGCCCCACAGTCACAGATCAGCCTGCTATGGCCTTTCCCTCTTCCCAGGTGAGGGCAGCAGATAGGACGGAATTCCCTAAATCTGCCTCCAAGGTTTGACAAGGTTAAGAACAGTTTCCATGAACATGCTCACACCCCGACACCGTGCCTTCCTGACTCACCCATGACATCGAGGAAGATGTTGCCCGAGGCGAGGACCACTTTCTCCCGGGTGGCACGGTCGTAAATACCCACGTGGCACTCATAGGGACCGTTGTCTGAGATCCGGACCTCAGGCAGCCTGGGGGGAGGCAGAGGGAAGGGTGAGCCTGACATCATAGGGCTGAGTGGGTAATATTCTAGGAGGCTAATCCAGCACCCACTTATCAAGCCTCCATAAAAATACCGCAGACCCAAGGACCAGACTGGGAGGAAGGAAAGCATTTATGCAGTACCCACTGTATGCAGGCCCTGTATCTTGATGCTACAGAGAACAACAGTGAGGGCTATGTTCAGCTGGCAGCAAATCTGTGCCTCAGGGGCCCCTGGAGCAGCAACTTAGCTGCCGGCCAGTAACACGCTCACTTGCCTGATGTACTAAGGGCGATACCGGTGAAGACAGGCTGTGCTTTGGTACCACCAGTATGAGGCCTGTCTTCACTCATTCCTTACAACCATCACAGTGTGGGACTGATCATAGCATTCCATCAACACAGAAATTGAGGCACGAGATGGTCCCACCATGTATGACTAAGATGAGCCAGGGTGGGAACTTGGCTTCGCTCTGCCAAGCAGCTGCTTCACTCCTCATCCTTTACACACAGACATTTCTGTCCCCAGGGAACCCCCACCCTGGTGGACAGGGACACAGGGAAGATGACCAGTGTGCCACACCTATGTTACAAAGTGTGCGCTCAACAGAGTCCGGGCTGAGGGGCAGCAGCTCTGCCCCTGATGTCCACAGACCTATGGGGGTGGGAGAGTCCCCTCAAACTCCCTCTTGCCTTTTCTTTGGAAAGGGTAGAGAGCAAATATTACAGCTTTGTTCCCCTTTAACCTTGGTCTTGGGGCTGGAGAGATGGTTATGAATCTGTACTGTTCTTGCAGAGGAACTGAGTTTGGTTCAGATCCAGGGGCATCTGATGCCTCTGGCCTCCATCCTGGGGAACAGCACCTAAGGTTGGCCTCTGGATTCCATACCCATGCACACACACACACACACACACACACACACACACACACACAAATAATTTAAAAATGTTCAAAATAAGTCTTTAAAGCCTCTCTCTGTTGTAACTTTCAGTGCTGCTGTATAGCACAAAGACAACCGAAGACAGTATGCCAACCAAAAAGCATGTGAGATCCCAATAAAACTTGCCACCATCAAGCTTTGCGCTGCGTAGAACAGTCTTGTGTCACAGAATGAAGTTCTGCCTTTCCTTTCCTCCAACTATCTAAAATTATTAAAACACTTCCTGTTCACCAGGTGGTAGTCTGATGACTCCTGTTCTAGGTCTTTCTACAGGGTCTTCAGGGTCAGGTCATGCAAAGATGAGTCAGTACGTTTTTCTCTCTCCTGTTAACAGTACAGTTAGGGCAGCTCTTCCTGCCTTCTGTACTGCAGAGGGCTCTGACATGCTGGTGAGAACCGCCTTCAAACTCTACCCCCTATGCGGAGCCCGTGGGACTTGGGGGAGTCCTGCTTTTGATTGCCTGTATTCCTATCTGAGTAACTAAGGTGACACATTCCAGGTGTCAGGGAAGATGGCTTTCAATAAACACTTAGGAGAACTGCATCCACCTGCACAGAGGCCATAGGGTGACCCTGTGATGTCCCGTGGGCAAAGAATTTCTGCTAAGAGGTATCTGGGCACTTTGATCAGCAGGAACCTCAGTCTGGAGCTGCACTGGGAAAATTCATGTTCTTCAACAAGTTCCTGCCCGTGCCAGGCCTGTCTTAAGAGGACCTGTGTTTGTGTGTGTCAGTTCACCCACCTTCCTCACCTAATTAGCCTAGAAGTCCTGCCACAGTCTGTAGGGGACAGAGGGGCCAGTGTCAGCTCAAGGTTCTTCTTGGGTGTATGCCCAGGCCCTGCCACCCCTGTGCTGGGCAGATTCTTTCATGCAGTTCTTCCCCCCACCCCACCACACACCCCTCATCTACTCTAGGAGCCATCTATTTCCACTGAGCAGTTTAACCTCAGGTTCTGGCCTATCTCAATTCCTTTTGCTTATGACTCACTGGTGCCCCCTCCGTCTTGTCGCCCCCTCCACCTGGGCACTCAGCCTCTTCCCAAGCTGTTGTCACATTGAGCTGAGCCAGCTCGCCTAGCACCCCCTCCTCCGCTGCACAGCACCCATTAGCATAAACAACACTCTCATTTCCATAGACTACACAGAGGTTAACATCTGGTCTCCCCACTGTCAGGAAGGACTGAAGTGTGGGGAGCGCCCTTTTTGTGGTGGCGGTGGGGAACTGTGTAAAAGATGCCACCACCCCCACTCACTCTCCCAGAAGAAAGCATGGTGACAGTGGGAGCATTGTGGCACCTGTCTCCCCTGGGAACAATTTTCTTTGTAACTCAGCTAGGCTGAAAATAGCAGTATGCGTTCTGGGCATCTTAGCTGAGTGACAGCCACCTCAAGTGACATGTCTAGGCTATCCTCACAGGTGTCTATTAGACAGGTGACCATGCTGTGTAAAGATACAGGCTCAGGGGGTGGATGTGGCCCGTGGTGGCTCCCAGGTGATATCACCAGATAAGAAGGGCATGGCTGACATCAGGCGGAGTTTGCAGGTGATCTCCCCGTGGGTGAGCTGTGCAGTGTTTATGCGATTCTGGCACAGGGGACATGCTTGGGAATTGCTCTGCTGATGACACCCTCAGGGAACAGCAGCATAAGCGATATGCTCAGGTGATGCACACGTGACACTACACAGGTGGTGTAGAAGACAGCCCAGGGGACACCTGGATTGGTGCTTTAAAAAGAAGATAGCTAGCCAGGTGTGGTGGCGCACGCCTTTAATCCCAGCACTCGGGAGGCAGAGGCAGGCAGATCTCTGTGAGTTCAAGGCCAGCCTGGTCTACATAGTGAGTTCCAGGACAGCTGGGGCTACAGGGAGACCCTGTCTTAAAAAGACGAAAAAAAAAAAAAGAAGACAGCTTCCCACCTGCGACTGTTTCCACAATTCCACATGGTCTTCCTCGCCCAGCTCCAGGTTCCACACATGGCCCTGCCTGGGTCATTAACCCTTATCATGCACTTGACAGCTCTGGGTTTCATACTCCAAGACAGTGAGTGGCCAGGTCCTGGGTGTCCACCTCCTTATAGGTCCTGAACTTTGCCATTCCCCCTTCTTCAATGCACTACCATGTCTTATGTGTAGCAGAGCTGAGGGTTTAGTGGGGTTTGGGTACATTCTAACCCCCTCTGAACCTTCTCAGGGAAGACTCCAGACTGGGGCCACCCCAACCTCAGTCCCCTCTAAGGCTTCCCTCTGCTCTTGGGATAGACCAGGCTGTCCATCCTGGTGCATTGAGTGGCTCAGCCTCCTCAGCCACCTCATCCCCACTCCCTCCCCTTCCTCTAGCCCCAGCACCTCTATCTCTTCCTCCTACAAGCTGCCACGTCTCCTGCCCTATAAGATAACATTTTTATTTTGGATAATCTTAAATCATAGAAAAGTAGCCAAGATAAGAGAATTTCTGTCTGCCCCTTCACTCATTCCTATCTTAGCATCTCTCGATTCTGGGCACAGCCCGGTTTTCAACCCAGGAGCGTACTGTTTTTCATCTCTGATCCAAAGCTGCCAGGTCACAGCTTTGATCCAGACCTATCCACCTCTTCTCCTTCATCAAACCCCAAGATTTTGTCTCCACTGTTGTCCTCCAGAAGTGGATTAAGCTGCTCAGAGCCTCTCCCGCCCCCAGCACTGAGCTGCATTGATCCACAGGCTGGGTAGAAGGCCTTCACAGGCAGCAGGAGGGACCCGAGGGGGCGGGAGGAGGCCGGTCTCATCAGCGATGGGCAGAGATCAATAAACTATTAATAACCGCAGAGTCTCTGCGCAGATCAGTGCGATGCAGTTTAGCGGTGGGAGTTTACCAACACTGATGGCGTCTCTGAAGGGCGAGTAATTGTGTTTTTGAAAAGCCAGGCACAGGAGGCACTGGAGCCTTAACTGTCTCTGCTGGCCTGCGTGCCTCATCTAGGTAAGGCTGCGCAAGAGCTGGACGCTGTAGCTTCTGCAGGGTGTGCAACCAGAATGGTCACATCAGCTCATGGACTTAGACCTACTGTTTGTCTCGCATCTGGACCTACTGTGTGTCCCGGTATCAAATGTACTATATGCCCAGGCATCTAAGCCTACTCTGTGCCCTGCTATTTATACCTACTATGTGCCCTGGCATCTAGGCCTACTGTGTGCTCAGTAACTATACCAGCTGTATGCTCCAGTATCTTGACCTGTTGTGTCTTATCATTTAGACCTACTCTGTGCCCTGCAGGGCTGAGTCCTGGGGTAGTGTAGAGATGCCCAGAATTGACTCTTGGCTCTATTCGGAATGTCTTCCCTTTCTTGTCCATTTGGGAAGCCTCCAGCTGTCCTCCTGAGCCCAGCAGTGCAGTGGAGTTGTTGAAAGCACATAGCTAGAAGGCTGTTTGATCAATGCACGATCCCAGCTGAGTACCAGCCCTGCTTTGTGACTTCTCCAAGTCTCAGTTTCCCCATCTGTGACACCCACTCATGGGACTGTTGGGAAGATAAGAAGGGCTAATCTGAGTGCACGGCTGAGGGCTGGTGCATCTTGAGCGTCCAGCGATGTAGACCCATGTGCTGGCCAGAGAGGCTCCATTTTGGAAATTCCATCTTAAGGAAGTAACCCTGAGCTGAATTCTCCCCTACTCCCAGTTCTTGTAAGTAACACAGTCCTTGTAAATCATTTGGCCTTCCTTGTAAGACCACAGGAGAACAAAAGCAGGGTTTGCAAAGTCCCTGTCTGATGTCTGAAACTGCTCATTCTGGCTTCTGTAAACTTGCTTATTGCTGTGTCCCAGAGGAAATGGGATCTGGGACTCCTTACTGTTGAGGGTTCCACAGCGATGTCCCCACTCAGTCACTGTAACTGTTTTCCTTGTGCCCCTGCTTGTTTGTTCCAAAAGCTGGGAAATGTCCTATTTACCTGATCTTTAAACAATGTATCGAAACTGTGACGCCCCCCAAGCCCCTCTGTCCAGACCCTGCAATTGTATAACCATCAGGGCGCTGTGTAATTGACATCCCCACCTGGAAGGTTCCTTGCGGTTTTTGCTTTAAAAGGTAGCCTCACACAAAAAAATCAACAAGTTTAAAAAAATGAATTATATTTGAGGAGGAAGCATAAAAATTTACATCATGTTAATTAGTAGAGATGATAAATATTACCATTGAAATCTACCCAGTGACTTTATAGACATACACAGGTGCCAAGGATTCGAATGCAACCGATTATGACTAGTAATAATCAAATACATACAGATGAGAGATGCATGTGCCAACATCTCAGTGTTATTAGCAAAAACAATCAGTCTTTCTGTAAGAAATAATGTCTTAGAGGGTTTATACTGAATTTAATATTGTATAACTGTATTAATTCAACAGCAAACCTAAAAATTTTATAGGCACTTTTGAAAGAGATGTATCTTTGCTCTGGAAACTGTTACTGAGTATATTAAAGCTGTAATGAAATGCTAAAAAAGAGTAAAAATAAATAAAATAATAAAAATAATAAAATATTTCTCAGGTGGGCATGGTAGTACATGCCTCTAATCCCCTCCCCCCCAAAAAAGGCAGCCTCCCCGACTCCCTCCTAGCTGCAGTCCTTATTTCAGAGTTGAAGACTGTAGTCCAAGCTAGCTTGAATAAAACTTTGAATTAAAATTGGACCCAGTGTCTGGTGGGCTTTTCCTGGTGGTCCCAAACTCTGTAATACCCACGAGACACACAGAGCACTGGAGCTGCCTCAGCCAGGCAGGCCGCCCTGGCTGCTTGGCCTCTTGTGGGCAGGCCATTTTCTTCCCCACTGTATCTGTCTGCAGGTGTCATTCACTTGCCTTCCCCCTGAGCCTAGGAGCTCTCTCGCCACTTTCTAGATGCCCCAGAGTAGCCATGGGGAGATGAGGCCAGAGGAAACAGCCTGGGACCCTGGCTTCACATCCCACCAGATTGTGGCGTTGGTTGGTCCAGGGAGAGGTTGTTTGGCTTCCTAGAGCTTTACTTTCTCCATCTGATAAGTGACAATAGCTGTCTAGTAGAATTGCAGTCATAGAGCCTCACTAATCTTTACAAAGATTTACAGTGGAGGCCTTCCAGTCCCCAACCCACCACACCTCCCTATACCAAAGGGCTATGCCACAATGCTTGACATAACAGCAATGCTACAATCCCATGCATGTCACAGATGAGGAAACTGAGACACAGAGACATGAGGCAACATGACCAAGGTGACACAGTGAGCAGGTGTGTGCCCAGATATGAACCCAAATCAGAGGCTGACAGATGGGTGGCAGAGACCTTTGCTCCCTGCTTCTCCCCCCGCCCCCGCCCTGGAGTCCTCATGAACCGAGCTCCCTAGTGTCTGATTTGGCCTCTGCTCCTACGCTCTTTCTATTCTGAGACTGGCACCTCTCCAGGTAATGAGAGCCATATGCTTCTTTTGTGCTGGGAGAAACAGGATGGCCTTTTAGTCCTCTCAGCCCTCCTCACAGGTTTTCTAGGGGCCCAGGGTTTATCCTGTGGACCAACTCTAGGCAGGGCACACCTTTACTGCCTGACTGTCCTTCCACGGATCCTGCCTAAGTCCAGGCAGGGGACTTTGGAGCTGGAGGACACAGGGACCAGCTCTGGGCCTCTTTCTGTTAAGCTGGAGAAACAGAGAGCCAGCGCCTGGCTCTTACAGAGATTCAAGCCTCAGTGAAGAAACACGTGAACACACGTAGACCAGAGCCTGGCCAGCTGTCGGCTCTTGTCCTACTTTCTCTGACAACATTAATTGATTAAAAATTTTAAGACAAATTATGAAGTGGCTACCACATGCTGTTTTCAATGCTGAGTCCATAGCCAGGAGCCAGACAGAGCCACACGCTTGAACAGTGACGCCGGGAAGTTGTATTTTCTCTCTTGTCTTCACGAATGCCCCATCCTTCTTGAGGGATTGCACTGGATAGTAATGAAGATGCCACAGGATCAAGGCCATCATAAAAACAAACTGGTCTTAGGCTAGGTTAGTTTACTGCAGCACTTTGTGTCTCCAGGGAGCTTCACCTTTTTGCTGGCTTTATTTTTTATTTGTGTGTGTATGTGTATGTGTGCATGTGTGTTCATACGTGTGTGACTGCCAGAGGTCAGCCTTTAGTATTACTCCTCAGGAGCCATCCACCCTGTTTTTTGAGGCAGGGTCTCTCACTGAGACCTGGGACTCTCTAATTAGCTAGGCTGACTGGCCAGTGAGCTCTAGGGATCTGCCAGGCTCTGCTTCCCTAGCCTTGGGATTCTAAGTGTGCACCACCATGCCTGGCCTTTAACATGGGCACAGTGTATTAGACACAGGTCCTCAGGCTTAGGCAGCAAACATTTCACCCAATGAGCCATCTCTGCAGTTCTTGTTGGTTTTAAGTTTTTTTTTTTATTTTTAGCTTTACTCATGTATAATTGACAAACTATAAACTACATGTTTAATGTGTACACATTTCATGAGTTTCAGCATATTGAAACCATTACCGCCATCAACATGACGACCCCACATATCACCCCCAGAGCTTCTTCATGCTTTTTTGGAATCTACTTCTCCAATTCTCAGGCAACCACAGTCTGGTCTGCTGTCTGTCACTATGGGACACACTTCCTAGGAGCTATTGTAAATTGCATGGTATAGTGCCTACAACTTTCTATTGGTTTTCTGTGTCAGTTTTCTGTTACTGCACCGAAAGACCTGGGGTAACCACCTTAAAAGGAGAGAAAGTTTATTTGGGTTCACTGTTTTGGGGGTTTTTAGCTGGTGGGGGTTGGCCCTGCTGCTTTGGAGCCTGTGGGCAATGTGTACTATTAGCAAGAAGTGCAAAACAGCAAAACAGAGGAGACAGGCAAGGAAAGGTCTGGTCCTATCATGCCCTTCAAAGACCTCCCACCAGACTCTGCTCCTTAGAGCTCCCACCATGGAGCTGGGGAGATGGTTCAGCAGGTAAAAGTGCAGGCTAAGCCAGCCTGATGATTCTTAGAAATCACATAAAAACCTGGACACAGTGGCATGCATCTGCAATCCCAGCTCTCCTATGGGAGTGGAGACAAGACAGTCTCCCGGAAGCTCGTGGGCTGGTTAGCCTGGAATACACCATGCCATGGCAGAAACAACGGAGGTCCTGCCTCGACAAGGTGAAAAGTCAGAACCGACTCCTAAAAGTTGTCCTCTGACCTCCACACATGTGCTGTGGCACATGAGCGCCACCTCTGTCTGTCTATCTGTCTCTATATATCACACACAATTTTTTTTCTTAAAGTGGGGTGTAGTGGCACAGGCCTTTAATCCCAGCACTCAGGAGGCAGAACCAGGCAGATTTCTGTGAGATCGAGGCCAGCCTGGTCTACATAGCAAGTTCCAGGCCAGCAGGGGCTACAGGGAGACCCTGTCTCAAAAAGATCAAAATAGAAATTTTTTTTTCTTGAAGGTGGCACCACTGGGGACTGAGCCCTTGTTTGTCAATCATTCCCTCACGCTATGGCTGCTGTCCACACATAGTTCCTTCCTTTCATGACTGAGTCTCATCCCATTGTGTAGACACACCACATTTTATCTATAAGCCCACTGATGGGCACTTGGGTTGCTCTCAGCTCTGACCATTAGAGATGTAGCTGCCACACACATCTGGGGACACCTGTTATTGCCTGGCTGTCTTCTAAAGGGGTCGGACAGGGACCCCTTGGCCTCGTGGCTTTCTGCCTTTATTTTTAACTAAAAAATATTTAAAATTACATTTCTTTCTTTCTTTCTTTCTTTCTTTCTTTCTTTCTTTCTTTCTTTCTTTCTTTCTTTCCTTCTTTATTGTGTGTGTGTGTGTGTGTGTGTGCTACAACGCATGTGTAGAGAGAGGTGAGAGAACAACCTACAGGAGCCAGTTCTCTCCTTCCATCATATAGGATCCAGGGATCGAACTCAGGTGGTCAGGCTTGGCAGTAAGCACCTTTGTCCACTGAGTCATTTTGTCAACCTTCTTATTTTTAATTTAAAAAATGTATTTTTTTTTGTGTGTGTGCATGTGTATGTGTGTGTGTGTGCATGTGCGTGTGTGCACGCACACCCTATTTGTTGTGTGTGGGCATGTGGACCATGGCACAAGCACAGAAGTCAGAAGACAATTTGTGGAGTTGTTTCTTTCCTTCCACCTCTATGTGGGTTCCAGGGACTGAACTCAGGTCTCAGGCTTGCACAGCAAGCACTGTTATCCACTGAGTCATCTCACTGGCTTGATTTCTGACATTTTGCACATACTGCTCAGGAGCCTTCCAGAAGCATCTCCTTCACCTTACCCCTCCTCAGCTCTCACACACCCACTCTGCTCCCATATCCAAGGAACTTATTGGCAGTGAGCTCTGTACCCCAAATCCAAGTCTTGCTGTCAGTGGGCATATCATGTGGCTGGAAAGGCTCCTGGGTTGTGGGCGAATCTTAGTGTTGGAGTGAATGCTTACTGTGACTGAAGCCCTGGGTTTCAAGGCTACTGACAGAACAAAGCAAAACTTGGGCTTGGGGTGTGGAGCTATGGGTTTCTCTATGAGATACAAGTGGGATCCTCTGGCCCCCTTTCCTGCATCCTTCCTACAGGCAGGACAAGTTCAGGGACAGTTTCTCCCTCTGCCTCCATCACAGAGCGTGGCTCCACCCAGGAATCCTCTGTTCTGTCTTCCCTTCCCTAGTCATGCAGCAGTCACATCTGCACCCTGCTGCCGCGGTGACCTCCTGACCTTGATGATCCTGCCCCCAACTTACAGCTTACCCCAAGCTTCCTTTTATTGTAAGATTAAGACCAGGCTGACTGCAAGCTCAGATCTGGCCTGGATCCAAGAGAAAGGAAGGAAGGGACAGATGGAAGAAAGAAAATGACGTGTGGCCTTGCATTGCTTGCCAAAATCCAGCAACTGAATGAGAAGACTCTTCAGGACCAAACTTGTATAATGCACTCTATTTAAAAAGCATTTTGTAATTCAAACGTCTTCATTTATATATGAGGTGCCTCATGGTGGGCTAGGAGTGAAGATTCAGGTAGCTATGGGTCCTTTGAGGCTGTACTTTAATGAAGAGATGAGAGCACCTTTTCATTTGGATAGCATTGTTTGCAAGGAAACAGAGCCGCTGAGGGGCTGGGAAGTGTTCTTTCTTGCAAGTAGGTTAAACACACCCCCTGCAATCTTATGAGCCCAGAGCCTGCCAGGGATGTGCCATCCCTCATCTCTGATGGAAAGAGCCCTGGTGTGAGGTCACAGAGTTTTTATAGCTTGAGCAGCCGCCAGGCCTCCCCAATTGGCTGCTCTGTCCCCACTGCAGGGCCTTGCTTCTCCCTCAAACACCTGTTCCCTCTCCGCGTCCAGGGTCATACCCTCCGAAGCTGATGCCTGCTTGCCTGAGCAAACGGCTAGAGAGGCAGAACTGATAAAAAGGGCTGTGGAGTCTCTGGCAGACTGGGTGCTGTTGGGTGTTTGCTAATAAGGGATGGGGAGAGGCCTCTGCCCTGCTTCCTGTTCTCTTGCAATTTAAACAGCCTGGTTGGGAGCTGGAGGTGGCTTAAGTATGGACCAGTAGGCCAGATGTGCACCCTGCTCAGCCAGCCCCAGCTGTACCCCCCTCCACTGTCCTCTCACTTTTCTCTCAGAGGCTCTGGGCAACCTCATGGCCCCTCCCACTACCCCATGACTACTGGTTCCAGTATCAGGCCTAGGACAATGGGAGGGGTTTCCTGAGGCTTGCCTGGGATGGGCTTCTCCATAGGAGATCCTAGGAGGGTGCTGGATACAGGGCTTAGCCTTAGACAAGTACAGGAATTCCCCCAGGAAGCCTGTGAGTTTAAGGTATGGTGAGGGCTCCTCACAGACTCCCAGAGGACACTGTGGCTGTTGCTAGTAGGAGAACATACTCTGAGTCTCCTGTTTTCAGTCCTCCCCCTGCTGGAGTTTGTCCTGAAGACCAGGCCATGTGGTCCCCACCCATGGGCTTATCCAACTGTAATACCAGAGCCTCGAGCTTGGATTTGCTTAAACAAGGGCAGATGCCAATGGACCTGATTGGTGGACAAATGGCTCTGCAGGGGTTCCCTTGGCCGCAGAGAAGCTGGCCATACATACCATGGCCTCCCCACTGCCCTCTGGAGCCTCCCTGGTCCTGCCTATCCCTGATCAGCAATTTCTGTGAGTGTTGATGCTTTTTTTTGGCCCACTGGAGGTGGCCTACGCTTAAGCCTAGCCCATAGAAACTCAGTCTCCAGAGCCAGGCCAAGGGCAGCCCATCCCATCTGACTTGATTAAAGCCACTTGCACTGGTAGCATGTGAACTATCCTCCATCATGGTGTTGGTACATCCCTGGGTCACCAGCCAGCAAAGAGGAAGCTCAACTTCCAGAAGACAAGGACAGAACAGTCTGGAATTAGAAATGACCCCCTACCCGCCCACCCATCTACCTCTTTTGATACATTGATTTTCTTCTGCAGAAAGCCCTTTACAAAAGTTTACTGGGGGAGGGGTGGAGCCAAGGGTGACACAGGGTAAGAAACAGGGGGCTAAAGAATCTGCCCCAGGCCAGGTGTGGTGGCGCTTGCCTTTAATTCTAGCACTCAGGAGGCAGAGGCAGGCAGATCTCTGTGAGATCCAGGCCAGCCTGGTCTATATAGTGAGTTCCAGGTCATCTGGGGCTACAGGGAGACCCTATCTTAAAAAACAACAACAAGAGCCTGTTCCGGGGGAGGGGGGGATGGCTCAGTGGGTACAGTGTTTGCCTTGCAAGCATGAAGCATGAAGACCTGAGTTCTATCCCCAGAACCCATGGAAAAAAGCCCTGTGTGGTGGGGTACACTTGTACTGTTGGGGGGGGTGACACAGAGACAGGAGGATCCTGGGGCTCACTGGCCAGTCAGTCTAAGCTAATTGGCAAGTGAGACCACATCAACAAGAGACCATTTCCAAAAACAAGGTGGATGGTGCTGAGGTCTGGACACTCAAGGTTGACCTCCTGCCTCCACATACACTTGCACACACGCACAGGCACTTGCACACACATGTGCACACAGATTGTTGGATGGCAGTTTCCTCTCAATTAAAACTTTCCCTCCAAGAAGGAGAGAGAGGCTCATGAGGCTTTACAAGTAAGCAAAGCCCCGAGTTTGGGAAAGCAGAGACTTGGAAGCTTCTGGAAATCTCCTCTCCAGCTTTATAGAAGGAGTACACAGCTGTTGGGGGCAGGAACTCTGACCAGGGGAGCTCTGAGAGGAGATTTCTGTGAGTGTTGAGCTATCTGCAGCTTTGGTGATGAAGTTGTCTTTTGAGTCCTCCCTGTGCCTGTGAACAACCCCTCACCGTGCTCCTGATAGTAATCTAGATAAAACTCATTGGTTCATCAGGTTGGATTTTTGTGCAATTGTTACTTTGGCCTGTTGTGGGTTCCCTTTCTAGGATGAGAAGATGTGCAGGTGTGGGTGCTTGTGTATATATGTGGTGTGTGTGTGTGTGTTATCTACCCAAGAAAAGTCTCTCATACAACACATATGTGTGCACCTACACAAAAGAACCTGTCTCATAAGCAAAGGTGCCTGTCATATGAGCACGGGATGCACAGAGAGTTTTGTCCTTCCCTATCAGCCTTCTTTTTAAAAGAAACATTTTATTTCTTATTTTTATTATGAGTATGTTGTCTCCATGTGTGTAAGTACACCTATGTTGTGTAATGTCCTCTAAGGTCAGAAGAGGGTGCTGGATCCTCTGATGAATGGTTATTAGCTCCCATATAGGCACTAGAAATTGAACCTGGGTCCTCTGCAAAAGCAGCCAGTGGTCTTAAACACTGAGTCATCTCTCTAGCCCATTTATTAGCCTTCTTAATACAGTCTGACTACCTAGTAAGAGTTACTAGCTAGTCCTGGGGTAGGGGCAGTGTCAGCAGAAAGTCCTCAGGCCCAGAAAGTCAGGATATATGGTCACCTAACACTTAACAGGCAAGAACTCTAAGGAGAGAGACATGACTAACCCAAGGCAAGACAGAGATGAGGGCCGACCAAAGAACGACAAGACCAGTCATGAGGCCCAAGAGATCTTCCTGGGGCTTGGGAAAATGGGTCTATGAGCACTCCCTGTATGTGTCTTAGGGACACACACACACACACACACACACACACACACACTCACACACTCACACGACAGGAAAAAAAAAACAACAACAAAACTTGCTATGCTTATGGGGCTATCATGGATACCCAATGACCCAATTTGGGTTGGATACTGACAGGAAGGCAGGGGACACAGGCGGTTTTGAGGGCAGTAACTGTTTTTAGGGGAGTTGAATGGGCTTGATGAACAGTCTTTCAGAAATGATTCCTTTTGCTAGTGAGTGGGCCTTGTAGACAGGCAGTGACTTGGGTGAACGCTGACCACTCTCCCTTATTGCCTTATGAGTTTAGTTAATGTGACCTTGAGGAGCGGGCAGAGGCGATTTGGTTTCCTTACTAGCCAGTCTGGTCTTTGGACAGTTGAGAACATCTGAGCAGAACCTACTCTAGCAGCAGTTATCCTCAGACCAGACATGACCTGTGCCCAGCCAGGTACTGTATTTGGGGACAGTGCCAGATGCTTGTGGTGGGCTGACCCAGAGCCCTGAGCTACCCTAGCTGGAAACTCAGGGCTTGATGACCTGACTTGGGTCAGGTGGGCAGGGCCCGCGCTGGGCAGGGATACAGCTTCCAGAAAAGCCCGTTCCTGTGGGGGCCTTGGCACCATTCTGTTGGCTCTTTTCCTCCTGTGTTTTCTTTCTCTTCTTGCCTGAGGCTGTGCAAACTCCTTTTCCTAAGGCCTTTAAAAAGCCATCAGCATGATTTTCACCCTTTTTCAACCCGAAAGCAGTTTGTATCATCAAAATGCTCTGTGGGTACCAAACACTGGAGCCATCCAATCAAATACAGGTCAGCTGAGGGGGTGATGGAAATGGACAGCAGGGAGGGGACATTTAGAGAGGATGCCTACCAGGCCCTCCTTCTCCTACTGTCTCCGGGTTCCCTTGACCCCTTCAGGGACTCTTGGAAGAGCCAGAGCAGCCCTATTCCTGCCACAGACAGGCTGGGTGGGCCAGTGCCCACCAGGAGTTAGGGTGTCCAGTGGCTGCGGCTCCTTAGCCAGCCCCTCACTGTGCTACCTGTGTAGGGTGGGAACCCAGAAGACCTCTCTGTCCCATGTAGACCCTGTCAGGCTCTGCCATCACTCTGAGGCACTGGGTGATGTAAGGAACTGGAACTCTGGGATTGTACACCAGCCCTTGACTTCTACCTCAAAGCTGAACTGAACTATTCTTCCTTCTGAACCCCAAGTATGAAACTCCCAATTGGACATTGGGGAATGCGTCTTCCTTCCCACCTAAGGGGAGCTCTAGAGATAGGACCAGTGGGCAGCCTGGCCAGGACCTGTTTCCGCTTGAAACCTTCCATTTTATTTCCCCCCTAGAAAAGCCATAGGAACCAGCTTGGGGACCCCAGTTCGAGGAGGCCAGTGACAGGGACCCTGGGAGACTACAGATGGGAGGCTGATCACTGTACCCCCTCTTCGGACCTGTTATCTATCTTGGCCCTTCTCACACTGTGCAATTGCCACCCTGGCCTTGTCCCTGAACCCCACCTTCCCCACGTCCTTCCACCTCTCTTCTTCTGCCCGCACCCCAACTTTCTGTCCACTGTCTCCCCTCCTGCCTCTCATTCCGACCCCCTACTCCCTGCCCCCTTCTTTCCAGGCCTCCTTTTCTGGCTCTTGCTGCCATGGAAACCACTTCTTCCTCCAGGTCCTGATTGACTCATTTAGCCACTCATGGCCAGGCACTCAAACTGGGCTGGGAAGTGGGTGTGGATGGGTAAGAGAGGACAAGGGAGGGGGGATCCTACCCTTTCCTGTTCACCCCACTGCATCTGGGCCTGGCAGGCTCTGCAGGGAAAGACAAAGGGCAGAATACAGGCTAGAAACCAGGTCAAGGAGAAATCAGACAGGACACTGGTATCAAGGGGATCAGAAAGGCCAAGGGCACGGGGCTGATTTATTTCTTTGAAGGCTCTCCATCTTTGTCCTACCATGGGGTGGCTGGTGAGTGAGAGCGTGAGGAAGGCTACACCTGTTGACTGGAGCCAGGGGTCACCAGGAGCAAGGAGGTGGGAAAGTGACTGTCTGCCACCCCCCTTCCAACACTAGCTGCATTCTGACCTTGTTCTGTGAACATGACTGCCCCCCTATGTGTGTGAGGCCAGAATGTGCTCACCTGCCCCTGTAACCATTGTCTGTACCTGTCAGCTGTTCTCTGAGCCTTGACTGCAATATGGACCCCCATGTGAGACCTTGGAAGCTCATCTCTTCCATCCTTCCTCAAAGCTCAGCCACAGGGGCTACCCCAGCAGCTGGAGATTCTCTAGAACTTTCTGGGAGTGGGGAGGTTGCAGCAGGGGGCAGTTTACTCAGTGTCTGTGCCTGTTCCCCATCTCAGCCTTCAGGACAGCCCCACGAATGGGTTTTGATGTCACAGATGAGGAAACTGAGGCACAGGGTGTTGGTGGTCATGTTGGTGTCTACTGACTTGATCCTCTCAGGCAGGGAACTCAGTAGGACTGACTCCTGGCAGGTAGCGCAGACCACCTGCTGTGGTCTGATGGTCTGGGGTAACCTCCCCAATGAACCCTAATTCCCAATGTGATCCTATCAGCAGATAAGTCTGGGATGTAGGTAGGGTGGGATTCCTGCCTTCAGAAAAGAGGCCCAGAGAGCTGCCTGGCCACTTCTGCCAGGGAAGGGCACAGTACTTCCTGGCTTATGGAGGAAGAGTGTCCCCTGAGGTAGAAAGCAGGTCCTCAAAGTACACAGATGCCACTGTGAGTGTGGACTTCCTAGACTCCAGAACTGTGCTAGCATACTTCTGTTGTTCATAAGCCATATGGTCTCTGGTCTATCATTACAGTAGTGCTTGTAGTAAAGACAGCTCATGGCTTGGTAAGGAGGGTGGAGCTGTTCCTGTGAGGCTGCATTATAACCCAGAGGAGGGAAGCACCCCTTCAGACTGGAGAGGGTCACAGGACAAGCTGAATGAGCAGGGGCTCTGAGGTCATGAGACAGAGGACTGTAGGATGGGGTTTTGTGTCCTAGCCCTCTGGCCATCCATGTGAGCCTGACCATATTTTCTGGTCACTGTGGAGGCCACATTTCCCCCAGGAGCAAAGTCCAATAAGACACCATCACATGGGCATCTCTGATCTGTGCAGAAAGTGCCCAGGAGCCGTTCTGCTCAGCACAGTCGTACAAGGGACCAGAAAACAGGCGCAGAGAGAAGGTTCTGGACCCACATCGAAAGGGGCAACATGTCAGAGACAGAGGCAGGACAGAAATGACCTGGCCTGGCCCTACCACATGGCTGCCAATCAGACCAGCTGCATGCAGGGAAACATTCCTCATGACACAGCCTCACAGCCTGAGATGACCCAGAAGTCACCCAACATCCTAACGGTCAGCACCTGCCGACCCTTGGCCAGATCAGAAGGATGGACCTCGCTGAACTGATTAGGAAACAAAGGCCCTTAGAGGCCAAGCAATTTGTCTGAAGTCATCTTGCTAATGTCTGGGGCAGGAGCTTGGGTCTAGGAAACTTGGGGAGTTTACAAAGCACCCCAGAGTGGCAGAATAGAGATGTCTCTGCTCTGGGATGGAAGCAGGCAGCTTCTATGCAGAACCAATTACTTGGATCAGTAAAGCAAACCTAAACTCTCCCCGCCCTGCTGCAGCTGGGCCTGGGGCCCCACAGGAGGCCTTTCCCAATGAGGTCAGCTGATGGGTGACCCCAGGCCGAACCCCATCCCTGCTGCTTCATCAAAGCTGAGCTAAAAACAACCTCGCTTTGGCAGTGAAAAATTGAAACTCCCAGTTCCCTCTTAAGGCTCTTAAACAGGTCAGCCCACCAAAAACCCAATCCTTCAATCTGGGTTCTGTTAAAAAGTAGGGCAGGCCAATTACGTTTCACAGTCCTGAGCTCACGCCGTAGAAGGCAGAGAAGGGCAGGCCAGGGTGCCTGGGGCCACGGCAGATGGGAGACAGGGGGGGCTTGCTAACCTCCCCCATCAGCCTCTTTGTCAAAACAAAATTAAAATGCCTAGACTCTGGCCAGCACTGAGATCCCATCCGCGGTAATAGGTATTTATCTTATTGTGCTTGGTGCTGGGATCCCTGCCATGGGGAGACAGAAGCTGAAAGATGTTGGCTTTTTGTTAGGCCTTTTGTAAGGAGCACAGAGCTGGGCTCTTAGAGAAGGAAAAGCATCCAATCATTCATGTGTTCCATCAGCATGCTTTTACTGAACACCTACTATGTGCTGGGCCTGTCCTGGGTCCTAAAGATACAACTTGAACAACAAAGAAACACACACACACAAAATCCAGAAACCATTGTCCTGCCAGATAAAATGGTACGCATCTGTAATCCCAGCTCTGGAGAGGCAGAGGCAGGAGGATCATTTCCAGTTTGAGGTCAGCCTGATTTACAGAGCAAGTTCCAGGGCTAGATAATGACATCTTATCTTAAAAACAAACCAAATCAAACCAAAACCAGAACAGCACTGCCCACGTGGGGCTCACAGTCTAGCTGTGGGAGACCACAGCAATGTAAGCTTTAAAAATATATGTCAAGGGGCTGGAGATATGGCTCAGCAGTTAAGAGCACTGACCTTGCGGAAGACCCAGGTTTGATCCCAACACCCACATGGTGGCTAACAACTGTCCGTAACTCCAGTTCCAGGGGATCCGACAGCCTCTTCTGTTATCTGCAGGCATTGCACAACACGGGTGCACTTACCTACATCCAGGTATAATGCTCATACACATAAAATAAAAATAATAAATAAAATATTTTTAAAAATCAAAAATAATTTAAAAAATATGCCACAAGGGGCTAGAGAGATGGCTCAGCAGGTAAAAATACTGATTGCACTTGCAGAGGACCTAGGTTTAATTCCCAGGACCTACACGAAGACTCATGACTCCAATTCCAGGGGACACAACACCCATTTCTGATCTTCACAGGCTCCTGTAAGCACATGGTATATACACACACTCTGGCACACACATACATACATAAAATGAAAATAAAATGTTTAAAAATAGCATGGACTGGGGAGGTTGTTCTGTGATAAAGTGCTTGCCTTGCATGAGTTAAATCCCATGTAAAAAGCCAGATGTGGTCGCACATGTTTGTTTTGGTTTGTTTTTTGGAGACAGGATCTCACTGTGTAGCCTCTGGCTGACCTGGAACTCACCATGTAGACCAGACTATGCTCCAACTGAAAGAGATACTTCTGACTCTACCTTCTGAATGCTGGGATCAATGGTGTGTGCCACCATGCCAGGACTGGAGAGGCAGAGACAGGATGATTGCTGGGGCTCCCCAGGCAGCCAACCTCACCTAATTTGTGAGTTCTAGGGAGGTGAGAGACCCTGTCTCAGAAAAAGGGTGAATGGTGCCTGAAAAACACCTGTGCTTGTCCTCTGGTCTCCACACATACATGCACATATGTGCAGGTACTCCTGTACACATGCGTGCACCTATATGCATAGACATGTATACATACACAAAGGATATCAGTGATTATGTGTACCATTAGAGAACTAGGAACTGGACAGGGATGGAGAGTTCTGGGAGTAGAGGTAGGAGCTTCAATGCTGAACTGCCCTGAGGGTCAGGAAGACATCACACACTGGAAGAGCTATCTGATAGAAGATCTGAGGGGGGTCATGTGACCTCTGGAGGGCTGTGTGAATGGAACTGGCAGTCACCAGTTTGTGTTAATCATCACACTCTTTGCTAGGCACACTTCCGCCCCTTGGGTCCTTGAGAGTCCCTTGGAACAGCCTTATGAGATGAACAACGCTGTGTACATTACCAGCCAAGGCAAGGGCAGAGGGAGGCCTTACGCTCCTGGGCTTCCAGCCTGGGTGAGGACACTGTATGAATCAGCACCGTGGATAGAGCGCCCCAAAGTGAAACTCTAGATCCCAGAGGCTCTGAAGTACAGAACTTTCTGAGCACTCACAGAACAACACCAAGGAAATTCCATACTATAGAAGTTTTGCTCCAGGAACAAAATTTTTTAAAAAAATTTAAATAGCACACAGTTGCCTCCAAGCTCTGTGCATAAGGTATACAAGAAACATGAATAGGTTTGGTATTCAGACTTGAGGCTCATTCCCCAAGACATCTCCTTATCAGTTTGCAAATATACTAAAATAAAATCTGAAAAATTTCCAGATCTATGACTCATCCCACAGTTACTGTGGACATATGTTGGATGAAATGAAGACTGTATTTCCTAGGCTCCCTTGCAGCAGGGTGACCATGCGACTGAACAGGGATGTTAGGTCCAACTTCCCAAAGGGTCTTTAAGGAGGGGTATATCCTTTCTCTTTCTCATTCTGGCTCGCTGGAACTTCAGGGTCCCCCCAGGCCATGTGCTATTGGGATCTGATGAAAAATTTTAAGAACTGGGGCAATGTGGGAAGAAGTGAGGTCACTGGGGAGTGGGGCATGTTCTTGGAAGGGAGATTATGACCTTGCTTCTTCCCTACTCTGTCCTCACTTCCTGGCTGCTGTGATGTGAACAGCTCTGCTCTCCCACACATTTTCTACCGTGCTCAGCCTCACTCTAGGTCCAAGGTCCAAGGAGCTTAGAATGCAGGTAGCCATTGTGAAAAACAAAATAAATCTTCCTTTGAAGTTCGTACAGGAATTTGGTCACAGGGGCAGAAAGCTTACCAACACACCAGAGTGTAGGTGCAACGGCAACCTTGAGGAGACCCTGCAAATGGAGACCAGGCACAGTGGAACACCAAGAAGAGAGCGACCCGAGTCCCTGAGACCCCAGAGCCCTGGGATTCGTAGACAGAAGAAACTCATCTGACAGCTGAAAAGCCGTTTTTCTTTTTCTTTTGTTCTTTCTTTGTCATAATCTCAGACTAACTCTAACAATAACATTTCAGACATAAGGCAGCTCCGTGGATGTGGGTAACAGAGAGGCGATTCATTGGTTTAAATCCAGCCTCTGTTTCATTTCTGATTGCCTCTAATTTTGGGAATAACCAGTAAAGAAAATGCTACACCTTGAGCTTCCTAACAAAAACCTGACATATAGACTCTCATGTGAAATCTCTCGAATTTCCAGTTTGTCATTAATTCAATTAAACAGAAATAATATATGTGGATCACACAGGACTTGTTGACTAGCCTGTGAGCTCCTGGCTTGTGAGGGAGGTGCTGTGAGGGAGGGACTTGTGGGAGAGGCTGAAGGAGGTATAGCAGCCAAGTCAGGGTTATCAGGTATTGGGATGGGTACCGCCACAGCAGAGCTGGGGGCATCGACCTGCAGGCAGGTGTTCCTCTTCTGCATCCCACTGGCTTATACTGCTGGAGCGAATTGCCTGGGTTCATCCCTGGGCCAACACAGAGACAAACCTGTTAACTGAACAACACACACACACACACACACACACACACACACACACACGCTCATACATGTGTACATGCACAAACATACACACATATGTATGCACATACACATATACATATACACACACATGCTGATGGCTACTCCATCAGCAGAAATAAGGCCTGTTAGAAGTGAGCCAGCAGGCTGGTGTGTGTTAATGGACATGTCACTCAGCCAAAGCCACCACCATCTGTTGTATCTGCAGAGTGCTAGCATGCGTGGGAGATAGTGTTGGGAAGGTGAGAATGGAGAGGGAGGTGAATTTGGGAGGAAGGGCTGGGACGTTCCCACAGCCCCACAGCAATGCCATTTATAGCTCCACTGTCTCTGAAAAAAGCCAGGATCACAGTCTATAGTCAACACACCCTCTGCTAGCCAGAGGCAAGCGTTTTGCTTCCCAGGTTACCCCTGCCATGCAGCCTCCAGGAATCATGGCCACAGGCCTGGACCACAGCACAGAGGACCAGTGGGGTCACTGCCTCACTCCTTCCTCCCCTCCTTCCTCCCTTTCTTGTCCAGGTGACTTGGAGCAAGTATCTTTCCCACTCTGCCTCTTTTTCCCCATCTGAAAACTGGGTTGAGCACATACTTTCCCTAAGGGCTGCTGACAGCATTAAATGAGATCATGCGTGGATGCACCTGGGGAGCTGCTGCCCAGGGCCAGCACAGTGTGCAGCAGCTTCTTTCTCCCTTCCTGTGTTCTGGTTCATACTTCCTTCAGTCACCAGCTCTGTCCTGCTGGTCCTTGAGAGGCCTGGGGAGGGATGTGGAGTCACACCCAGAGGCTATGCAGAAAAGGAAAAGGGCTGGGAGGTCCCAGGAACCAGGACCCTCAGGTGCACAGGGGGAGGTGCTGTTCTTGACGGATACCCAGGACTGCATGGCCAGATCAACATTTTCAAACAATTCCAAGATGTGTGAATCCTAGCTGTCTGGTCTCTTGGATCTGGTGATCTGGGTTCTAGGAGCTTAAGAGCAACTCTCAGAGAAAGAGTGAAGTTGAGTGATCCACAGACTTGAGGTTGGAAGCTATGACTGGGGGTGAAAGCTGGGCCCCACAAGTAGGGGGCTCTGTGACCACGGGCAGGTGGTTAAACTCGGGGCTCATACATCCTAATCTATAAAGTTAGATTCTCTGATGTCTGCCTCACAGGATTAAACAGCACCTTTATGAAAGGTTTCAGAAGTGGGTTCAAGGGTACAGAGACAGACTGTTGGGGACCGAGGAGTTTATTAGAAAAGTTATTAACAATGTGGACAGAGAGAAAGATACAGCATGGCTCTGAAGAGAGTTCAGACCACAGCACCAGCAACAGACAGCATAGTGGGGGCTCTGAAAAGAGGAATCAGAGCCCGTAGCAGAAGTAGGGTCTCTTCTACCTCTGAGGATGGGGAGGTTCACAACACAAGCCTGCAGCCAGGCTCTCTGAGTCCCAGGCAGGAGGCAAGGAAGGGGTGGGGAGCAGGATGTGTGGCCACCGAACTCCCCTTGATGTGAACTCCCTTCCCAGGAGGGAAACCCTGGCACTTGGGAATCTGTTAGTTAGGGACTCACAGACCCTGCCTCAGTAGGAGCTTGTCAGTGTCTGTGAGGGGGGACGACTGTGCAGGAGTTGTGACAGTAGCCAGATTCTAACACTGTATTCTCACATTGAAAGCTTTCCCTACTCAGAGAACTTGGAATGAAGAGCCAGGTGCTGGACCCAGACAAGCTGGCATGGATAACACCAGCCATGGCTTAAGAGACTGTACTGATTCTGAGTGTTGTATCTATGTCACCCATAACTCTCACTCAGGACCACCCCCCCGCAAGGGAATCATCAGAAACTCCAAGGTCACATGGACAGTGAGTGGTGGAAGGAGATGCCAATCTGCACAGAAGCGGGCTGTGTCCTTTAAGGACAGCCCACGAGTCATTTGTCCACTTGCCCCCACATCTAGAGCCAGGTGGGCACATGACAGAGTGCCATGATTGATAAGTAGTTCTAGAGAGAGCTTAGGGCCAGCTGTTAGCACTCTGAGCTCACTGAACCCCCAGCAGCCTGAAGAAAGGTTGCTCTCACAACAGTCCCTGTGTTATCACCCCTGCTTCGCAGCTGGGGAAACTGAGGTACAAGCAGCATGCTCCAAAGCACACCCAAGGAACGGTGGTCCTACTACCAACATGAAGCAAGATAAAAGTGGGCTCTTCCTGGCATCCCCGAGGGGGACTGTGGTTGAGACACGGGGCCAGTGGTAATGCCAAAGACTTGCTTACAGAGGGCAGGGGCTGACAAGTGATGGGGGCTGGGAGAAAGGAGAGTCAATGCAGGAGGCATAACCTCTAGGGCCTCAAGCAATGGGCAGGATGGTTATGGCTTCCAGAAGGCATTGGGAAGGGATGCCCCCTTCTCTTGTCTTCAGCTCCCGACCTCATGCTCTTTGGTTGTGACTCTGGCCAGGCCCATGCTGGGAAGGAGAGGATGGGGGACAGCTCTGCTTTGACAGGGCCAAGATCTCTAGGGTACCCTGTCCCACTGCTTGGCATCTTGCCTGGCAGAGCCCAGAGACTCGGTGACTGACATGGGCTGCCAACCCCAATTGGCCTCTCTCATGCCTCAGGTTCAGGGTTAGCTTTGGGTTCTGGTTTCCCATCAAAGACTCTCCCTTCCAGAAAGTAAGCCGGAGAGGCAAGCGGGAATCCATGCATGGGGGCACAGCTGGGTTCTGCATTCCCTAAATAGGGAATGACCAGGTGAGGGTTCCAAGCACCAGGTGAGGGTTCCACTGGGGTGTTAGCAAATCTTCAATGCAGTCATCATCATCATCCTATCTATCCCACTCATCCATCATCCACCCTCCCTTCCATCCATTCATTCATTCATTCTTCCACCTATCTGTCCGTCCATCTTCCTTTCATCTATCTATCTACTATCAATCAATCAATCAATCAATCAATCTATCTATCTATCTATCTATCTATCTATATCTATCAATCATCTATCATCTATCTATCTCATCCATCCATCTACCATCCATCAATCCTCCCACTCATTCATCCATCCATCCTATCTATCTTACCCATTCATCCATTCATCCATCCAACCATCCATCCATCCTCCCATCCATCCATTCATCCATCCATCCACCCATCCTCCCCTCCATCTATCTATTCCCTCATTCATCCATCTATATATTCTTTCATCCATCCATCCTCCTATCATCATCCATCCTTCCTCCCATCCATCAATCTATCCTTCTACTCATCCACCTATCCATCCATCCTTCCTCCCATCCATCTATCACTCATCCATTTGTCCATCCTCCCACCCATCCATCTATCCCATTCTTCTATCTGTCCTTCTCTCCATCCATACATCTATCCACTCATCCATTTATCCATCCTCCTATCCATTCATACATCTATCCATCCATCTATCCCACTCCTCCCTCTATCCATCCTCCCCTTCATCCATCTATCCATCTTCCCTTCTATCCATATTCTCCTTCATGCATTTATCCTCTCATCCATTCATCTTTTTACCCATTCATCCATCCATCTATTCTCCCACCCATCCACCTATCTACCATCCATCCATTCATCTTTTGATCCATACATGAACTGCCTATGTGCCATTTGCCTACTTATACATCCACCTATTAGCTGTTCATTCATTTATTCATCCACCATTCATCTACCCAACTGTCTATATACCCACCTACTTGCCATCTACTATCTATCCACCCCATCTATCTGCCCATTCATCTATCTATCTAGTTCATTCATTCATCCATCCATCCATCTGCCTACTATCCATCCACCAATCCATTTGTCTGTCTATCCACCTACTATTCATCTACCATCCATCTATTCACCCACCCATTTCTCCATCTCTCCATTGATTTATCTACAGTGTCCATCTGTCTATCTATCCACCTAGTCCTGTCCATTTACTTGTCCATTTCCCCAAGTGTCTATATACCCACTCACCATCTACCATCTATCCCTCCGCCATCCACTCATCCATTTATTCAGCTAAATGCATACATCTATCTACCTACCATCCACCAACCATCCTTCCATATGTTTTTTCCATCTGTCTATCCACCCGCTACCTTCCCTCCATGTGATAATTCTACCTTGTTTGAGTGTGCCTGAGGTAATGACTGGAGCCCACAGTAGAGGGGAATGCATGCACCTTGCCTGAATGGAGCATGCTTTCTAGTGCAGCAGGCAGGGACAGAACGAGTCACCTAAATACATGTTTGATTCAACCTTATGATGGACGAGGCAGGCTTGACCAGAGGAGGCCCTCACTAGCTGTATTTAAAGTCAGGCAAAGCTTAGGAAGGGCCATGAAGTCAAAGGTCCCAGGACCAGAGAACTCTCAGCTAATGGCACCGATGTTTCTACAGAGTCACTGAGGACAGTCCGGTAGAGGAGGAGAGAGCAGGGCAGAGGCTGAGACACTCCACTGTGCTCATCCCACCCCTTTTACCACAGCCAGAGATCCCTGGACATAGTGCATGGCTTCAACTCTGCCAGGTGTGCTATCGAGAAGGCTGTTCTCCTCTGGTTCAGCCTCATCCCGCTCACCCACCAACCACAATCTCTGGATAATTCGCTAAGCCCATTCCCCCTCTCACCTCCTCCAGTCAAGCCAAGGAGACCCTGTGGACTCCTGGGGCCCCAAAGCCTTCTCTATTACCACCTGCCCCTGAGTACAGGCTGTGCAGGCTTGTCCAACCCTAGCTCAAGGCTATGCATACCTCCCTTAAGTCTAGGGAGTGGCTTTCCTACACTTGGAGTCCCCAGCTCCTTGAAGGGCCTAATGTGTCAGTCATTCACACAGGCATGCAAACGGCAAGGAGTGCCAGCCTTAACACTAAGACCTTGCCTGGGTCCCAGTTCTCCTGTGTCACTCTCTGTGTGGCCCTAGGCCAGTCACTTTCCCCTCTCTGATCCACTCCCCTTCTTCTGTAAAATAGGGCCTGTGGGAAAAGGCCCCTCACTGGCTCCTGATGCCAGAACCTTAAATGAATTCCCATGGAGACTACAGGCCAGTGACATGCACCCAATTAACATTTGTGCCATTACCCATGAATCATCTTTGATGGCTGAGGACAGCCTCTAAGAGTCTCATATGGTGGGACCTGGCCAGGGAGGAGCAGCCTCACTGGGCTGGGGACAGAGGCTGGCGTATACTAGGGTTTGTTTTAATAAACCCTCCCTGGGCTGCGCTCTGGAGGAAGTGAGCACACCAGAATGGGTTCATAAGGTCCTTTTCAATTCCACTGTAATTTAAAATAAATAAGTCAATTGAATGTTTAGAGAGTGAGTTATACCTTATTAGGGACACAGTGAGCTGGGGAAAGTTGGCCAAGGCGAAATTTGAGAAATTGGCCCTGGCCACAAGAGCAATTATAGTGATGCTTTAGAGTGTGGTTTGGGCCAATGATATTTTCATTCTGTCTAATTTATTAGTTTATTAACTTTACGACGAATGGAGAAAGTTATGCCACAACACAGGCCTAATTTGATCAAAGCTGAATTTTCACATCATCTCTAGATGGCTGTCATGAAGAGAAGAGACCCCTGCTTAGGAATCCTTTCCAAGTTTTCCAGAAAGATTCAGGGCAGAGTTCCAGGGCTCTGGGTACCAGCACTGTGAGTGAGGAAGGTCTCAGAGCATCGTGGCTCAGAGCTTGGCTTCATTTATTATCTACCCCGGCTCCTCTGCTTTCCAGGCATGTGGCTCTGGGCAAGTGTTTGGCAAGTTCGGGCCTTGGTTTTCCCTATGTGAAATGGGGGTATTGGTAAGTCCTACTCATGTGGTGAGGAGGAGCCCTGGGTAGGCAGAATTGCCCACCATGGACTGTCTCTCTGGAGCCCAGGACTGTATCTAGCTCACAGCCAGCAGTGGTCATGGTTTCAGAGAGCTAACATTTTGATGATGCCAACAGCCATGGAGGGAGAATAGTTCTCCCCTCAGAGATGCCCACATCCAAATACATCACCTCCCATGGCAAGAGGGACTTGGCAGGTATGAGTATTACTGGGCTTCCTGGGTGGTCGATGGAATCAGAGAGGTCCTTGCTAGAGGGAGTCAGGAGGGTCTGAGGAAGGCTGGAGCTTGGAGGGACAGTAGCTCGGAGGGCATGGGCCCCAGACTCCCTCCCAGAGGGACTCAACACAGAGACATGCATGGCAGGTATCTGATTGTTAGCTGGCTGGTGCTAAGTGCTTCATTCTTTTATCCCCCCAATTTATATTTTAATTGAATTTTTTTGCATTTCATACATCTTAATCATATTTTGACTCCCCTCTCCCCTATCTGTACCCCCTAAATAGCCCCCCACCACCAGATTTCCTGCATTCTGTCATATATGTTAAGGCCTATCAAGTCAAGTTTGTGTCCCTAGATGTCCCTCAGTGTGAGCCCCTCCAGTGGAACCTGGTCAGCCTATCTAGCATCACTCCCTTAAAAGACCAACTTTCCCTCACCTTATTTTTTGAGACAGGGTCTTTCACTAAACCTGGAGCTCAGTAATTGGGCTAGACTAGCTGGCCAGGGAGCCTCAGGGATGTACCTGACTCTGCCTCCCCAGAATCAGGATTACAGGCCATGTACTGCTGTGTTCAGCTTTTTATGTGGATGCCAGGGTTTGAATCCAAACCCTCACACTTGTGTCCAGCCCAGACAACGTGATCAGGAGTGGCCATCTGCAGAGACAACCGCAGAGGAGAGGCCCAGAGGGGCCTGAGAAGTGAGCCACCCGGACATCTGGGTAAAGAAGGCCACGGCAGAGAGAGAAACGTGCTCACTCAGGTGGAGCTGAAAGCCAGCTGGGCCAGGGCTCAGCCTGAGGCCTTCATGGCTACATGGCACCAGGATCAGGGAGGCTTTGGAATGATGGGTGAACAGAGGGTGCAGAGAGAGTCTTTGAGCTCTGTCTGGGCAGAGGCCCGAGGATGGCTGCAGGCAGAGTGTGGTCTTGAAGATCAGAGGTGGAGGTGGTGGTGTAGGGGTAGGATTGATAGGCAAAGTCAGGGAGGAAACCCTAGTGACCACCTTCAGCAATAAGCAGTGACCATATGGCTGGTCAAGAGGTGTGGGGATGGGGCTGTTTCAACTCTCATGCTTGGCTAATAGGGATGTGGATGGACACACCCTTGGGAGACTGTTAGGCAGTGCCAAAGTCCTGACCCTTGTACCTACAAGTGTAATTTTATTGGAAAGAGGGTCTCTGTAGGTGCGATCCAGTTGGGGTGAAGCATGCTGGATCAGGGTGTCCTTAGAAGGAAAAGCAGCAATGGAAACCCAGCCCCATGGAAGAGGCCAGTGATGGCAGGGACAGGTCAGAGTGAGGCAGCTGGGGGCCTCGGCGCGCCAAGGGCTGCAACAGCCACCGACAGCCCACAGGAAGTGAGGTGAGGTTTCTCCTGAGCTCACAGGGCAGCACAGCCCTGTGACAGCTGTAGGTCAGACTTTGAGCTAAGGATGGAGACAATACAGGTTTGCTTGAAAGCCACCATCTGCGTCCCATTTGGTTACAGACAGTCCAGGAAACTAATACAGAGGGCCTTGGTGCCATCTGAATACTTGCCTGCCTATACCCAGCAGTTCCTCTACCAGGGACACGAGAAACAAACGCTCTGTTTCAAGCAGTTTTATATATTGATCAAAGCTGGAAACAGCAAATCCAATGTCCTACCACAAAGAAAATGGATAAATACACTCTAATAAATCCGTGAAATGGAATATTATGCACACAGCAACAAAGGAAGAACGAACGAACCAGTCCTCCATGGAGACAGAGACAAATTTCCTAAACATTATACTGAGAGAGGAGAGTGAGGCTAAATAATTCAGAATAATATGTCCATCTAGAGGAGAAACCATGTGAAGGGCTCAGATGTTTCTTATCTTACTCGGGGTTATGGGTTGAGACTGGGCATGATTCCTTGAGCTGGACTCTACCTATGACTTGTCTTACTGCCTGCATGTCACAGCTTAATGTGAAAGTAGAGATAGGGACCACACAGGACAGTGGCTGTAGTCTCCCGGGGACATCAGAGTAAGGCTCCAATGGCCTCGAGAGGCGGGGGCTGGGCTGCCTGAGGTGTCTGAGAGCAGGACTGCTGGCCTTCAGTGGTCTCTCAAGAGAGGCTGGCAGAACCTCCTGGTGTTCCCCCAGTTGGCATTCCAGCCCGGACAAGCAGGACAAAGAGAGGCCAGGAGAGGAGACTCTTCCCCACCGGTGTCTCTTTACCACCTCTGCTTGGCACCCTCAATTCTCATGGGCTCATGCCCTCCCAGGATACCCTGAGGTGTAGTGCTCTGGGCCTGGCCCACAGAGGGGCCTTCAGCAGCTACCAGGGACAGGAGGAAAAGGCTACCCAGGGTAGGGAAGAGCTGAGCTCCTTGTTGCTGGAAGAATGGGTGAAGGCTCAGAGGCCAAATCCTCTGCCCAGGGCATGGATTGCCCTGAACTGAACTTCCTGGCTGCTGGGTACAGGAGCAGATACATTGTAGTATGGTAAGGAAGGGCAGGTACCCTGGCTTCAGACCACCCCAGTTCAAATCCTGGCTGTGCCTTTTGTTTCACTCGAAACAAGGTATTTAACCTCTTGGGACTTCAGGTTGTCCATCTGCAAAATGGGCTAATAGCAGAACCACCTTCACGCAGTCAGTCCCAGGTGAGTGCATACTGCTCTTATTAGCTGACATTGGTCTTCCTGGATTCTAGCAACTGCAAAGACAAGGACCTAACCCAGACTTCTGCTCCAAAGCCCTGTGAGGGCTGTAGATCCAGGAAAAGACCTCCTGAGGGTACATCCTCCTCTTTTTGGGGCAGGGTGGGTGGGATGCATGGTGAGGGGCTGTCTCCTTCTTGTAGGGTGCTGAAGCATGGAGCTGATGCAGTTTAGTTATGGCTAATCTCTAGATGAAGCAGTGTGAGCTTGGGGCTGTCTGCCGGGTACCAGTAGGGGCCCACCTAGAACCTTCTCTTTCAGTCCCATCAGTGCCTGGGCTGCTACAGCCCGAGGCCTTCTCAAATCCCAGGGCTGTCCTGTCCTTCAGGCTCCCTGGCTCCAGGACTTTGCCTCCAGGGGCTGTTGGCCCATAGATCTCCCAGAGTGACCAGGGCCATGCCCCTGCCTCACACCACACCCATGTCAAGTCAGAAAAATGACAATGCTGGTCTTTGAATACTCTCAGGTGAGGACTGGTGGTGGGGTTGCCAGAGCTGTGGTGGGACACAAGTGTGAGACTTGTCTGCTGGTGATGGAGGTGATGGACCACGGCCTCTGTGGTGGAGGGAGCACAGTTTATCAGTGGCTCCAGAACAGGCCTAGAGCCTCTGACTGGAAAGGGAGGGGCTCCCAGACCTGAAGAATCCACAGCCAACTGGGGCTGGGGTGGGTCGATGGGTACTGCACTTAGTCAGAATGCCCCCCCGCCGAAAGCAACAAGAGCCCCCTCCTTTGTGCTCTCCCCACACCCTCACTTTCCCAGTACTGAGCTCAGCAGAGGCAGGTGGACATGGGCAGACGCAGACAGGAGCCACATTCAGGGTGGATGAGGGGACCCTCAGTTAGGCTGTGGGAGGCTCACAGAATGTCCACAGAACACGGTGTCTCACTTGTCGTTCAATGGTTCCCCCCCATCTTCTTATTACATTTTACAATGTACAATTTGTCCCCTGCAGAACACTTAGGTAAGGCACAAAGCACATTATAAAATGCAGCTGCGATTCACGTCTTCGCACCACTGCTTGCCAGAGGCCAGGCAAGGCATTTGCGAGATAAGAGCTCCTCCAGTTCCCACAGCAGCTTGGGGATCTTTTTTCCAATGAGCAATCGGAGGCTCTGAATTCTACCCAGTGTCTACTCCTGGCAGTGCTGGACTTCAGCTGACCACCCTCTGCTCCATAGCCCAGGATGTTGGGGTCCTGGATACCCTAGCCCCAGCTGGCTGAGTACGAACAAGAGCATCAGTGGACAGAGTGGACCTCGCTAGGGGTTTGACTCTTGTCTTAGTCATCTGCTTGTTGTGTGACCTTGGGCAAGTCCCACAAACCTCTCTGATCTTTATCTTCTCAGCTAAGACAGAGCTACTCTGCTGTGACATTGTGCCGGCACATGTGTAAATGGGTGGAGTGTGGGTAGAGCAGTGTGCTGGATAGCTTTAGTGTCAACTTGACACACCTGGGTTAAGGGAGCCTCAGTTGGGGAATTTCCTCTATTGGACTGGCCTGTGGCCATGTCTGAGGGGCATCTTCTTGATGAGTGATGTGGGAGGGCCCAGCCCACTGTGGGTGGTGCCACCCCTGGGCAGGTGGGCGTGTGTTGCATAAGAAAACAGGCTGAGCAGGGGCCAGGGGAGCAAAGCCAGTAAGCAACGTTCCTCCATGGCCTGTGCTCCAGCTCCTGCTTCCAGGTTCCTGCCCTGAGTTCCTACCTTGGGCTCCCTGATGAACTATGACCTGGGAGATGTAAGACAAATAAAACCCTTTCCTCCCCAAGTTGGTATTGGTCAGAGTATTTTGCCACAGCAATGAAGAACAAACTAGGACAAGCAGGGACAACATACTGAGGTCACAACACACATGACCACAGCACTGAGAACTTGGGGCTCTGGCTTTATCATCGCTCCTGAAAGAGAAGCAAAAAGACTCAGGGATGTTAAAGTGCTCGATAGTCTTCATCAGGGTTGGGGCAGAGAGGGATGACTGGACTTGGTATGATGTTCCCCACAAAATATACATGGTGCTCAGAGACAATTGCATGTGGGGAAAAAAGCAAGGGAGGTGCAATGGCATGGCCTTGTGCAGAAAGGGTGGGCCTGCAAGTGCCCATATCCTAGGTATAACTACAGCATCCACACAGCTCATAGGGAACTCTCCAGGGAAGGCCGTGCTGCTCTGAGCATCCGCACGCGTAAACACAGTGCCAGCAATTCCTCAGAGCTGGTGTTTCCTCCCTCTAGGACTCCAGGGGCCTGCCAGGCATTGGTCTCTAGTGCAACAGTCCCCTGGCTCCCACAATGACTGTACACAGTGACCAGTTATCAAGATTGTGGTGCACAGTCCACCTCCCTCAACTGTACAGGGAGGTGAGTGTGGTCAGGAAACTGACGCTCAGGCAAGCTGTGTGACTGACTGAGTTACTACTTAATGTCACTGGCCCAGGTCTCTTAGCTCCATGTCAGGCAGGGGTCCACCAGCCAGGCCTTCAGCCAGAATTTATTTATCTATATAAGAAATGGTTCTCGGGCTGGAGAGATGGCTCAGTGGTCAAGAACACTGGCTGTTCTTATAGAAGACCTGTGTTTGAATCCCAGCACCTACATGGCCGCTAACAACTGTCTGTAACTCCAGTTCCAGAGGACCCGACAGCCTCTTCTGTCCTCCGTGGGCATTGTACAACACGGGTGCACTTACCCACATGAAGGCAATTCTTCACGCATATGCATAAAATAAAAATAATAAATTATGTGTGTGTGTGTGTGTGTATGTGTGTGTGTGTATGTATATGAAATGGTTCTCAGCCTCTGACTATGGGAAACACTGCCTGGAATCATTCTGGAAGTCTGGCTGAAGTGAGACAGAGGTACCAAGTCCTGGCCCACAAGGCACGTGCACTAGCAAGATCAGAAGCAAAATATCTCCTGGTAAATCAGAGAGCCAGCTGGAAAACATTGAGTTCAGAGACCAGCAACCCCACCAGCAGGCCCAATGGGACCAAGCGACTGTGGCCAGTGGCTGTGGATGGCTTGGGAGCGCAGGCCAGCATCTCTACCAAAGTGGCCTCTGATTTGACACACACATAGAAGAGTTTAGGTCAGAGCAAATGTCTTGGGGTAGCTGCAAACTTGGGGAGAAGGTCTGGGTAACCAGAGGTTTTTGGTGAGGGGCTGAGGGAGGCCGGCCAGGTGGATGGCCAGATAGGGAGCCTGGTGAAAACTGCCAAGCTAGTGCAGGCTGCTCGTGCTGTGAAGATGCGATGCCACTTTAGGATGCTCCCTCTGGCTGCTGGGCATGTGTACAGTGAGGGACTGGGATTCCCCCAGAGAGGATTGGAGTTGGATAGAAGCCCACAGTCCCCGGCTGGACATTAGGAAACGTGGCCCCTGGCCCTAGCTCCATCACCACTGGGCTGTGTGACCCGATTCTGTTCACTCAACTTCTCTGGTCCTCCTTCCTTCCTATAAACTGACTCAGTAGTCCTGCAGTCTTGTTCCATGGTCTCAGCTGAGGGCTGTCATTTGCAAATTAAAGTGACACACCTGGTACAAAAGGCTCACCAACCAGAAAGTTCTTTACTAAACTCATCTATCCAGTTCCCATCCACCTGTCCTTCTACGTATCCATGCATGCATCCATCCGTCTGCCCATCCATATGCCCACTTACCTATCCAGTTTGCCAGTCATCCATCCACCTACTCATTCATTTATTCAGCCATTCATCCATCCATTGACCTACCCATCCTTTCATTCATCCCTCCCTCTACCCATTTGTTAATCCACCTGTACATCCATCTCTCTACTTGTCCAGGTTGTTTGCCAGTATCCATTCAACTACCTATGTATACATGCATCCATTTACCTCTATCATCTATCTATCTATCTATCTATCTATCTATCTATCTATCTATCATCTATCTATACATTCATACATATGCTAATACATCTGCCTATCCATCCTTCCATACATACATCCACTTGTCCACCCATCCAAGCTGCCATCCATCCATCTGTCCATCTATTCATTCATCCATCCATCCATCCATCTTCCCATCTATCCATCCATCCATGCATCCATCCTTCCATCCATATGTTCACTTGTCTATCCATCTAAGTTGCCATCCATTCATTCATCTACCTATTCATTCACCTATCCATCCATGCATCAATCCATACATCCCATCCATACACTCAGTCACCCATCCATCTCCTCATCCATCTGTGCATCCATCTGCTCATCCATCCATCCATCCATCCATCCATCCATCCATCTGCTCATCCATCCATCCATCCATCCACACTTTCACTCAGTCATCTGTCCATCCGTCCACCTATTCAGTCACCTATCCACCTATGCAACAACCCATACATCCACCCATACATACACTCAGTCATCTTTCCATCTATCCATCCATCTGTCCATCCATCCATCCATCCCTCTACTAATCCATTCATGCATCCATCTACTCAATCATCCACCCATCCACCATGAATGCATCTACCCTTCTACTCAGTCATCTATTCATCCATCCACGCATCTACCCATGCATCCACCCATGCATCCACCTATGCATCCACTCATCCATCCATCCATTCATCCATCCACCCATCCATCCACTCACCTACCAGTCCATCTGCCTGTCTGTCCACCTGTCCATCTATGCACCTGTGTCAGTCCTCCCTTCTCCACCAGTCTCCTTAACCTTCATCCCCTAAACACAATTACCTTCCATGGCAACAGGGATTCTCTCAGAACCTGGCAATTATATTAGACTAAAATAACATATTAGGGAGGAGGTTTGAATCACCCAGAGCACGTTCTAATGTGCAGAAACACCTGTGCAACAAAGACTTTGTTCTGAACTGTTTACTAAATTAGGCCTTTCTGGACATTTTCAGCCTTCACTTTTTTTAATACCAGCAATAAAATAGTTATATAATTAGTAATAAAGCTGACAGCCTGTTACTGATTTTTCACTTAGAAAGAGTATATGTGGTGTGTGTGTGTGTGTGTGTGTGTGTGTGTGTGTGTATGTAGCTCAGGTTTTCTGACTGTGAATATATAAATTAGTTTCCATGTCAGCAGTTACATCCCCATAGTCTGTGGGCCATGGAGATGCCAGCCTGGAAAAGCCCGAACTTTGAACTTTTTGCTCTCTCTACTTGAGGGTCCACCAGCCCTCATGAGCTCTACACCCAGCCCAGTCCTCACCAGCACCCATTTTAGGAAGAAGCTATGGTGTGTGCCCCAGGAGTCACCTGACCCTCTCTCTCTGGTGTCTCCCACTTGCAATCTATCAGTGTTCAGTGTGCCTACCATTTCTACTTCCTCCTCCTGTCACCCTCATGGTCCCCCCATTACCTCTCAGGAGTGTCAAGCTGTAATGTCATAATTGGCTTTGGTTGTCACTTGACATACCTGGGAAGGGGGAACCTCCATTGGGGGATTGTCTCCATCAGATTGGCCTGTGGTCATGTCTGTGAGGTATTTTTCTTGATTGTTGAGTGATATGGGAGGGCCCAGCCCACTGTGGGCAGTGTCACCCCTGGGCAGGTGGACCTGGGCTGTATAAGAAAGCAGGCTGAGCACAGGACAGGGGAGCAAGCCAGTAAACATTCCTCCAAGGTCCGTGCTTCAGCTCCTCCCTTGCCTCCAGGTTCCTGCCTTGAGTTCCTATCTGATCTCCCTCAAAGATGGAACTGTAAGATGAAATAAACTCCTTTCTCTTAAGTTGGTTCTGGTCAGTGTTTTATCACAGCAACAGAACACGCCATGAAGTTATTTCAATGGTCCCCCCATCCCACCCCCCGCCACTCTCAGAACACAGGTTCTCTCATGGCCTAGAATGTTCTAGACAGTGTCCTCTCTCTGCCTGCTGGTTAGAACAACACTGGGCTAGTTCTGACCCTGATGCTGGGTCGCTGCCCCGCTGACTTTATTTAATGGACAGGCCCTCAGAATTGTTTGTTCTTTTGGAGACAATGTCGCTGGCCTGGAACTGTCAACAATCCTGCCTCAGCTCCCTGGTGCGTCCGTTGTGGTTTATGGACCAGCAGCACTGCCTTCTCTCTGCCATGGCTGGATTCTAGAACCTTGGGCCTAGCTCAGACCCATGGAAGGAGAAGCTGCATTCCAATGGCAGATTCCACAGCTGCTGGGCCACACCTGGCCTCTTGGCCTCCCCATATATGTCACTCAGCAGGGTCACTAAGTCCCTACCCTCTGGACTATCCATCCACATCTTGAGCATGCTCCAGCCTGTGTATAGAATGCTCATTCCCTGCAGGCCTGTGGCTGCTTTATCATGCCACCCAGGCCATAGAGAGACCCCAGCTGGGCTGGCAGAGCCTCATCACCCCTCACTCTCCTATGTTGCCAGGACAGAGCTGGGAATGCCCTCTGCTGGGCTCAGGGCCCTGACTCCCATGTTCATTTGTCTCCCAGTGCCTGCAGTTAGCAAAGATGCTCTTCTTAAGGGACAAGTGACGAAGTGGTAGCTCACGGTGGGCATCGGAGCCTCAATCCAGGGCACAGCCTGGTACTGGCCAGCAGCTCCTGACAAGACACAGGGGGAGATGCCATCCCTGGAAGGTTCCTAGTTAGAGGCAGAATGCTACCCAGAGGAAGGATGGGGCTGCCCAGAGTTAGTCTCTATCTAGCCCAGAGAGGGTTTCCAGGCAGCCAAATCCTGCTCCAGGGGTTTGCCTCCAGCTCTCCAGCAAGTCCTTCCCTCCCCAGGGCTGAGCTGGAGCCTGTGAGTGGGTCCAGCGGGCTGTACCACACAGTGTAAAGTGTTGGGTTTAATCAGACAACGCAAGCCAGAGACAGGCTGATTGCTGAAGGGCCGTAGCTACCAGCTAATTAACCTAACAACCTTTCACCAAGCTGCTGTGCAGGGCACTGAGGACCTAAAGATGGTGGGCAGAGGGCGCCCACCCTTAGAAACAAGGTCCGTCTTTGGGGATGGGAATGGGGTTGGGGTTGGGATGGCCAGAGGTGAGCCCCGTACTTGCACTACCCCAGTGCATCACCAGAGGGCAGAAGACAGCTTTGCCAGAGTTTTATTGCCCTCCCTCCCAGGCTAGACCCCTGAGTGCGGGTGGAAGGGCAGGGGTGTGTTTTGTGAGTCCCAGTGGTCCCTGGGGCAGGTGGGTGAGCAAAGTTGCAAGGGAGGGGCAGCTGTGGACTCAGTAGAGCACACCCCATTTTCCAGCCTCAAAGGCCTTAGCTCTCCCAAAACACAACAAACACCCTGGCCCTCCTGCCAGCCATGGAAACATAGAAGCTGCACTGCTTGGCAAGATGCTGAGGCCATAGAGGGACATCAAGCCAGAGATGAGAGATAAGCTGGGACAGTGGGCATGAAAGGGTCCAACATGTGTGTATGTGTCTGCACACGTGTGTGTATACATGCCCACATGTGTGTGCCGTGTATCTAAGTATTGCTTAGCACGGAGGCAGAAACATCCCAGCCTGCAGCAGGGTCCTGACAGGAGGATAAATAAAAGAAATAATATTCAGAAAATCAAAGGAGACCAATGTCAAGAAAATAAAGACAAATGTCCTCTTTGGGAATTGGTGGAGGAAATAGGCGAAAGAAAGAGGTGCTGTTGAAACTTTTGAGATGCCAAGGAGCAGCCTGAGCTGTGAAGGAGACTGGCATGGCCCTGTAGGGCTTTTCATGACTTCAGTGGGCAGCAGACTGTCCAGTAGACAGTGGCATCCAGCATGCAAAGCTGAGGGAAACACAGCGGGCTCCCCAGCTCCGAAGGAAGGATGTAGTCTACTTGTAGGACAGGGGCAGGAAGAGCTTCTGGGCCACATGGATATTTGAGCTGGGCCTGAAGGACACTGGGCTTCAAAAGTCAGGGAATGGCAGATTCTTCCTGAGAAGGAGGGGCAAACAGGAAGGCAGAGGTCAGCACTGGGAGTGGAAGCAGAGAGAGAGAGAGAGAGAGAGAGAGAGAGAGAGAGAGAGAGAGAGAGAAGGCAGTAGGGGCCGAGGAGGGGGACAGTTCCCTGGGGATCTGGACAGCACATTTGAGGCCTGTTAGGCTAAATCATTTCTCTTGCAGGTTGATAGAACTGAATACAGTGGCCAGGGTAGCAGGCAGAGACTGGGGACAGTGCCTGAATACTCAAGAGCTTGGGTTGGGTTTGGTTTCCTTTTCTTCACCAGAGCATTCACCAGTCTTGTGAACATGCATGCATGTATGTGTGTGCATGTGTGTGTGCTTGCACATATGATCCTGTGTCAGGGTGGAGAGATAGGCCTCATTCCAGTCTCCCTCATTGGCACTTGAGCCTGGCCCTAGTCTGGGGTGGGCACTGGACCCCTGAGTTTGATGAGCTGTCCACAATGGCCCCAGGACTAGACACAACTCCACTGATTCACAGAGAGCCTCAGCATGAGTGTTAACTCAGACGTGGCCTGCGCAAGCTGTGTGACCTTGGATAGGAGTCATTTTGTGTCACCATCACTCCTAAAAGATTCAGCCAGGGTAAGGCTTGCTCCATGGATAGTTGTCAGGGTTAAGTTAAACAGTGGACAGGAAGAGGTCTGTGCTGGATAGCTTTAGTGTCAACTTGACATGCCTGGGTTGAGGGAGCCTCAATTGGGGAATTGCCTCCATTGGACACGTCTGTGGCCATGTCTGTGGGGCATCTTCTTGATTGTTGAGTGATGTGGGAGGGGCCAGACCACTGTGGGTATTGCCACCCCTAGGCAGGTGGGCCTGTGTTGGATAAGAGAGGAAGCCGAGCAGGGGCCAAGGGAGCAAGTCAGTAAGCAGTGATCCTCCATGGCCTGAGCTCCAGCTCCTGACTCCAGGTTCCTGCCCTGAGTTCCTATCTTGGGCTCCCTGATGAACTGTGACCTGGGAAATATAAGACAAATATCAAACCTGTTCCTCCTCAAGTTGGTAGTGGTCAGAGTGTTTTGTCACAGCAATGGAGAGACAAACTAAGACAGGGTCTGCTGACTGTTTGGGTCAGGCTTCTCTCATCTGGACACAACCCATCAGCTACTGGCCCAGCTAGCCTTTCCTGGGGCAGTGGCCTCTATTCCAGACCCTGCATCTGCCACTGAGGATTGAAGATGGAGACAGAGTCTGGTACTGAGGGACAAGACTGAGGAGAGAGGCTGAGTGCAGACTGGGCAGACCCTTGCTCTGGGATGTGGCACAGAGGGACCCTTGGAGGTGGCAGGCTCAGGAGAGATCCACTGGACCACAGAGGAGAAGCATGCCACAGCCCATCATAACAGGGGCTGTGGAGGCCAGCTTGCTCATGTTCTAGAAGGTTGGTCCAGGGCCCGGCACATAGATATCCTGGACCCACAGTAACATTCTGCCTCTACTCAGACCAAGTGGTAAGAGGTAGCCCTGGAACTTGTCAATGTCTTTATGGGAACAGACCATCTTCCTCCATTACCTTCAAATGTGGATCTGGCTATGGGGTCACAAAACAATCTAGAATTATCTGTGTCTTGAGCCTCCCATGGAATATTTTGGCATTGGGGTGCATAGGGATCAGATGGACTGTGTGGTGAAGGGTTTTCCAAACCTCAACACCGCATTGTTTTAAAACCCAGGTTTCCTGTTCCCTGACCTAGCTCTGGGCTTGAATCAAATTCTGCCCCAGTGGGTCCTGGGAATTCACATTATCAAGGAACTTCCAAGAGGATCCTGGGGCTACTGGTGTGTGCCTGCCCTGGGGGTGGGGCTGGCCAGAAGACAGGGCATCTAACTTTGGCTTAGACAGTGTGGAAGGCAGGTTATGGAAAGCTCCCCTAGTGGCCAGAAGGAGAACTGCAGCTCTTGTCTAAAATAATCTGATTCCTACTTGGAGTCGAAAGCTGGTTTTTCAAATTTGATATCGTCACTAAAGTGACGAAAACAACAGCCATCCATACTCACGGCGGGCCAGGAACTGGGTGGATAGAACCTGGGCTGGGTGGTCAGCTCCTGAGGGGCAAACCTGGTGTTTGTCTTGTTGCCCAGTACTTTCAGCAAGCCCTGCACACAGGAGGTGCTCAACGAGTGCTTGCTGACTGGTGAGTTCATGAAAGAACAAGTGACCACTTCAGGGTCAAGCAGCACATGTTTTGGAGCCAGGAGACGTGTGGCTTGTGGTAATAGGCAGAGAGCAAAGGAGCTAACAATGGAAAGGCAAGCATTTGAGCTGCGTACTAACACATTTATCAGAGAGGAAACGTGTAACATCTCAAAGGGCCACACATCCCTGGCTCTTTGAACTAAACAGTTAGTGTGTCTATTTAAAAACCAGAGTGTGTTTTCATTAGAACAAGTTCTAGAGGGCTTCTCTGTAGAGAAGATTGTCTGCCCACCGGGAGTGGCCTTGTCCCTCCCTGGACATCTACCTACCTCGTGTCTCTGCATACACAGCCCCTTCCACTTAGAGACCCCGCCCCCAGGCCTTCTTTGTCTAGAGCCACTTCCAATGCCACTGCCCCCATCTCCCCAACCCCTGTAGCTGAGTCACCGTGCCTGTGCCTGAGCTGTCCCTAGGATGATTCCAGCTTCATTGCTTGAATGGTTATCTGTTTATCCTGACCAGTTAACAGCTTCTCTCTGCTTTCTCTCTTTCCAATCCCCACCACACATTGTTCGCCTCTGAGTGCCAATCAGGTTCTGGGGTGCTGAGGTGGGGAGGGATACACGGACTCTGGGGGCCATTATGGGCTGGTGGATGTGGAGTGGAGGGGGTAGGCTTTAAGCTCCACTGAGGCCAGGATTAGTCTAGACTCCATGGTTGATAACTTCTCTTGTATATTCTGCATCCTTGGTGGGTGTACATGAGACCCAAAGTCATCAGAGCCATCAGGGGAGGGCACTTCCTCTAGCGTCCTGACTCCACCTGCCGCTTCCCCCACCTCTCCCTTTACTATCAGGACTTGGGAAGGGAGAACCACACATTTGGCTCTTCACAAAGCCCCAGGCCTTGCTTAACCCAGCCAGTTGTTCTGAGCCATGTGGTTGAGATGTACATGTTCACTTGTCTGTGGGATGTGGAAATGAGGCTTCAGGCTCCTGGGTGAGCTTCTCAGTCACAGTGAGCCATTGCCTTTGGGGAATTCTGAGGTGCTGAGCAAATGGCAGCTTGCTTTCTTGCTCTCTGTGCCTGGCCACCCTTGACCCCTGGTATCCTTGGATCATTCAAACCCCTTCTCAACTCAGGACCTTTGTAATTGCTCTACCTGGAATGCCCTCTGCCCCTTACCCTGGTGGATGATTGTTTATACTCTAGGTCTCTGCTTAGATGTTATTTAGGAAATGTAACCCTGTACCCTATGACCCACCCTTTGACCATGATTGCCCTTATTTGCATAAACTATTTGCATGGACCCTATTTGCATGGTCCTAATTTTCACAGCAGAAATTGCGTCTCTGGAAATGATGTGCGCAGAGGCTCATGCTACTTCGCAGAACTGTACACTGATTGAATCTGGCCTGTCTTCCTTCCATAGTGTGAATTACATGCTGGAAACTGCATACAAGAAACTCCCCCTAACCATACTCTTGAGGACTGGAGAGATGGCTCAGTGAGTAGGTACCCCACCATGTAAATGGGAGGCTTGGAGTTTAGATCCCACCTCCCAAGTGAACACTGGCTAGGTGTGGTATCCTAGTTGGAATCCCAATATCTAGGGGCAGGGCTTTTCAGAGTAGATTGGTTAGCTAAATTACCTGGTTAAACTAGACTAGTCAAGTTTAAGGGCTTGGGACTGAAGTGAGAAACCTTCTGAAATACAGAAGGTAAAGAAAAGTTGAGGAGGGCACCTGATGTCAGCATCTGGTCTGGTCTCTACATGCATGAACACATGTATATGCACATAAGCACACATGCCCAAAAGAAACAAAACAAAACAAAACCAAAAACACCACTTCTCCCAAATGGAGCTACCTGCATCCATGCTATAAACTGTATTCTAGTCACTGCCTCGTACCCTGCCCCACGTTACAGGAGGTACAATAGTTACAGCCTATGGGCACCCTATCCATCACACATTGGATGGATGGGCCTCCGGGTCACAGTGACATGCTCAGGGCAGCACACCTGAACCTATCAGGAGGTAGGCACCCTGCCACCCACCAACTTCCACCCACCAGCTGTGTGAAGCTTGGGGAGTCCCTGTGCACCTCGCAGCTCCCCAGGAAACTGTTCTTCGAAGTCCTGTGATCTCAGCCTCATTCTCACCCTTTCCCCAGCTGAAGAGGAAGCAGCTCAGACAGCTGCGGAGCTGGGACTCTGGGCTGAGATGCATTAATTTGTAAATATCTTCATTTATATGTAAATGCAGAGCCCAAAGCCCCACTGCCAACCCTAATGGGGCCCTGCAGCCTGGCACAGCTCTTCCTGCACTGGCTCGGCTGCCAGTAATACTCCCAATCTCATTAGACTGCACGGCCCAGTCCTTTCCTGTCCCCTGGTGTTCCCTAAGTAGGTTGGCTCTGTTCCCTGGGGTGCCCTCTGCTTGGGAGACCTCAGTGTGGTGTAGAAGGGCTCTGAGAGAAGGCTGGAAGAAAACAGACCTGGCCGCAAGTCTTGAGACTAGACTGAAGTCAGTGCTACTGTGTGACCTTGGGCAAGTCCTGTTCCTTCTCCAGGTCTTGTTTTCCTCAGCTGTAAAGCAAAGGCCCTTTGGTGTAGTGTAGAAAGGGGTGATTTGAGGTCTGATCAAGTTCATGTCATCCCAGTGGGAGTTCCTTACACAGGTCATCCCTTGACTTTGCTAACTTAGACACCTTCTGTTAAAAAAAAAATGCATAATAGGATGGGATGGGGCTGGACAGATGTCTCAGTGCTGTTCAGCTCTCAGTACCCACAAACAACCAACCATCCAAGTCTAGTTCCAGGGGATTCGATGTCCATTCTGGCCCCTGTGGGCATTGCACACATGGGTGCAGTTGCATACATGCAGGCAAAACACTCATACACATAAAATAAAAATAATAAATAAATAAAAGAAATGCGGAGAAGGGGGTATAAAACGATAATGCTGCTTTACCAGGTTCAAGGGGTTTGTTGGTAAGGATGGTAAGGATCTAGAGAGAAAGCTTGTACACAGGGACTTTAGGGAAAAGTGTGTTTTGCCTTGTGGTGGTGACTGAAGGGTTGTTTGGGGCTCAGGAGCAAGCATTCTCAGCTCAGCACTGCATACTGCAGGTACCCAAATTCATCCCTGGGCTCTTATGAGGCTGCAGAGAACTGCTTGCTGCTTTCATCCCTGTTTGGACACCAGGAAACTCGGTCCCAGAGTCATCAGCTTCAGATGTCACTAAGATAGGTAGAACAGTCAGCATTCTGAACTGGACTACTGGACGGCAATTTCTCCTAAATTGTAGTCACAGAAAGCTCAGCCTAGTCAGCCTGCTTTCCAGGGCGGGGGGCACTGAAAGAAGGGGGAAGCTGAGACTCTGAGTCAAGGTTACTAGGTGGGCAGTGGCAGAACTGGGACTTGAACTCGGGTCTTTGTGCACCTACTGGCTTTCTGCAGGCCAGTGAGCAGAAACAGGTGAGAGTGCAGCTGCGGGATGTTGGGGGGTGGCGGTCTGGGTTTTCTTCTTGCCTTAGGAATCAGAGCTGGGGAGTCATCACAAGGCCACACCCGTGACCAGGACCAGATGGACATGAGGGAATAATCCGGGGATCCTGTGTTACCTCAGGGGGATTGGACAGAAGCCAAGAAGTCACGTGCTACCGGACTCTGTGGTTCCTGGAACAGTGGTAATTTTCTCCACTGAGTTTTTATCTCCTTTCTCATCTTGATGGTAATGATTTGTGTTCAGCCTACTTTAATAGTCTAACTCACCCCAATTCCTTTCTGGAAGTGGGGAAGGAGAAATTATACCACCTGTGTGCCTCCTCGGAGCCCTGGATACTCTCATCCTCAACAGGCGATCAGCAAGTCAGCAGATGGCTGGGCCTGAGGTCTTGTGTGGTGCCTGAGAGGAGGCAGGAGCGAGGTCCTCAAGGGCTCATCGCCACTATGTCCTTGCTGGGTAGATCAGGAGGCCCTGTGCACCCTTTGCAAAAGCGTCTGTCCCAGCCTCTAATTTTCCTGAGGCTCATATCCACTGATGAGATCCTCAAAGTCATCCATTCCCTTTGCGAATTCCATCAGATGTCTACTAAGTGCCAGTTCTCAGCTGAGAGCGAGAAAACAGGAGACCAGCAGATGCCTGCCCTCCCCTCCCATGGAGCTCAAAGTTCCAGTTAGAGTCTAAGCATACCTCGACATCAGGGACTCACTGGGACGCAGGCACTCACCGGGATGCCCCAGCTGCCTCACCCAATACACACGTGGGCTGTGTCAACTGAGAGGCAACCATGATGCCTACATGGCCAAGTCCTCCCTGGGTTCTGAGCTCCTGATGCTTTCTGAGGGATCTGGCAAAACGTTTGCCACGTAGTATGAAAGAGCAAGTTCTCTCTCTCTCTCTCTCTCTCTCTCTCTCTCTCTCTCTCTCTCTTCACACTCAACATCACCATGAAGCTACTTTGTTGAGGCCATAATATCCCCCCTGGAGGAGGGTGGGGACTCGGGGAACCAGGGAGACCTGTCCTGCTGGATGTGGGCTGCTCAGGTGACCCTGTCTGAGTTGGGTTTTGAAGACTTGATGAAGAGTTTAACCAGGAAGTTGAGTGGGATGGCACACACCTTTAATCCCAGAACTTGGGAGGCAGAGGCAGGCAGAGCTCTGTGAGATTGAGGCAAGCCTGGTCTATGTAGGGAGTTCCAGGACATGGGGCTACAGGGAGAGCCTGCCTCAAAACACAGAATCGAAACAAAACAAAAACTCCAAACAAACACAAAAATGAGTTTACCAAGTGGGAGGAGAGGCCAGTGTGCATAAAGGGTCGGGGAGAAGATGGCAGCCTTTGGGGAGTGTGTAGCACTGCGGGTACCCACATATGTAGAATGTGGCAGGCCCCATTACGATGCTGAATTACTTGATTCCTTATCCTGCTGCTTCTGACCTGGGAATCTGGGTGTCCCCCACTCCTGGAGCTTTTATGGCTTGAGAAACCCCAGAAGGGAGGACAATGGAATGTGTTACATGGCTTTCCAAGCTGGGTAGAGCTGGTTCTCCAACCAGCTCTGTCCTTGTGTGCTGTGTGACTTTACGCACATTGCTTACACTCTCTGGACCTCAGTGTCCCACCTGCAAGTGGGATTTGCAAAATCTCCATTTGTGAAACCCACCATGCAGGGCTGTGGGAGGAGCTATGGCCTGACCCTCTTCTCTTTCCTCCAGGGCTTGGCCCTGGTTCTGCAAGGAGAGCTGTCAGCAATGTGCTCCAAGCCCAGGGAGGGGATATAGCCCCTCCAGGCCCTGCCCCTCCCTTCCCCTGCTCGCCCTGCCTGCCACTAGGGTCTCAGGTGACCTCACCTCACGGTGGACTGGTACACAAGGTCTTCCCTCTTTCGGTAATTCTCCATGTGTGAGTAGTTGGTGGAGAACATGGCGTCGAACGTGAAGATCTTCTGCTTGATGGCACCGCCGTCTGTCACCTGCCACAGAGCACAGGGGAGTCACAGGTGAGCAAGTGTCCAGCCAGCCCTAGCTGCCCCTACCCTCTACCCCTCCCTAACCCTCTGCTCACAGGACTTACATCAGGATGGTGAAGGTGCTAACTGCCAGCCCCTCCTTTACACTCCCACAGACTCCAGGGGTTTTAGAATCCAAGCAGTTGCTAATCCAAAACATGGAAACTTCAAAAAAGAACCAAAGGGCCAGCAAATTGGCTCAGCAGGTAAAGGGCCTTGCTGCCAAACCTGATGTCCTGAGTTCAATCCCTTGGGTCTCATAGGGTGGAAGGAGAGAACCAACTCCCATATAGTCCTCTGACCTCTATATGTGTACCATGGTATACACAGGCATAAATAAATAAATAAATAAATAAATAAATAAATAAATAAATAATAAAACATTTAAAAAGAACCATAGCCTCTGGCCACAGGAGGTCAAACCCAGTACCACGTTCCAGAGAAAGAAACAGTAGATACATATTCAGAGGACAAGACTGTCCAGCGCAGAACCTTCCTGTCCTGTTCCTCCTTCTTCCTCTTGTTAAAGCCTTGTATGCCAAGCCCCCAGAGGGGAACAGCCCCCCATGTACAGAAGACTGTCAACCTGTGAGTAAACCCAGGACCTCCCCACCTGTGGACATGAGCACTGGCTTCTGAGCAGCGAGCAGTGGGGCCTTTAGTTCTGCTAATGCTGGGGAGGGTCTCTGAGGCTCTGTAGAGCCAGGCAGGGGCAGAACAGCTCCTCTGGCTCTTTCCATGGCCTCAGGGACCCCTCTGCTGGGACAGCCCTGCCCTGCAGAAATGACCGGCACAGCCTGCAGAGCTGTAGGCAGGACCCGAGTGTGGGAACGGGCTTTGCAGAGTGAGGTATGGGGTCCTGGCCTGACTCCAGAGTCAGAGAAGAGGAGGAAGGATGGGGCAGGCTGGCCAGGAAGATGGAGGGAACCACAGGCCAGGGGAAAGCCAGCATGCAGCTCATGAAGAGACAAGCTGTATGATAGTCATTTCTAGTGTGTGTGTGTGTGTGTGTGTGTGTGTGTGTGTGTGTGTGTGTGTGTAACGTGTATGTGTGAGGGGGAAGACTGTGGAGGTTAGAGGTCAGCTTTGTAGAATTGGTTCTCGCCTTCCATATTTATGTGGGTTCTGGGGATTGAACTCAGGTCATCAGATTGGAGTGGCAAGGGCCTTTACCGCTGGCTAGCTTTAGTGTCAACTTGACACACCTGGGTTGAGGGAGCCTCAGTTGGGGAATTGCCTTCATTGGACTGGCCTGTGGCCATGTCCATGGGGCACCTTCTTGATTGTTGAGTGATGTGGGAGGGCCCAGCCCACTGTGGGTGGTGCCACCCCGG